>NW_008355272.1:3470582-3523110 GCF_000622305.1 Nannospalax galili
GAAATCTTAGCCAAACTAGGCAAAGGAAAGAGAGCAGACTCAAATTAATGAAAGTATAGATAAAAATGGATCACAGTGACAGATAATAGTAAAATTCATAAAAGTATTAGGAAGTAACTTAAAAAAATAAATTCCACTAAATTGGAGATCTAAAATACACACACAAATTTCTAGATATATATGACCTACCAAAATGAAACTAAGATCAGGTAAATAATTTAAACAGATCTATATCTACAACAAGCAACAAGATTAAAACAATTTTTAAATAGTCTGAATTTAAAAAGTCCAGGTTCAGATAGAGTCACTGCTGAATTCTACCAGACCTTTAAAGAAGAATTGTCACCAATACTTCTCAAACTATTCCAGAAAGCAGAAAAGGAAGGAACACACCAAAATTATTCTTTTCAAAGCCAGTGTTACTCTGATAGTAAAACCAGAGAAAAACTTAACAAACAAGAAAAGTATAGGCCAATCTCCCTCATAAACCCAAGTGAGAAAATTCAGAATAAATACTTTCAAAATGAATTCAAGAACATATCAAAAAAGATCATTCAAGGCCTTGGTGATAACTCAGTGGATAAAGTGTTTGCTGCACAAATATGAGGACCAGAGTTCAGAACCCCAGCATCCACATAAAAATTGGGCAGACACAGCAGACTACCTTCAAATCCAGAGCTCAAGAGGTAGAAAGAGGGAACCTCTAGAAAGCTGGGTAGCTATACCAGTGGATTCTGCAATCTTTAAGTTCAGCAGAAGACCCTACCTCAGTGAAGTAGAGTGCTATCAAGGAAGACACTCAACATCAACCTCTGGCCTCTACAAGCACACACACACACATGCATGCATACACTGACACACATGTATACACACATGTGAACATGCATACACATGCATGCACATCACACAAACACGCAAAAATATCATTTTTTCTCATCAGATTGGCTATATATATAAAATATACACAAATATATAATTGTAACACATCACATAATTGGACTCAAGAACACAGAACACATGATCATTTATATGTAGATTCAGAAAAGGCTTTTACCAAAATCAACATTCCTTCATGAAAAAACTAGGAATAGAAGGATCATATCTCTATGTAAGGAAGGCTATATATGACAAAACTATAGGCAACATTATATTAAATGGGGGGGAAATGAAAATATTTCCACCTAAGTCATGAACAAGACAAGGGTGTCCACTCTCTCTGCTACTCAGTTTTAACTCCCATGATAAAGCAGACGCAAATAAACGGTACAAACAGGAAATGAAGAAGTCACGATATCTCTATTTCCAGATTATATGATTTTACATATAAGAGATCCTAAAGACTCTACCAGGAAACTTACAACTGATAAACATTTTCAGCAAAATAGCAAGATACAAAATTAACATACAAAATTCAGTAGCTTTCTTATATACTAATAACAAACATGTTGAGGAAGAAATCGAGAAATAAGTCCATTCACTATTGCCAAAATGGTAAGAAAATACCTTGGAATGGTGTAGCCAAGGGAGTGAAAAAATTAAAACACTCAAGAAATAAGTTGAACAAGCCACTAAAAGAGGGAGCGATCTCCCATCAGAAGGGATGGAAGAAACAATCTTGTGAAAATGGCTGTCTTACCAAAAGCCATCAATAGATTTATATAATTCCCATCAAGTTTCTCTACCATTCTTTTCAGAAGTATAAATCTTAAAAATTCATTTGGAAGCACAAAATGACTTAAGATGGCAGAAGTAATCCTAAGAAAATACAATAATAATACTAATATTAGTAATAATAATGTGATAGATACTACCATATCTGATTTTAAATTATTCTATAGAGCCATAGCAACAAAAACAGCATGGCACTGGCACAAAAACAGACATGTATATCAATGGAACAGAATAGGAGGTCCAGATATAAACCCACACAGCTACAGCCAACTGAATTTTTACAAAGATGCTAAAAATACACATCAGAAAAATGACAGCCCTTTTAACAAATGGTGCTGGGAAAATTGAACAACCACATGTAGAAGAATGAAATTAGATCCCTATCTCTCACCTCACATTAAAAAATTAGGGACAGTATTTCAAGATATTACCACAGGCAAGGACTTGCTGAACAGATGCCTAGCTTCCCAGAAAATAAAGCCAATAATCATCAAGTGAGGCCTCATGAAATTAAGTTTCTGTACAGCAAAGGAAATATTGAGTTAGAAAACAGTCTACAGAATGGGATAAAAAATTCTTTGCCAGCTATACATCTGGCAGTAGATTAATATCTAGAATATGCAAAAAAACTAAAAAAAAAAAACTAAAGAAAACAACTCAATCAACAAATGAGCTAATGAAATAATGTGCAAAAGATGAACTATAAATGGCCAACAAACACATGAAAAATATTCAAATTCACTAGCCATCAGAGAAATACAAATCAAAACTGCATTGAGATTCCATCTTAATCCAGTTAAAATGTCAGTCATCAAGAACACAAACAACTAATGTTGGCATAGATGTGGACAAAAGGGAATCCTTATACATGGTTCATGGCAATGTAAACTAGTTCAGCCTCTATCAACATCAGTATGGAGGTTTTTCAAAAAACTAGAAACAGCTGGGCGTGGCGCATGCCTTTAATCCCAGCATGGGAGGCAGAGGCAGGCGGATCTCTGAGTTCGAGGACAGCCTGGTCTCCATAGTGAATCCAGGCCAGCTAGGGCTACAAGGAGACCCTGTCTCAAAAAGATTCAAAAAAAAAAAGAAAAAAAAAGAAAAACCTAGAAACAGATTTATCATAGGACCCCAGCTCTATCATTCTTAGGTATTTACCAGAAGGACTCCAAGTCAACTGTGATAATTAAGCTTGATTGTCAACTTGATAGGATTTAGAATCACTATGGAAACAATTACCTGGGCATGTCTATGAGGGATTATGTAGATTAGATTCATTGGTCGGGAAGATCCACCCTAAATGTGGGCAGTACCATCTCATGGGCTGGGTTTCAAACTGAATTAAAAGGAGACAGTGAGCTAAGCACAAGTATTCATCACTCTCTACTTCCTGACTCTGGACCCACTTCCCCCTCCTGCCACCATGCCTTCTCTACCATGATGGACTGAATCATTTTGAACCGTAAAGCAGAATTAACACTTCCTCCCTTAAATTGCTACGTGTTAGGTTTGTCACAGCAGGTATCACACAGACACTTTGCAATATTCACCAATGTTCATTGCAGCACTTTTCACAGTGGCAAAGTTATGGAACCAACCTATGTCTCCAGCAACAGAGGAATAGATGAGGAAAGTGTGGTGTATAGACACAACGGAATTTTTCACCCATGAAGGAGCATGAAGTTACACTGTTCACAGGAAAATGGGTGCAAATGGAGACCATCCTATTAAGGAAATGAAGTCAGTCTCAGAAAGATAAATACCATATGTTTTCTCTCCTTTAAGGTTTCAAGATTTTATATAACCATAGAAAACAGTGTATGTATATATTAAATGAAAATAGAGTTGAACAGTCTACGGTTACAAATGGGACTAACAGGAGGAGAGAGACAAAGAGGGAGGGTAGTGGGGAATGAGGTGGGAGGAATATGTTCAACATGCAATTTATACATGAAAGAAAGAAAAAAAACAAACTATTTTAAAAGAACATTGGAAAAGAAGAAAATAAAAATAACTCTCAACAGTTAACAAATCAAGTCTATCAATATGTTCAAAATAGAATACCCCAGAACCAAAGGCAGTGTATTCTGGGAATGCAAGATGTACTCATAATGCACAAATCAATCAGTGCAATTCACAAGATGCACAGGTTAAAGAAAAAAAACATATGTTCATATCAATAGATGCAATGAAATAGTTTAACAAAACTCAAGGTCAGTATCTGATAAAAATAGGTGCTGAACACTGGTTGTTCTTGCAGAGGACCCAGGTTAGAATCCCAGCACCCACATGGCAGCTACAACTGTCCATAATTCCAGTCCCAGGGGGTCCGACAGCCTCTTCTGACCTCTGCGGGCATTGCACGACACGGGTGTACTTACCTACATGCAGGCAATACACACATATACATAAGATAAAAATAATAAATAAAATAAAAAAATAGGTGCCGAAGTAGGAACAGAAAGACACTTCTTTAACTTGATAGACTACATCTATGAAACGCCTGCAGCAAACATACTTAAGAATGAATGATTTAATGCCCTCCTCCTAGGACAAGGAGCAAAGAAAGAATGCTCACTCACAGCTTCCTACTGAACACTATACAGTATTCACAGTGTAATTAAGAAAAAATTAAAAGATTATAGATTGGAAAGGAAGACATATAATTGTTTCCATTCAGAGATGGTAGTCTTGTATAAAATGTTAAAAATGTTAAAGAGAAGTTAGTTTAGCAAATTCCCAGAATATAAGATTGATATACAACTATTAATCCTATTTCTATATATTAACAATGAACAACTGAAAATCAAAAATTTAAACAAAACGCTGTTTAGCAACAAAATGTGAGAAATATTTAGGTATAAGTCTAGTTAAATATGTACAGGGCTTGACCTTGGAAGATTATATAATATTGATGAAATAACTCAAACAAAATACAAATGAGGTGACATATATACCATTTTTACATATTAAAGATATAATATTAGGATCAAAAGTAATGAATCAGTAGTTAAGAGTGCTTGCTGCTCTTCCAGAGGACCCAAGTTTGCTTCCCAGCATCCACATCAGGTGTCTTACTCCAGCTCTAGGTGATCTGATGCCCTTTTCTGGTTTTCTTGAGCAATTTCATACACATAGCATACACACACACACACACACACACACACACACACAAATAAAAATAAGTCTTTTAAAAAGATGTAATGTTAATTGGCCTGGCATGGTAGAGCATTCCCTTAATCCCAGCACTTGGGAGGCAAAGGCAGGCAGATCTCTGTGAGTTCAATACCAGTCAACATAGTGAGTTCCAGGCCAGCTGGGGCTACAGGGAGACCCTGTCTTAAAAAGACCAAAAAAAAAAAAAAAAAAAAAAGTGTCAAGTTTCCCAAAATTGGTCACAGACCTAGTGCTATATCTATAAATACCTAATAAGGATCTTCTGATCATATCACAAATAAATTCTATTATTTATATGAAAAGGATGAAGAAAGTGGAATAGTTTTAAAAAAATTTTAAATGAAATCAGAAGATTCATATCACCCAGTTTTAAGATTGCACCCTATGTAGTGGTGAAGATCTTTAATCCCAGCACTGAGGAGACAGAGGCAGGTGAATCTCTGTGAATTAAAGCCTAGCTTGATCTTTATAGTGAGTTTTGGGCAAGCCATAGTTACATAATGAGACCTGTTTAAAGAAATTTAAAAGAAAGAAGGAAAGGAGGAATGGAGGAAGGAAGGAACAAAGGAAAAAGAAAAAGACTACTTTAAATGTACAATAATGAAGACAGTGCAAAGTGAGCTACATTATCAAGGGAATGGAAGCAAGCTCGGAAATAGATCCACATACACAGATTCAACTCAACTTTTACAAAGTTGCAAAGGCTTAGGAGAAAGGATAACATTTTCAAATATCTCTGAATATCCATAAGCTAAGAAGTTGACTTTTAAATGAACTTCATATTATATAAAATTTTACTCAACATGGATTATAGGCTTAAATGAACAACCTAAGAGTAAAAAACTTCTAGATGAAAACAAATGAGATCATTAAGTAAAAACAATAACTCACACTTCTCTACCACGAAAACCTTTCTGCAAAACACAGTTTTTGGGAGGCAAAAGCAAGCATAAACTTCAAGAAAATATTTGCAACTCAGTGTAAGAGAAGGCTGTATTATAATCAATACACTCTTGAAATTCAATAAGCAAATAACTAAAATGAATAGAAGTAGGCAGATAATTTCAACAGAAACTTCAACAAAGAAGATATAGATAAGAAAATAAACATCGGACTATATTCAATGTCTGTAGTCAGTAGGGCAATGAAAAGTTAAAACACTAAAGAGATAGTGCCCTACACCTTGTAGAATATCTATCACAAAATTAAAACAGCTACCACAGCAAGTACTGACCATCTACAAGGAGATAGAAGAACAGAGCCCCCATATATTGTTGGGAATGCAAAGTGGTAGTCACACTGGAGAGTCAAACCTCCTGAAAAAAGAAGAAGGAAGGAAACTGATCTATTTTTATAATAAATCACAGATTATTTATTATACAGACTTAGAAATCAATGAGAAAAACCCTAATGACAGACATGAAAAATGAACAAGAAATCTTCATGAAAATGAACTGCAAATGTCACATAAAGAAATGAGAGAAGATCAGGCTGCAGAGTTATGAAAAAGTAAACTCTAGAAGAGATGATTTTTCAGGGTTCACCCCTGACAGGGGTTTTTCAAGTAACAATGCTCAGCGCTCATGAGGGTTCAGGAACACATATATTCTCATAACTACTGTTGACAACATTATTTGTTAAAGAACATGATTTGTAAATATCTGTCATGAGCTGTAAAAAGCTTCACCCTCTTTGAATCAGTAATTTTACTTCTGTGAATGGATCCTAGGGAAATAATAAAAATGAACACAAAGATTTATACATAAAGCAGTTCAATCATGATATTATTTTCAATACCAAGACATGGGAAACAACCCCAATACACAAAAGGCTTATATCCAATTAGGGTATGACTCTAAAACAGAATTATCCTGTTATTAAAAATAGTTATTAAAAGTTTTTGATGACATGGGAAAATACTTCTGATACATCGGTAAGTTTTTAAAAAGTAGGCTAGAAAACTAGATAGTATTGTACTAACATGATATACTTAAGTATGTGTGTATGCATGAGTATTAGAAGGCTACCATTATATGTGTATGGAGATTAGTTATGCATGTTTATCATATATACATATATATCAGAATAAAAATACAGACAACAAACTGTGTACACACACACACACACATACACACACACACACACACACACACACACACACACACACATACACACGACCACAAAAGAAACACAGTTGTTAAGACTATCGGACTAGGCTTTGTTATCCCACTTTTAAAATTTTATTTAAATTATTTCTTAATTTTTATGGGCATTTCCATAAAATAAAAATAAATATGACTTACAATTAGAAAACCACATTATTTAACAGTAATGCTTCTCTTTGTAGCATATCCTAAGACCTGACTTTTACTCCTGCCTCTGCTGGAGACCAGCATAATTTAGTCTGCGGGGCAATGCCAAGGATGCAGTCTTCCCTGAGGTATATGATGCAAGGATCCTCACCCTTCCTGGGTGGGTGTGAGCTCTCAGTGGCCAGGACAATTCCAGTCTGCAGAACTGTAGCGTTGTAATGACCACATACTCTCCATCAGCATCACAAGAATGGGTTGTGTTCTATCCAGATGCAACTAAGAGAAGCTTTCACAAATTATAGATTTCAATATTAAAATTCCTTATCTGATATCTTGTAATTGTTTCCATACCCATAGAAGTCATGTTCCTTTCTAAGCAGAGCTAACTGGACAGGCATGGAGCATTACTTGAGGTTTGGAGGGATGAGTCATTCTCAACTTCTAGGTGTCTTTGGTGTTACACTTTTGCATGAGGCAAGTTACCTAAATTTACCAGCATCTTAGATAATAGGAGTGTTATAAAATGTAGATGAGAACACTCCAAGACATGGGCTTGTCTAAGGCAATTAATTGAGACAAAAAGAATTAATGGAATAAACAATGAACTTTAGACAAAGATAATATACATTAAGCATACAATTAACTTCGACATTTCCAACTCACCTTGAGGGAGTAACAGCAGGTTACTGACTCGACTGCCTACTAAAAGTACTTTAAATATTTTTCCATGTGAAAAATGACATCTTCATATATTTAATAACAGGAGGCAGGATATATCATGGAAGATTTAATTCATGAAGTGACTTGGGAAGATGATTTTTTACACAAGAATAGATATTTGTAGCTTGTGTTGATTCATTTAAGTCAGCAGGGCATGACAGTTCATGCCTGTAGTCCCAGCACTTGGGAGGTTGAAATAGAATGATTTCTGTAAGTTCAAAACCAGCCTGGACTGAAGAGTGAGTTCCAGGTCAGTCTGGACTACAGTGACATGTCAAAGGAAGAAAACAAAAAACAAAACAAAACAAAAAAAACAACCAAAGACTGAGGGGGAAATTCTAGTTTCTCCTTAGGATGGAAAGAGAGAGAGAGAGAGAGAGAGAGAGAGAGAGAGAGAGAGAATCCTGTCTTTACAACTACAAGAATAATGAAATGCTAGATGACTTTTCAATTTAAAACCCATCTTGAAGTCATTGGAGAGCTCAAGCAGCACAGTGTGGTGAAATACAGGGGAGACAGGACAAAGCACCCATTCAGCAGGCTAACCTTAGGAACTCAGCTCAAACTTAAGGACTTACTAAAGATCACAGTGGTTAACTAGGCAATGCACACCCACATGCAAGCTATAGCCACAGAGCTCACTGAAGGCTCAAAGAGAAACTGGACACAAGTAGGTCTTAATAAAACAATCTCTTGAGAGAAAATTACCACAAGGGAAAAGAAATCCTTAGGTTGTTCTCTAGCCATCTCAAACAGAAAGCCCAGGTCACTGAGGAAAAGCACCAAACCATGGCTTCAGGGCCTGCTTTATCTGAGGATCTGAGAATGAACAAACCATTCAATTGTGTTGGGTGGATCTTCTGGATGGGAAATTGTGTTAATGATTGATTTTCATTGTTGCTGTGACCAAATACCTGACAAGAAGCACTCCAATGTAAACAGGCCATCATGACAGAGAAGGCATAGGGGCAGGAACATGGCAGCTGGAGCCTTCTGGGTCAGGAAGCAGTGAGCAAACAGGAAGTGGAGAAAACAAGAAGTGGAGTCATTGAATTAGTCCATGCCCAGTGGACTACTTCTTCCAGAGAGGCCCTACCTCCGAAAGGTTCCAAGCTTTCCAAATCAGCACCTCCATCTGGGGACCATGCATCCAAACACATGAGCCTCTGAGGGACATTTTGCATTCAAACCACAACAGCAGCTTACCAGTAAGACAGGTTAGCTTAACTCATGCCCTGTTTGGTTCAACTCCCAAATGGGAACTGGCTCACAAAAGCAAATCTTTGCTTGGGCCCAGGAATAAGCTCTATCTTCTTTCACAGGATAATCTGACTTTCAGCAACAAGAAAAATAGTATGTGGTAGATGCAAAAAGAAAAAAAAAAAAGGCAAGAAAAAAACCCCTCCACATTATAAAGAGATACACCAATCAACAGCATACTCAGATATTACACAGATGTTGTTAACTCTAAAAGAATTCAAATAGGGGCTAAAGAGATGACTCAGTGGTTAAAAACACTTCCTGTTCTTCCAGAGGACCCAGGTTCAATTCCCAGCACTCACATGGCCCCTACAGTCCATAAGTCCAGTTCCAAGTAATCTGATGCCATCTTCTGGCCTCTGTATGGGCATTACATGACACAGGTGCACCTACCTACATGCAGGCAATATGCATACACATAAAATAAAAATAATAAATAAAATATTAAAAGAGAAATATAATTACCATCTCAAATGATTTAGTGGAAAAGGCGAACAACTTATATGATCAGAGAGTTAATTTTAGCAGACAGCAGAAAACTAAGCAGTAGAAAATTAAACAGAAATACTAGAAATTAAAACTGTGATAGCCTGAGCTCTCCAGTTTATGTAAGGCAGCCATTTTGGTGAGCAGTCCCAGACTCTACCTTAGCCCAGGGTCAGCAGTTCCAGGAAGAGCTGACCCCAGAGTAACACACCTATATTGTCCCAGAAGGTTCCAGTTAAGACTTACCTAGCTTTTGTTATTGTTTGCTTATCTGGCTTCTGAAATGCTTGCTTTCATACCTACAGGAACAAACATGTGACTGCTTGTTTCTGAGTAAATTTTGTACCTAGTCTACCAGGATGTGGATTTTGCCTTTAAAGCCTTGATTTTCCTCTGAGTCAGAACTGCATTCTCCAAATCCTGATCCATAGAGTACAGTCGCTGGTCAACTAAATAAAATTTGGCTCAGAGTCTGAGTGGTCCTTTCCAGTGGTTTCTGCACCAAAACAACACAAGATTTAACGTGCCCTCTCATAGACATCAGTAGATTCAACATGGTTGGAAAGAGAAACTGAGGCTTGGAGATGGATCAAGAGAAAACATACAAACTGAAAGGGGCTTCTGTCCCTGAGGCAGAGGCAGTGGCCACTTTGGGATGGCTGGCGTCTCAAGTTTTCATGCAGAAGAGAGAGAAAGAGAAAAGGAGAGAGAGAGAGAGAGAGAGAGAGAGAGAGAGAGAGAGAGAGAGAGAGAGAGACTCCTGTTCTGGTTGCTGAGTTCAGTGATAATTTCAACTCACTTTGACTACTATGCATTTAATCATACATTCCTGTGTGTTGTCTTTCTCCAAGGATTTTTTTAAAACTCAAAAAAGAAATATATAGAATCTTGGTTTTGGAAACTTCAGAGGAAAGGTTAAAGTTGTCTTTAGGGGAGCAAGAGGAAAATGCATGGGTCCTGGAAGTCTTCCTTTAGGGCAGTGGGGCCTCTTGCCCGCCACCCCACAGAAGGTACAGGCGGTTGCTGTCATTCAGGGCTCTGTGCTTTCTCCTGCAATCAAACCCCAGCTGGGCAGGCATAGATGTGGAGAGAGTTTACTGTAGGGTGCCTTTTTTCCCAAAGACATGAGTCAGAACTGTGAAAGATTTTTTTTAAGTCATTTTAAGCTAATGACTGTTCCAGCTCTTGTGCATCAAATGCCATTTACAGGGTCAGTGAGTGGGATAAAAAGGAAAATGACAGGCTTTGAGGGGAGGCATGGTTGGCATTTAATAACCCAAAGCACAGAAATGGAGGTAGTTTTTCTAAGAGACCCAGAGTGCAGACTTCAGTGAAAGGGGAGAGAGAGAAAATGTGTGGTGACTTCCAAGGGGGTTGGTGGGGATGGTGGTATGAAGGAAGAAAAGGGCTTATAGGCAGAAAAAGGGGGCAAGACCAGTCTTGGCTGCTTTGAAAATTTTCATGGACTTTGGGTGGAGATGTGCGCTCATTCAGACTGGTGTTTATCTTCTTCTTAGAAACCCATTAGAATAACCAGAGGGATGCAAAATAAGAGCATCCATGATGGTGGTAAAAAGAGAGAAAAAGCTTGGAGAACAAAAACTTAGGGTACTTTATATTGTAGAGGCACAAGCCAAGCATCAAGTTTTCCAGAGAAAGAGATCTAGGCAGAGGGAAATGTACATCTTATAGTTACTATTACTATAAGGAATTGGTTCACATGGTTCAGCAGACTGATGAGTTCCAGGATCTGTTTTGTGAGTGTGTGTGTGGAGAGAGAGAGAGAGAGAGAGAGAGAGAGAGAGAGAGTTGGGTGTCTTCCTCAATCACTCTCTACCTGATTTTTTGAGACGAGGTCTCTCACTGAACCTGGAGCTCTCCAATTTGGCTAGGTGTCTAGCCAGTGAGTTTTACAGATCCTCCTATCTACCTCCCCAGTGCTGGTATTTCAGGTGTGTACTGCTGGGCCTGGCCTTGCACATGAGTGCTGGGCATCTGAACTCAGGTCCTCATGTTTGTGCAGCAAGCACATTACTGATTGAGCCATCTCTCTGGCCCAAATTCAAAGATCCAAAGGGTGTCAAAAAGCTGGAGACCCGAGAAAGCCAATGGTATAGTTCCTGTGCAAAGGTCAGTGGGCTTAAGACCCAGCAACTGCTGATGTTTCAGTCCAAATCTGGAGATAAGAGAGGTCTAAGTCCAAGTCCAAAGAATTCGGGAAAGAGAAATTCTCTTCTACTTGGGGGATGGCTGGCTTTTTTGTTCTGCTCAGGTCTTCAAGTGATTATATGTGGCCCTCCCACCCTCATAGACACACAGAATGTTTGATAAATAACGGCCTTGTGCCTCAGTCAAATTGATTCACAAAATTAATCATCACAGAACAGATGGGAGGTTTTTATTGAAATACTCATCACTTCCAAATGTGACTTGGAAGGTAGGGGTCTTTCTATACAGAAACATTTCCTTCAGAGGCAATGGGAAAAAAAACAAACAAACCACAGTCCTAAGACTGAGCATAGATGAGGCTGTGCGCATTGCCAGAGCCAGGGAGAGGATTTTAAGAGTTAGCACATAAAATGCAGCTCTGGCCACATCATATGTCTGACTTTAAGATTTTCTTAGCATGGCCACTTACAACAGAAAATGTGGAACTGAGCTGGGTGGTACATTACCTGCAGTCCCAGCACTGTGACACTGAGGCAGGGGCATCATGAGTTCTCAGCTCGCCTGGGCTACATAGTAAGGGCCTGTCTCAAAAGAAGCAAACAAACAAGAAAGACAATACCAATTAGCTAAGTGGGTGGCCATCTTCCTACTAGGTTCCTCTTTGTTTCATGTCCTACGAAAGCTCTCTGCCCCAAGGAGATTCTCAAAGCCTACCAAACCAGCACAGGGGAAAAGGGACAAGCTGAATGTGGTGATAATAACCTCAGGAACTTTGCCAGGGTCCAGTACTTTTAGCAGAGGTCCACCTCGGTCCCACCCCTCGGCCCTACCCCTCAGGGCTCCCCTTGCTTCCATATCCTCAAGGGTCTGAGAGATAGGCTGGGAATGGTCAGATGCTCTAGTGTCTGCATTAGTTACTCTCACTCTCACTGTGACCAAAGGAGATGAGTTCGATAACTTAAAAGTTTTTTATTTTTGTTCACAGTTTCAGAGGGATCTGTCCATTCCATCAGGGAGCACAAAATGGAGCAGAACTGTCACAGCATGGCAGAGAAAGGGGCAATGCTGGCCATCTATGCTGACTTTCTCATTTTCCTGTCAAAGCCCCAAGCCTGTGGAATAGTGCAACCCCCATTCAAGGTGGGTTTTCCCTGTGCTGTTAATCATTTCTAGAAATGTCTTCATAGATACACTCACAGACTTCAATGAGAAAGATCCACCTGCTGAAGAATGAGCAAAGAAAAATCACCAGATCCCCCAAAGACTCAGGATTACTGAAGGGTTTCCCACAGAATCAGACATTACTTCAAAAAAAAAGGCCTCTTGGAGAACAAGAGGGCACTTTTAAATTTCCACATTGCCCACTCCAGATTTTTCTACATAACATGTGTCTGCAGAGAGAAATTTGAAATAGAGATCATCAGTTGAGCTGTTCAACATTGTTAAAGTGTAATCATTTTGATCTCTAAAACTGGCAGTTTTGTATGGTTCTACCAAACAGAGTCAAAATGCCAATAATACGTGGGTGGAGTCTGGAGCAATATCAAATGAAGAGCTGGATCGGTAATGTAAAACTGCAAATAATGAGGGTCAGTTTGAACAGCTATGCAGAACTTAGAGATGAAGGATGCTCTAGTTTGTTTTTTCATTGCTGTGACAAAAATACTCTGACCAATACCAACTTGGGGAGGAAAGGGTTTATTCAGCTTACATCTCCCAGGTTGCAGTTCATCAAGGAGCCCAAGGTAGGAACTCAGGGCAGGAACCTGGAGGCAGGAGCTGGAGCACAGGCCATGGAGGAATGCTGCTTACTGGCTTGGTCCCCTGGCCCCTGCTCAGCCTGCTTTCTTATGCAACACAGGCCCACCTGCCCAGGGGTGGCACCACCCATAGTGGGCTGGGCCCTCCCACTTCACTCATCAAGAAGATGCCCTCAGACATGGCCACAGGCCAGTCCAATAGAGGAAATTCCCCAATTGAGGCTCCCTCCACCCAGGTGTGTCAAGTTGACACTAAAGCTATCCAGCACAATGGATAACAAGATTAAGATGATTCATAAGCATAAAACAATTTATAGTCCAAAAAGAAAAAAATAGAGCAAATGGAAGAAAACCACAATCAAAGACCTAGGTTAGAAAGTCCCTTACCATTTTTTACCTACAGGATGGTTATGATTGAAAAGATGGATGATGACAAGAGCTTGCAAGGATGCAGAGACTGTAGAGCTCAAACATGCTGCTGAAGTGGATGTTAAGTGATGGTCCAGTTTGAAATACAACCTTGCAATTCTTCAAAAGGTTAAAGAAGAAAACCCTACACACTTTAAACCTAGCGATTTCATTCCTAAATGTGTACTTAAGAGAATTTGTACATGTATATTAATAACATTATTATTATTCCTATTGGGCAAAAAGTATAAATAATTCCAGTGGCCACCAACTGATGAATAAAACCAAATGTGATGTAATTATATCATAGAATATTACTTGGCGAAACAATGGGTTTAATTAGGATTATTTACAGTTGCATGGGTAAGGGGTTACTGACAGGAACATGGCCACTTTACCAGGGCCTACACTACTGAAACTGTCTCTCCCTCCCCAAGCAATGGCTAAGTGCCTATAAATCCTCAGGGAGGAGTGGGGCTTTGAGAGGCCTTCCACTCTGCACGATGGAACTTCATGGGCCCAGAACTGGGCAGGTAATTCTGCACAGGACTTGTGCAGGTAATCACAACTGCTGGCAGTTCAAGAGAGCCTCTAGCCTAGTCACTGATACAGTTTTTGTTCTGCTCAGAGACCTCTAGTTGGAATTCCACTGCCAACATTACTCTGGACACTATTGTCTTACAGACTCCTACTAGAATGGCAAAGAAGCTGGCTGTTTTCAGCCCATGTCCCAAGAATTTACATGAGGCTGAATTACCAAGCAATAGACTAATTTCTTTGGAAGAGGAAACTGTAAAACAGCATAACATTGAGTCTGTGACATGGTTATTGCTGATTACTCTTAGGGAGGCCTACAATAAAGTAGTGAGAAAAAAGAAATGCAAAATGTGCAGCTTGGAGAGGAAACGAGCACTAGGAAGTTTAAGGTTGTTCCTAAGGCATATGCTGAAAGAAGGCTCTAATCATTAAAGAGAGTAGCACTGCTAAAGAGCGGCCTCTTGTACGAGAACAGTGGAAAGAATGCTGTCAAGGCAGCAGCTCATCCAGCTAAGCATCCAACTTGTGAAGCAGAGAGTCTAAGGGGTTACTTGCTCCTAGAAAGCAATTGCTTCAACATACAAAATCTGCTGCTAATGTGGTTTATGGGAGCAAGAGTTCATCCTAAGCTAGCACCTGAATTTGACAATGTCATCTATATGTTCCTGGCTTTGGAGGCATGAAAGATGCAAGAGTGAGGGGATGATAGACTCTTCATCTGTGATTTCAGGAAGCTGTTAAAGGCAGGAAACATGTGGCAGTGCTGGAGTCCCTGCAAGAAGGCCCTGAGAGGCCAAGAGGATTTGAGAGGCCATTGCATGAAGCTGTGGAAGTGAAGCCTGGATTGTAGATGGGGATTCCAAGATGTTGGAAGATGCCAGAGCCATGAGACATCTGTCAAGAAAAGCTGCATACAGGGAGTAGAACCAGCCCAAAAGAGAGATGTATGTTGGAGGCAGCAAACTGGAGGGGAAGAACCATCCAAGTACTTTGGAACTAAAGTCCCAGATACTAGACATGAGCTACAGGAGTTGGCATTTGCTCTGCCAGGTTTTGGTCTTGCTTTGGTTCAGTATTCCTTCATTCTGCCCCCTTTTCTTCCTTTTAGAATAGGAATGTATTTTCTGTGTCATTGTATGTGGAAGTATATAATTTTCTTTTTATTTTACAGGGGTCACAGTTAAGAGATTGCCTTGAGTCTCAGCAGAGACTTTGGACTTTTCAACAGTGTTGAGACTGTTAAAGACTATGGAGATTTTTTTAAGTTGGGCTAATGCAGTTTGCATCATAAGATAGCCAAGGGCCCAAATGTGGTGGCTTGAATAAAATAATGTCCTCCATAGACTCATGTATTTGAACACTTGGTCCCATTTGATGGCACTGTTTGGAGAGCTCATGGAACTTGTAAGATGTACAGCATTGCTGGAAGTGGTACTTCAATGGGGCCGGGCTTTGAGAGTTCACTTGCAGTTTACCCTCTCTGTTTCATGTTTGTGGTTGAGTTGTAATCTCCCATATTCCTGCTCCAACTGCCTTTTGCCATGGCTCCCCACCATGATGGACTGTTATCCCTGTGGAACCATATGCCAAAATATACTCTTCCATAAGTTGATTTTGGTTATTGTATTTTATCACAGCAACAAAATACTACATACATATTGATAAATTTATTATTCTTCTAAAAATTTAACAAAAAAAAATAGTTTTGCAAGTGCAGATGGAAGTCCAGGTCACTGAAGAGGGAAATGATGTCAGCATTTACTTCTTTCCTAATTCTAAACTCCAGAAAGAAACATCCTAAGAGCCTTGTCCCCTGGGCTGTGGGCTCTGGAGAACAAGTATCAATCACAGAAAAACATCCCCACCTGGCAAAACGTCCATCCACCTACCTGCTCCCATTTAAAAAATGAATTCTTCCATCTAGGAAAGAAGGACAAAAAAACTTCAACATCCTAAAGTATGAGATGTCATATATAAGAAAGGCCCAGAGCAGTGGAGGGCAGGCATGGACTGAAAAGAGTCTAGGTTGCATCAAATCTGGCAGCCATGTGTCACTGGCAGTCACCCCATTAAAATGTCAAATAGCTATTTATTATTAAACAGCCATCAACATCCCTGTACACAATTCTCAGCAGCCTCCTTGAGGAAGGGCTGTCATTCTTTTATCATCCAGGAGCAAACCCAGGTTAGAACAGAGCTGCTGAGGAATGCTGCCCTATGGGCATGACATGGCCATTGCTCCCTTGAACTCCCAGCAGTTGTGATTACCTGCACAAGTCCTGTGCAAAATTACCTGCCCAGTCCTGAGCCCATGAAGTTCCATCATGCAGAGTGGAAGGCCTCTCAAAGCCCCACTCCTCCCTGAGGATTTAGAGGCACATAACCATTGCTGGGGGAGGGAGAGACAGCTTCAGTAGTGTAGGCCCTAGTAAATTGCCCATGTTCCTGTCAGTAACCCCTTACCCATGCAACTGTAAATAATCCTAATTAAACCCATTGGTTTGCCAAGCTAGACTTGGGTGAAATCATTTCTTTGGCCTGTTGTTGGTGTCCTAAGTGGGGTAAATAGATGTTTGTTCATCTCCCCAAGCTAAGTTCACACAAGGGCTTTCCACCTTCAATGCTTGCTGGTGTTTGAAGCCTGGTCATTCTTTATGATTGTCTTGAGCAGTAGAGGATGTTTAGTATCACCTTGGCATTTAGGGATGCCTCTAGACACAGCCACATGCCCCTGGGGGAGGGGGGCACACCAACCTCTATGAACTACTGCTTTCTAGTGATTCATTTCACCCAGCTCACAGCCAGGTCTGACAGCTCCGGGCTCTAAACGTTGCTATGGAGTCAAAAACTGATAGCCAATGTGTATAGATAGAATGGCTCTGGGTTTCCAGAGTCTTGGCTTTTTATCTCCACCCTCATCTCACACCATTCCCAGTGCCATGTCTTGCCTGTGAGACCTTTTTCCACAGTGGCTCTTGTGGCCATGGGTTTAGGAAGCTGGAAAATGGATGGACCCCCACACTGAGAAAAACAAGGCTGCTTTGAACTTACCCTGCTTCAGCCACTTCAAAGAGTCTCCTCTGAAGTCCCGAGGGCCCTTAACAGGATTTCAGTCTTTCACAAGAAAGGCCCCATTCCTTTTTGTTAATTAGGCAGGTTGTCCAGTTAAGATGACAGATTGCCCTGTGAGTAATATTGTGGCTTGGCATTGCTCTGAGTACTTAGACCTCAGGAACAATTTAACATCATAAATGGGTCAATTATCAATAAAGAGGTTCTCAGGACCTCCTCCCAGGTCACCTATCACACTCAAGGAAGGTCAAATCATTTTATTATTTAACCTAAGCTGTGAACACTTGGGCTGATAATCTGCTGTCTCTGAAAATCCATCGTTCTTCCCAAGACAAAAGAAATCCTTATTATTTCAGAGCAATTATAAAGAAGTTTTTTTCAGAGCAACACATCATGTTTTAAGAAATGAAGCTTGATGTTTCCCAGAATATAACAAGAACTTCTACCACCTCCGGAGTCTCAACTGTAACACCGTTAACAGGCATATTAAAACTATTTGAAGTGCTGGGATGGCTCAGTCAGTAAAGCACCTGCCAAACAAGGGTAAGGACCTGAGTTCCGATTTCTGGCATCCACATAAAATCTGGGTGTGGTCACACACATCTGTAAACTGGAGGACCAGTAAGTTAATTGGTGAGCTGGGTTCAGTGAGAGATTGTCTCACAAAATAAGGTGTCAAGCAAGCATTAGTGAAATATCCCTGATGTCAGCCTCTGGCCTCTACACACATGCACACACAGGCACACACAACCATATGCATGCGTACCTATGCATAAACTACACACACACACACACACACACACACACACACACACACCCCTTTTTAAAAAGACTCTTTGAAATAGCATATTTAGAATTTTATATCAGTCTGAAGTGTTAGTGTTAGGTCTCTAATTAGATGATCAGAAATTGTTGGCCTGACTCACACTGTTGTCATTACAAATACTTTTTGTTTACATTCGGTTGTTACTGTATGGATAGCCCCTTCCATAAAGGGTAAGTAAGTGGGAATTACCCTTCCACACCTTACTAGCAGGGTGAATGTTCTCTCCATCCCCGGTCCCCAGTAGCCCATGCTCCTACCCAGCTGAGGACCCTGGTGATTCATTCACCAGCAGCAGAGAAGTACAATTAAGCCACATCACAAAATGCCAGGTAGAACCTCAGGCACCAAGGCGACACAGAGCAACTAAAACTAAACTTGCAAGGCCCACAGCCAATTGGAATTTCTGTTATATTTTTCCAACAGGCTGAAGACAAGTACAAACTCCAACCAGACTCAGATGAAGCAGGATTCTCAAGTCTCCTGGACTGGAAACCTCTTTAGTAGAAAAAAAGTTCTGTAATTCCTTCACTTGGCACAGCGAAACCATTCATTCCTTTATTGAGTAAGCATTTTCCAACATGTCCTTTATGCCTCACAGAGAACAGGGCTCTGAAACAGGAGTGCCCAGCCACTTGAATGACTGTCATGGCAGATAATGATTTTTTTTGTTGTTGTTTTGTAGTCTTTTCTTTGCTTCTGTGTTTTTTGAGACAAGGTCTTCTGGAACTTGCTATGTAGACCAGGCTGGCCTCAATCTCACAGAGATCTGCCTGCCTATGCTTCCTGAGTGCTGAGCTAAAGGAGTGTGCCACCATGCCTGGCTGGTAGTGGCTTCTTTATTACTATTATTTTTTATTTTTGAGTATGATTGTATCGCCTGCATATAGGTAGGTGCACCTGTGTCGTGCAAATACCGAAGAGGTGAGAAGCAGGAATTGGATTCCCCTGGAACTGGAGTCATGGACGATTGTTAGCCACCATATGGGTACTGAGAATTGAACCCAGGTCCTCTGCAAGAGCAGTCAGTGCTCTTGACCGCTGAGCCATCTCTCCAGCCAGGGAGTAGTTCTTTTAAATCCCACATGGCTCACCGTCAGAAGTATTTCCTTCCCTCAAATAACTCTGTCTTCAAGTGACTATGGGGAAAGATTGTGTAATGCTTTTCTTATTAACAATGCACCCTGCAGGGTATAATGCTCTCCCAGTCCACCTGGGGGTGCTGCGTACTCACAGACCTCCAGCTATGGTCTTCACACAGATCTTCAGACCTTAGAGGGTAGCTGACCTCTGCTAATTCCATTATTACTGAGCAGAGATCAGATTCTCTGATAACATCCAACAGAATTAATGTGAGAATTAATACTTTTTATGAGATAGCTACTGGACAAATTTCAAGTTTAACATCCTTTGTGAAATTATCACTTATAAATCATATGTATGTCCAGATAAAAAAGCAATCATAGGAATCACAGATTCCTTATGAATCACTACCAATCTTCAACTCTATTTAAGCAATTTTTGACATGGATTCACCTTCTAATGGCTGTTCAAGAAAATTCTCTTCATTCTTAGATTCTCTAAACTCAATATGTAAACCACAAGACCTGGAGCTAACTCTGATGGGTTATTGTGCACTGCCCTCCTGATGCTTCTGATGTTTGTGCCTCCCGCCCCACCAGGATCCAAGCTGCTCCCAGTCCTGGGCTGGTAATCATTGCTGGAGTTCCACCCACTGTTCTTTGTGATCAAGCAGTTTCACCTGCTCATCCTCCCAGAAGTGCAGGAGGTGTCAGGCCTCCAAACCCATCCTTGAGTGGCATTGGGAGACTTGTAACAGTCTAAATGAAGTCTAAAAAGAAGAGGAAGTCAATAGCTGCAGGGGGCCTGGGGAGGATCAGCAGGAAGTGACAGGGAGGAGGTGTGGCCAAGAACAAACTAGGGAAGACATAGTATGCCCACACCTGTGTGGAAAGTTAACATACAAGGAACAGGAAGAGGTTTTTACGTGGTGACTGATGTGAGCAGTTTGCATTTCACTCAGGGTTGCCTGTCCTATGACACCAGCTCATGTGGCCAGCACTACCAGGTGCCTCTTGATAGAATGTGTGAATTGCAGGAGAGCCATAAGCCCAATTAGGGAAGCAATAAAACTATAAATCCCTTAAAGTGGTCAACTGCCCCTAAATTAGCAGCCTGGCCTTGCTCAAGTCTTACCAACTGGTCACTCCCAGGACTGAAGGAGATTGTGGAGCCAATTTTTTTCCTTTAGGGTCCTAGATTACTCACCTTCCCTGCCTGACAAAATAATCTTGGAAAGATAACCTTGAATCACCAAAAGACAGCAGATCCTGGCTGTGAGCAAATTCCTGCAGCTATGCTTAATAAAATTCCTATATAAACTCAACCCCCACCTCCCTTAGTTGCAGATGCCTTATTCCCGAGGAAAGGCTTCTGCCCTTCACTATGATTCCTGAATAAAGGACATATTCCTTGCCTGTTGCAAGTCTGGCTCTGATTCTTATTTCTGTACTCTAAACTCCTTCCTTTTTCTGCCCTCCTAAATCTAACACCTCCTCTCTTTCGTTAACAGAACCTTTGCTTATACGGGACAGCAATATTTCTCATTTAAAAGCTGTTTATGATTAGGATGCTCTGTAACCTTCACACTGGGCTTGTTGGGGTAGGCTTCAGAAAAAGCTCTTTCAAAGGTGGCTGGTTGGACGGTGTGTTCTTTGGCAGTTGCTATTTGTACCCTTGTTGCTCCTGGAATATAAATGGGAGGGCAGTAGCAACAGCATTCATCGTGCCATTGTGAGGCAGCCTTGAAGATGGGAGCCATGTGCTTGGCAACAAGTGCTTTACTGACGGAGTCATCTCCCCAGCCCCTGTGTCCGGTTTCTATTACAGGTAGCAGAAGCTCATCATAACTGATGGAGAGAACAAAACTGTAAGTAAAGAAATATTCACAGGCTTTTGCATGAAGACAGGTACAGCTTCAACTCAGGAGTGAAGGGCCTGGACCAGAGCAGAAGATCTTGAGAACTATTAGTGACTGAGTGGAGGCAGGTGACCATGGAGCACTGAGTAGAGAGCTGCTAGGTTTAGACAGTGGAGTTAACAAACATGTTTACCACAAACTTGAAAACATTTGATATTGAAACTTAAGACAACTTGAAAACCCAGAATCAAATCATTGCTGAACTTTCGCCCATGGTCTCTCCCAACAAAATGTGTCACCAACTACAGAAGATTCTAAGCAAACTTTTGAATCAGACTCATCAAATAACATCCCCAGACCCTTTGAAGTATGAAAACCTCAAACTTCAAAGGGAAACCATTTTAGCTCTTTTCCTTAAAAATCTAATGTGCTTTAAAATCTCCATTACAGAATTCCTGTCCTGAATTCTGAGTCCCTTTCGAACTAAAACTCAACTAGTTAAAGGAGAAAAGTGGCAACTGGCGTCACTTCATTCCCACTCCCTTTCTTAAAGCAAGGCTCTGTCCTTCAATAACTGAGCCTTCCTTGGGTACATGGATCTCTCAGTGGTTAAAGCATTTACAGTCTTCCAGAGACGCAGGTGGTTCAGGAAGCACCCATGTTTCCTCTAGAAACTGTAGCCACCTTGGCGTGACCAAACCAATTCTTGCATGGGCAGCCATTTGAGTCCAGCTAAAGCTGGAAGCAGGTCTGCCTGCTGCAAACATGCCTGCTTCTAATCCTGTACTGGATACTGTCTTTGTTTCCTTCAAGTTGCTGTGAAAAAAATCAACTTAGGGGAGAAAAGGCTTATTTTGGCTCACAGTTTCAGATTATAGCCCATCGCAGCAGGGAAGTCAGCGCTACAGAAGTTTGAGGGAGCTGCTCACGTCCCAGCCCACAATCAGGAACAGTCACCCCCACCATTAAAATAAGTCTTCCCATATCCTTAATGAAGACAATCCCTCATAGACATTCTCAGAGGCTAACCTTAATCTAGACAATCCCTCACAGGTATGCCCAGAGGCCTGTCTCCTAGCTAATGCTAGGTTTTGTTAAGTAGACTTTAGCACTATTCATCACAAACATTGTCTCCCATTGCTAATCTCACTGGGCTCTTTCAATCAACCAGCAACACTGCACATATATTGAATCTGTAGAGCCTGTTGTCTCTCTCCTGAGAAGAGCTCATTTTGATTTGGAGTGTTGCTTTTCTCCCATTTTTAGCAAACAGAAAATTCACTTCTTGCATTGCAGCAATATCACTGCAGCACTCAGGGGAGTGATAAATACTTTGCAACCTACTAGTGCCAAGCAGTTCTCACTACACATTGAAGCTGCCGTGCTCATCTTCATCATTTTATTTAAAGGAAGACATTAAAGAACACAGCATTTCTTCATTTTGTGGCCTGAACTGGAAAGGTTAATTAACAAAGGGTGGGAGGCAGAGAAATGACTCTAGAGCTGTCACTTCACAAACTCTGGAAAACGGGAGGAACTACTGACTGCTATGCTTGGTGCCATGCAAGGTTACTGAGAGGTCATTTTGTACCTTAATTCAACAAGTCTCTGTTGAGCATCCTTCCCATGACAATCTACATTAGTACCTGTGGCATGTTGTGTGACACCAACTCCATCACCAGGCAAGAACAAAGTCTGAAATTCAAGGTTTTGAGCCAGTTAGATCACTGGTAGCTTGAAACTGGCTGAGGTTGGAGTATCTACCATGCAAAAACCCAGAAGACTCTACAAATGAGGGTGTCTTACTTTTGGTAGTGAGCACACCAGCACAGGACTGGCAGCGTGGTCAAGAGGAAGATGAATCTGCTTTGGTGAAGGTTTCTTTATAGTTAAGGAGGGACAATGGGCAGGACATGGACAGCACACAGGAGTCTGTAATCTATATGTTAATTTAGGACACTGAGATGGTTAATATATATTATAGATGCAAAGCTCTGGGCACACCTGTGAAGGATTATGTAGATGAGGTTAATTGAGGTGGGAAGACTCATCCTAACTATGAATAGTACTATCCCATGGGCTGGAGTCCTAGACTGTATAAAAAAAGAGAAAGTGAGCTGAGAACCAGAATTCATGTCTCTTTGCTTCATGACTGTGGATTCACTGTGACCAGCTGCCTCTTGTTTCTGATGCCATGACTTTCCCAACATGATGGACTGTATTCCCTGGAACTGTGAGCCGAAACAATCCCTTAAGCTGCTTCTTGCCAGGTATTTTGTCATAGCAATGAGAAAAGCAAGAAGGCTTTAGCTAGAGCAACCAGCAGTGCATAATCATATATATAACCTCAAAACTGTGAACTCGGGCAAGAGAGACACCTCAGTGTTGAACAGCACTTGCTGCTCTTCCATAGGACTTGAGTTCTGTTTCAGCGCCTATGTCAGACAGCTCACAACCACCTGTAATTCCAGCTCCAGAAGACCCAATGTCTTCTTCTGTCATGAAAGATTGAGTTAGAAGAGCAAACATTCAACTAACTTTGAGAGGAAGCTGAGAAGGAATGGACGATAGGCAATACTTGAAGGGATAATGCTTCACGTGTATCCAACACCAGAATGTGTCAAGGGGTAATTGTGAATGTGGCACAACCATTTGTAGATGGCATTTTCTGTCACAATCCCAAAAGGCTGAACACCCCCACAGATGCTTTCAAAGGAGGGAAAGGATAAATTATAATTTGCAGGAAATCCAACAAATAAGTAAAATAAAACACGGCATACTTGGACACAACATAGGTCAGCTGTAGAACCCTGAAGAAGAAAGATCTTAAAATCAGCTAGAAATTTAAAGATGTATTTTCATTTTTATTTGTGTAAGTGTGTCTGTGTGAATGTATGCCATGTGTCTGTAGGTACTTGGGAGGCCAGAAGAGAGCACTGGATCTCCCAGAGCTGGAGTTATCAACAGTGTGAGTCACTCAGTATGGGTGCTGGGAACCAAATTCAGAAACTCTTGAGGGGCAGCGAGCATTCTTAACCACTGTGTGTTCTCTCCACCCCAGTTAGAAATGTTCTTTCTTTGTTTGTTTTTTGGTCTTCCTTCCTTCCTTTTAAAAAATATTTTACTACAAGGAGACCCTGTCTCAAAAAGGCCAAAAAGAAAAAAAATTTTTACTTATTTGTTTATTTCTTATTTATTACTTTTATTTTATGTGTATGAGTGTATTGCCTTCATGTATGCAAGTGCACCCATATCGCACAATGTCTGTGGAGGTCAGAAGAAGGCATCAAATTCCCTTGAAACTGGAGCTACAGACAGTTGTTAGCTGCCGTGTGGATGCCGGGAATCAAACCCCGGTCCTCTGCAAGAGCAATCAGTGCTCTTAACTGCTGAGCCATCTCTCCATCTCCCCCATTTCTTTTTCTTTCTTTCTTTCTTTCTTTCTTTCTTTCTTTCTTTCTTGCTTATATGTGTCTAAGTGTACCCATGTCATGCAGTGCCCACAAAAGGCCAGAAGAGGGCTTTCTTTCTTTCTTTCTTTCTTTCTTTCTTTCGAGACAAGGTCTCACTATGTAACCCTGGCTAACCTGAAACTCTCTGTGCAGACCAAACTCACAGAGATCTACGTGCCTCTGGAGGACTGAGATTAAAGGTATGCACCATCATGCCCAGCCCCAGGTAGAAATTTCTAATAGAAGAATCGTTAAAAGCAAAGAAAGAGAGACAGGCTGTCAGACATGGACTTACCAGTCACTTCAGTAGCTACTAAGAAGCAAGAAAGCATTGAAATAATATTTTCTAAGTACTATGAAGAAATAGTATCTATTTAGATGTTGTTGTCTTTTGAGACAAGGTCTCATGTAGCCCAGGATGGCCTATAACTTGCTATGTCACCCAGGTTGGCCTTGAATTCCTGATCCTCCTGCCTCTACCTCTTAAGTCCTAGGATTCTAGGTATGTACCACATTGCCTAGTTTCTACCTAGAATTTTGTAGCTACCAAAAATACTTTTTAAGAATGAAGCTGAATGTTGATAAATATACCTCATGTCTAACATCACATGCAAAACAGACAAATGCAGAGCAGAGACATTTTATAATAGTCACATTTAAAAAGCTAACTCATAACAGAAAGAGAGCACAGGTTTAAGTTAAGAGGCTAAATATATTTAATAGCCAAGAGTAATAGGAACCTTATTATAAGGCAATAAAGTTAGAGGAAAAACGAGCTCTCGGGGTACTTTGAAAGCAATTTGGAAAAATTAAATATAGGCCTTGGAGTTGTTGCTGTGTCTTCAGTGTGGTAGCTGCATTGTGGCTTTTTAGCAGTCTTACTTTTCAGGGATGCCTGCTGAAGTGGCTAAGGGTGAAATGCCATGACATTCACAGCTTGCTTTCAGATGGTTCAAAAAATTAATGTAAAAAAATATATAATCCTTTGTGCTCTCTTAGTCATTCCATGTTTTAAGCATTTTGTGGAAAATAGTAGGTTATAGAAAGAATATTGTTGAAGTAAGAATATTTCCACACGAATAAGAAAGAAATTTATGGGCTGTAACTCCTCATTAAAGGAATACCTAAAGAATTAGATTTAAGGGGGAGGTTAAGAGCACCGATTGTTCTTGCAGAAGACCTGGGTTTAATTCCCAGGACCCACATGGTAGCTAGCAACTGTCTTTAACTCCAGCTCCAGGGTATCTGACACCCTTTTCTGGCCTCTGCCGGCACTATACAACATAGGTGCACTTACATACATGCAGGCAGTACACTCATACACATAAAATAAAAATAATAAATAAAATAAAAAAGAATTAGATTTAAGATGATACAAGACCATGTAATTAATCTGATGATAGTTAAATAAACTGAATAAAAGAGAGATATCAATTAGAGTTTAGGGAGTTAAAAGTGCTAACAAGATTAGGCTAAATCCCTAGGCAGGTAAAAGCCAAGCTGGGGAGCTGACAGTAGAAAATTCTAAGGTTTTTGTATTGGCTGGGAGAATGTTAAATATATTGATTAGTTTATACTAATTATGAGAGTCAGAAGTTTTGGATAACTACTAAAAGTCAAAAAATTGGAAATACATCATCCAAAACAGTACAAGATGAAAAATGGAATGAAAAAGTTATTTAACTTATTAATAAGGCAAAACCACATAAAGCAAATAGAAAAATCATGAAAGACAGAACACACAAAATGAAATGACAGCGTAAATAAAACCAAATAATTGTTAAGATGTGAACTCTTGGCAACAGAGAAGTTTCAGTGGTAAAGAATGCTTGCTGCTTTTACAGAGGACCAGAGTTCTGTTCTTAGCACCCACATTAGGTGGCTCACAACAGCCTGTAACTCCAGTTCCAGTGGATTTGATGCCGTCTTCTGGCTTCTGAGGGCAACTGCACTCATGTGCACACATGCCCCACAGACACACACTAATATTCACATAATTTAAAAAATAAAATAAATACTTTTTTAAAAAATCAGAAAAAAAGAATGTAAACGCTCTTGCTAAAGGTATGCAGTGGAAACCCATGCTTCACATGTGTACCATAGCACCAGTCATAAGAGTCAGGTAACTGGATCAGGTCTATAGATGAACACATGTAGAAAATCCAGTATACACATATAATGGAATATTATTCAGTGATAAAGAATGTAATGGTGTCATATGTAAGAAAATGGATGGAAGTGAAAATTGTCATATTATGTGAAATAAGCCAGGAAGACAAATACTACATGCTTTCTCTCACATGTGGAATCTACATATGATATGAAGATAGAAAAGGAAACGCTAGGGGAGAGGTAAGGATCAAAGGAAAGAGGGATGAGAGAGAGCAGTGGGGCTGAATATGATCAAAGTATGCTGTACACACTGTAGGAATGACTTTTGTATTCCAGATTAATGACTATTACCTAGCCTTGTAACCAAAAAGCTATTATTAGTAATCTAAACTAGCTCACTGAGCAATGTGCACCACTTGTGACCTGGTCATGTGACTAATCCCTTAGAAACCTTCCTTGTCCTCCAGGCAAGATAGTATATGAATGTGTGTGCATTTTTACATATCAAAGCAATAAAGCATAGCAAGCTGTGCTTTTCTCTTGCAAACAATGAGGGAAATTGAGAACCATCTGTCTGTAGTTGTGTGTGTGGTATTCTAGGTCTGGGGAATCAAAGGGCAAAATTCTTCTTTGACAAGATAGGGGTGCGTCTGACTCTGACTGTTTCATTTCATGCTGAAGATACTGTTTCAATGAAGAATGAGCAAAGCCTTGCTCAAGAGCACAGCTCCAAGAAAGAACAAGTTCTCAGAGACTTGGGTCTGCTTTTGGCCTTAAAATGAATGTTAAGACTCAGGCTGTCTTTTTAAAACATCGCCAAAATGAGGCGTAATGCTACAACGTACGTGTGAAAGGTCCTGGTGAAGCTCCTTGTTTTATACAATTAATATATGCTGATAGAAAACATGGGAAAAGTCGATGACTCTTCTGAATTGGTTTTTAAAAATAAATCCAATATAAGTTTATGTAAGATGTTCTTAATAGAGAAAAAAAGTGATCTAAAAGCAAAATTATGCCACTTAGTTGTTCTCTCATTACTGGGTTTTGAAAGGTCTACACATACTTTGGATACAAGTCCTTTATCAGATATGTGATTTGTAAATATGTTGAGCAATTCTTCCTGGAGAGACATAAAGAAATTTCTCCATTTCCCAGACATAGAGGGCACCAACAGACGAAAGAAAGGATTCTGTCCAAGACAGGTGTGGTAAACCAGTGAGTTTATTGGGATTACTTATGGGAGCATGGGTGACTCAAAGGCAGCTGCACCACCTGTTAGTTGTTCACCTCTTATATAAATCACACCAAAGAGTTCCACCCCAGTTGATTGTTTTCCCTCTTTCATAACCTGTGGGGAGGAGGGACCTCCTGTAGAGATAGTTCTGTAGCCTGCCTCCTCCAGGAGGGAATATTAACTGACTCCATCTCTTTGGATGATCACAGCTGCTTTGCTCCAAGATATGTCATGTCCAACCTTGAGGAAAAAGCTACACAACAAATACACACACACACACACATATTTATATATTGCAGTTGTGGACTTGACTTTCCATTTCCTTAGCAGAATCTTTTGCAAGCCAAGGTTTTCATTGCAATGCCATCTTCTGTGAATTATTTCCTGGTGGATTGTACCTTTAGGGCTGTATCTGAGAAATCTTTGCTTACTCAATGTTAGCAAAATTTTCTTCTAGAATTTTTTATACTGCTAGCTTTACATTTAGCTAAACAATCTAGTTTTAGTTCATTCTTGGATTTTGTACAATGTAGGATTAGACATCTATCCTTTGTAGCTGTATCTTGGTGTTCAAAACATCTTGAACACAATGCTTTCAACTGGTGTTTATGAACACTACCTGTGATGGTTAATCTTGAATGTTAACATGGCAGGATCTAGAATCACCTAGGAGACAAACACCTGGGCATGTCTGTGATAAAGTTTCTACACTGGTTTAACTGAGGAAGGAAGACCCACCCTAAATGTGGGGAAGACTATTCCATGGACTGTATAGTCCTACACTGTACAAAAAGGAGAACATGAGCTGAGAACCGGCATTCATGACTCTGCCCTGACTGTGGATACAATGTGACCAGCAGCCCCCTGCTCCTGCTGCCATGGCTTCCCTGCCATGATGGGCTGGATTCTCTGGAACTATAACCTAGAACAAACCCTTCCTTCCTTAGGCTGCTTTGGTCAGGTATTTTGTCACAGCAATGAGAAAAACAACAAGTATACTAGCCCCAAACAGCCCAACAACTTCACATAGAATACTTACATTTAACAAGTTCACATAGAACATTTACCAATATAAATGAATTTAAATATGCTGAAATAATTCACAATCTGTTTTATGACCACAAAGAAATGTAACTGTAGATCAATAACAGAAAAGTAGAAATTTAGTTCTACAAATAATAGACTAATACTCTGAAATATTTATGATTTGAATATCACTTCTAAATAACCCATTAGACAAAGAAAATATCATCACAGATCATGGAAATTAGGAAGTATTTTGAACAAAATGAAAATGAAAACACAAATTATTAAAATTGATGGGTTCTTGGGTATAGTGGCCCATCCCTTTAATCCCAGCACTTGGGAGGCAGACCCAGGCAGATCTCTGTGAGTTTGAGGCCAGCCTGGTCTACATAGCAAGTTCCAGGCCAGTTGAGGCTGTAAGGAAACCCTGTCTCAAAAAAAACGAAAAAAATGAATAAATAAAAAATAAAATTGATGGGTTCATCAAAAATAGAAAATTGAAAGAAATGTATAAGTTTAAATTCTGGTAATAATAATAAAAGTTCTCAAATCAGTGATCTAAATTCTATTTTAAGAAATAAGTAGAAGTCAATTATAAACATGTAAGTAGAATCAAGGACATTTTAAAGATAAGAGCAGAACAAACTCATATTTGTAGTATACTTATTTAAAAAGCCAAACTATATAAGAAATGACAGACAAAGGATAAACAAACAAGGTATACAAACAAACACATAATGCCTGTTCAACCTTATAAAGAAAGGGAATTCTGAAGCATGGCCAACATGGATGAATCTTGATCATGGTAAACAAAATAAGCAGCCTCCAAAGGCAAGAATAATGTGCTTTTACTTTTCACTAAAAAGTAAAAATGGCAGTTTCCAGGGCTGGGAGGGACAGAGAGAGGGAAAAATAGGAATTATTGTTTAGTGGGTTCAGATGTGTAAGATGAAGAGATTTGTAGACTAGATGTATAAAACACAGATGAACTTTGCTAAATGGAACACTTGAAATGGTTGAGAGAGTAAATTTCCTATGAAGCACATTTATTTTGATCTCAATTAAAAATAAGAATATAGGCCAGTGAGATGGCTAAGTGGTAAAGGTGCTTGCCACCAAGCCTGTTGACCTAAGATCATTCCCTGGAACACAAATTCCACATGGAGAGAATGGACTCCTTCAAGTTGTCCTCCACATAGACACCATGGCACTTACATTGCCCTGCCCCCCCACACACAAATAAATAAATGTAATAACTTTTTTTAATATAAAAATGAACTCCATCCATTAAACAATAACTCCTCACCCTACGCTTTGTCTTTATAATCTGGGTGCTTAGAAGCTTCACATTTAGATGACTGTCAGTATTACTTGATTTAACCCTGCTCTCTTCATAGCTGTTTTATGCTTGCCCCAGTGTGTTCTCCCAACCCTTCTTCGCTTTTCTGACTCTCGTCATATGAACCTAGATCTTTTATATTGCTGTTTATTACCATAACAGATTTATTGGCTGTATTCTTAGCAGTCACATGGGATTTGTAATATGCACCTTCAAACTTACCAGAGTTCCTTAACAAATGCCATTAGATTGCCTCATATATAGAATATGAGATACTATACTTACAGAAAGATCCCCCACATCCCTCTCTTGGCCTCTCTGTTACTGCTGGTATACATTTTAATTTTTACATATGCTATAGACACTGTAATATATTCTTATTATTCTTGCTTCAAAGAGCAAATTATCATTTTAAAAATTTAAAGTTTAGCTTTCCCCGTGTGCATCACTTCTAGCCCCTCAGCTGTGCAGATCCAGATAGCCATCTGCTTTCACGTTCCTTCTGCCTGAAGGATTTTCTTCAACACATTTTTTTCAGTGCTATTCTGCTGGCAATAAAATCTTTTTAGCTTTTTCATTTAATGTCTGAAAAGGTCTTTATTTGCTTTCATTTCTGAAAGATTTTTTTTCTAACCATAAAATTCTAGGTTGGATTTAAAATTTTTATTCCAGTTCTTTCAAATGTCACTCCACTGCAGGCTGGTTTTCATTGTTTCCAATAGTGACTCTGCCATTACTCTTCACTGGCAGTCACCTGCGTCCTTTCCCCTGGATGTTTTAAAGATGTCTCTCTCTCTCTCCTTTTTCTCTTTGATTATGACACGCCTTAGTATTCTTTGTTTTTTGCTCTGCTTGGCTTGACTTCTATTGAGTAATTTGTGTCTGTTTCGAATATTCACTAATTTGTAAATTTGGGGGAAATGATTGCTTCAAATATTTCTCTCCCCTTCCCCATTTTCTGGGACTCAGACTGCATGCCATTTAGCAACCTGTCCTTATTCCAGAGCTCATTTGTACTTCATTACTTTTAGTCTTTTTTCTGTCTTTTGTGTGGAATGGTTTCTATAGCTGGCAGGCCAATGATCCTTCTCCCCCATCCCCCATCAAAACTGCTGTCAAGCCTGTGAAGTTTTAACTTTTAGTTTTAGTGTTCTAGTTTTTATCTTCAGTGGTTCATTTTCCCCCGTCCCATTTCCTTGTCCCATGCTCCTTCCTTCGCCTTCTTGAAGGTGCTAGGCACATTTCCAATTGCTGTTTCCAGGAATTGTCTGCTAATTCTGTAATTGGCAATTCCTTAGTCTGTTTCTATTGTTAAAGACTGAGTTTCCCCCTGGCCATGAGTCATATTCCTCCATTCCTTTGAATGCTCTATAGCTCTTTATTGGATGCTCTTTTAGTTATTAGAGGCTAGATTTTGTGGCAACCTTTTGAATACCGTTTAACATTATTTCATATTGTGTCAAATACTTTGTGATTCACTTTTTTTGCTCATATTTTGTCTTGCTTTCTTTTGTATTGTCTTGAGACAGGGTCTCCCTGTAGCCCTAGCTGTCCTGGAACTCACTGTGTAGACTAGATTGGCCTTGATCTCACATAGATCCACCTGCCTCTGCCTCTCAAGTGCTGGGGTTAAAGTTGTGTGCCATCATGCCTGGCTCTTATATTTTGTCTTTAAGCTTTGTCAGAGCAGAACTAGACTAGACTTCCATTTGGGGATAATTCACATGAACTACTGTGGCACTATTTTTTTCTTTTTTTATACTTTATTCTTAAAGGTTTGTTTTTACTTTTAATTATGTGAGTATGTGTGTCTCTGTGTGGGTATGTCTAGTGTAGGTGCCTATGGAAGCTAGAAGAGGGTGCTGTATTCCCTGGAACTGGAGTTACAGGCAATTGGAAACTACCTGACATGGGCTTCTAATGGGGAACCAAACTTGGGTCCTTTGCTAGACCAAAAGCCATCTCTCCAGCACCACGGCATTGTGCTTTCTGTGATGCTGCCCTATGTTGTGCTTGCTAGGAGGCCTCTCCACTCAGCTGAAGTTCTGGCCCTGTGAGAATTGTGGAATATCTTCTTCCTCCTCTCTGGTGCTTCTTTCCGCAACCCCAGAGGTTACTTTGCATGGCTCTGGTCAGTTGTCAGCTAAAGAGTCCAGACCCATCAGATTTCCAAAGGTATCTCAATTTTCAAGTTTCTTGCTTTTAAGTGTTTTGCTCAGTTACTTTGAATTTTCTGAATGATGAACTGAGGTAGACTGCTGAACCCTAGTTACATCATGAGCTTTGATGAAAGCATCCTTTAAGCAGTCAACTGTTGTTCTTAAAATTTCCACTTATTCTCCCCCTTGTTCTAAGGCAGAGGTTTCCCCTGAACAATTCCTTGTGGCCAAGAAGTCATAAAATAGGTGTGCAAATCAGACATCAAAAATAAACTTACTGTAAAACAATTTTTATATATATAGAATTTTACCATTTATTAAAGACAAAACAAATTTGCATACTAATGAGATGAATGTGCTTGTTTATTTTACATAAATAATTAAATCTTGACTGAATATTTGATACTGCAGCACACATGCCATCCTCAGTGTTTTTCAGAGTTGATCAATTGGTGTAGAGCTTTCCAATTAAGCTAAGGTGGTTGGTTGGTGAGCCCCAGGGATCAGCATATCTCCACTTCCCCAGCACGGGCAGCGTAAGTGCACTAAGTGCACACTACCGGGCTCATCTGTTTTTCTGTCTTTTTTTTTTTTTTCTTTTGTGCAAGGGTCTCACTATGTATCCCCAGCTGGCCTGCAACACACTATGTAGATCATCATCCCAATCTGGCCTTGATCTCATAGAACTCCACCTGCCTCTGCCTCTAGAGTACTGGGATTAAAGGCATGTACCACCATGCCAGACTTCAGTATTTTTTTAAATATGGTTCAGACAGGGATCAAACTCAGGTATTTATGTTTCTGCAACCAAGTGAGCTATGTTTCCAGCTCCTCACTGAACAATTATTTATGAAACTCAAGTCAACAACTCAAGCAATAATTTTTAATATCAAACATTCAAAGACATTATTTTGATACAAACTCAAGAATGATGAGAAGAAAATATGAAAAGCTTTTATTTTCAATAATTCAACTATTATGTTTCTGCAAGAGCAGAAAAACTTTGTATATACAGTAAAAACACTGCAATTCAGAACATACAATAGTCTCAAATCTGAGCCAAGGAGTTTCAGGCAACATTCTTCAGTGTTGCATGGCATGATGGCATGTACAACGAAAAGTGGGCATGCTATGGATTCAGAACCAAGGCATGGTGCAGTCTTGACATGCAACACAGGTGAGCACTACCAGAAGTTCCTTGGTTTCCTTACCTGTTTGATTGGAATTAAGTTTTGGTCATTGTGCATTCTGAAACTTTTTTACCGTTGCTCAATTTTTGAACCCCCTTTTTACAGGGTCACAGAGCCACAGTTCAAGAAGCTATGCTCTAAGTAATCATGCTACCCATTCTCTGTTATCCAACCTGAAAATCTCTGTTATACACCTGAAAATCACCACTACCTTTTTTCCTGTGACACACTGTATTAGTCACTTTTCTGTTGCTGTAATAGAAACACTGACCCAAGCAATTTATAGAAGGAAAAGTTTATTTGAGCTTACAGTTCCAGGGGAATTACAGTCCGTCATGGCAGGGAGGCATGGTGGCTGGAGGTGGCTGGAGCAGGAGCAGCAGAAGCTAAGCTCTCACATCATCACACAGAAGCTAAGCTCTCACATCATCAGGAAGACACAGGAAGCAAGAGGGAGACTAGAGATCTGGCAAGGCTAAGAACTCTGTAAGCCCACCCCCAGTGACGGGCTTCCTCCAGGATAGCCACACCTTCTAAAACCTCCCCAAACAGCGCCATCATCTGGGGACAAAATGTCCAAACACTTGGAGCCTATGGGGGACATTTTCATTCAAACCACCACATACACTTTCAGTTTGGTGTCTCATATGATAGGTCAAATTTTGATTGACACAGAAAAGCAAAAGGCCAGTAGTAGCCAATATGTTCCTCAAGTGTATAGACTTTCTTATGGGATATTAAGACATGAAAGTAGAAGAGGAAGAGAGTCAGAATAAGAGGAACAGTGGAAGGAGCAAGGAATGATGGAGCTGAGTATGAGCAAAGTACAGGTTGTCCATATTTGAAAATGTGGTAATGAAGCCCAATGTAGAACAATTGGCCAGTGTGCACAGAAAGAGACTGTAGAGTGCTTATCCATGAATAAGATACCTATATCAAATCTCTGCCTCCCAAGGCTCAGGAATCATTACAGAAGAGAATGTAGAAAGACTGTAAGAGCCAAAGGGAGTGGAATGGAAAAGAGTCTTCCATACAGCTTGTCAGTTACTTCTATGAACTCACATCAATGAAGAAAGCATTCACAAGTCTTATGCAAGCTCAAACCAGACAAAATTGCAGCATAGACATGGGGATGTGGATAAGAAATCCCAACCCAACCTAAGGAACTTTTGGCAATTGATGGCTGCTGAGAGGGGAAAAGATAGTGTCTAACAGGGATGAGAGGCGGCCCAGTAAAATGACTCACACTGAGGGGCATTTGGTGACACAAATCAGACTCTATAGGAATATATATAGATATATATGCACATTAAATTGGGGGGTGGTGGGATGATGTGCAGAGAGGGGAGGAGCTAAGTACCCATCAGACTATAGTATATGAAAATGACAAAAATTCTTAAAAAGGGTAGAGAAAAAATAAAAAATTTATAATATGTAAAACAAAGATTTATTATCAAAAAAGTAATAAGGCAATCTAGTTTGTCTGAATGGGTAAAAATGTGATAAACTAAAAACAAAGAAACAGGTAATACATATATGGAAATTTGACAGACCTCTGGGGGAAGAAGGATTTCATGACTAGTGTTAGGAGGTATTTTCTATTTTGAAAATGATTGAATTCATTCTTATCCTTTTAAAAAAAATTTTTATTTATTTATTTATTTATTTATTTTTATGTTGTATGCATATATTGCCTGCATATATGTAAGTGCACCCGTGTCGTGCAATGCCCTCAGAGGTCAGAAGAGGCTGTTGAATCCCCTAGGATGGAGTTACAGACAGTTGTTAGCTGCCATGTGGGTGCTGGGATTCAAACCTGGGTCTTCTACAAGAACAACCAGTGTTCTTAACTGCTGAGCCATCTCTCCAGCCCCTTTACCCTTTAATATATACAAAATAATAAAAATCAGGTGTGACATTAATCCTTGCATTTATGCCCAAGTAGATGTATCAAAGAATATTAAGTGGCAGTATTGTTCGTAGTAATGAGCAGGAAGTAACTGATGTGTCCATCCAAAAGAGAATAGGAAATACTATACAGAGACATAAATGAATTATAACAATACACAGGAATAAATTTAAAGTATTGTTGCACTGAAGTTATTCTTCCCTTCGAAAAAAATGAAATGAAGTGCCTATTTAAACACTCGCGTTTATGTGATAAAACTAACAAAAACAACGTAATGATGACAGGTCAGGAATGGTGGTTGGTTTGGTTGGTGGAGCAGGGTGGCTGATGGAGGTAACTGGAGCAGAGAAATGGGACTGAAAGAGAATGTGGAGAAACTGAGTGCTTCTGCAAGGCTCTGTTTTTCAAGTAGAACAATGGAGTCATGGATGACTGTCTATTCTATGATTATGCTTCATAACTTATGAGTCATTACATATATTATTTTTTTACTTCATAAACTTCTTAAAAGCCAAAGAAATAAATAGCTTACCTTCTACTGTCATACTTTTGAGGGCTCTGTGACTTGTAGATGCCCTGCACAGTGGATCCTGAAGGAGCATGCCCACTTCTGATGAGGCTGGTCTTTCCTTTGCTGGTCACTGCATCAGACTCTGCTTCCTCACCTTCCCTCTGCAGAAAGAAGTTCCTCTTCTGTTTGCCTGCTTTTCTTTTGTAAACTTGCCCCTTTTGCTCTGAGACTAACTCTCTAACAGCTTTAGTGCAGCTAAAGCTGCTGATTGATGGGAAAATTAACATTCCCTATGGGAGGAAATGCCAAAGCAGGAAAAAAATTACAGGGCTTCGGGAACCCTGAGTCTTTTAGCTTGACTCATTGATGAGGGAAGGAGCAAGTGACAAAACTCAGAATGAGGTCACATAATAGAGTTAGAATGCCACATTAAGAAGCTACGTCCTGTGACAGGAGAAATGACTCAGTAGCTAAGAACACTGCAGCTCTTGCAGAAGATCTGAATTTGGTTCCCAGTATCTATATTGGGCATCTTACAACTGCTTGTATCTCCAACTCCAAGAGACCCAACACTCTCTTCTGACTTCTTCATGCACCTTCACACATGTGCACATATTCACACACATACACACATAATTTAAAAATATATATCTCTTTAAAAAATTATGTGTATGAGGGTATTGCCTGCATGTATATAAGTGTGCCTGTGTTGTGCAATGCCTGCAGAGGTTAGAAGAGGGCATTGGGTTCCCCTAGAACTGGAGTTACTGACAGTTGTTAGCCACCATGTGGGTGCTAAGAATCAAACCCAGGTCCCCTGCAAGTGCAGCTAGTGCTCAAAACTGCTGAACCATGTCCCCAGTCCAAAATAAATCTTTTCCTTTTTTTAAAAAAAAAAAATAAGACCCTTATACGTTAGGGCATAAGAAGCCATATTCAAGTTGGTTGAATAGGTATTAACATGACTGGAATGAGCCAAGAAGGTATAATTACTCTTGAGTGCTTACCGAGGGCACTATATCCTTACACAGTTTGGAATGGGGAGGGGTGCAAAAGATAAAACCAAACCCAAAGACCTTAAGATACGGCCCCTGTTCTAGTGCCTCACACTACAATGGGATTGAAGAGCAAAATCAAGGGGTTGGAGTAACAGAGCAGAACAGCTTTCCAGCTTCCCTAAAGCGGGTTTCCAAATTTGGTAACAATCTGTGTTCCTTACTAGAAGAACGGTCAAAATTAAAGCACAAAGGCAAGTGGTACAGTTTTGCCTTGCTCAGCACTAAAAATTGAATTGGTGGCAATTAGGGGCTATAATGCTCAGAGAGGCGTCATTAGTGATTCTCCAAAAATGCACATTCCCTTGTACAGAAATGCCATGGGATGTGTCCACAAACCCCACAGATGCCCAGTTTTAAAGCAACAGACCATGGGGATTTGTTCAGAGACACAGTATATAAATCAGAGGGCCATGGCCATTAAAGAATGGATTTGCCTTGGCTGGGCAGTAAGCTCTGAGGAAGAATTATGCTTGCCTTTTTTACTGGTGGGCAGTGAGCTGCTGATGCTGAACATGCCCAGTAGAATTCTCCTATGCATCCCTTCAGCTTGTCCTCCTTCCCATTGTCTGTATTGCAGACCTCCTAGCTATCAGTGTAGATGGATGTGTCCACCTGCCTCCAGGTGGCAGGGTGAGCTGTGTATGATCTATCTAAGCTTATCACTTCATATTGACTGAGATTTTGATGGTGCTGAACAAGCTGGGTCTCTCTTCTCCTCCACTTATCCATCATCCCCCAAGTACCAACAAAACTCTATTGAAAAGGAAGAGGCTGCCAAGACATATGCCAAAATTATATTGTATTTCATCTTACTTTGGAAGTAATGAGGTAGTTTAACATAAAATGTAATTTAAAAGTGCAATGTGCCTTTTTTTTTTCTTTTCTTCTCCCTTGGTAATAGCTTTAGACACTGCATGCAGCTAGCTGACTGACATCAGTAACAGATACAGAATGAAGCCTTTCCTTCCAGAAAATGAGTGTCTGCTGAGAAGGCTGAGCAGAAAAGAGACAGGACATGGGTCTTTGAGGACTCTGTGCTGCCAGCTCAGCTTTGGGCAAGTTGGGATCTAGCAGCTTAGATTTGACACAAAGCCACATTCACAGTGAAAGGGGCCTTCAGACACATGCATAATCAGCTAACTACAAAAATAAGACACCCAAGACACAGCTCAAATGCTTTCCTTTTCCTCCCTTGTCTCACTGTTAGGAAACTAAGTGTTTAACTTCCATGACAGAAATACAGCAGCTGATTCTAATCAAATAACACCTACGGCATTAATAGTTTTCGGTGTGTTTGATCATCCTCATGGGGTGTAACGTGAAGATTCTGTGGCGTTGGGCAAAGCTGGAAATGTAATCACCCGGAAAAAAATTCCACATTCAGGATGAAGTCATACCTCATAAGGCAGATAATAGTTATAGAGTCACATCTTTAAGAAGAAAGTGGTAATTATATGATAAAATATTAGCAAAGTGCCAATAACAGAGTTAGAAATATAAATCTATGTATTTTAAGGGATGTTCCCAGATTGGGTTTCAGTTTGCTCTTTAGTTACCCAAAAGTTCTTAGTTCTGAGTGTGTTCTGGGTTCTTGTATAGTTCAAAGCTATGCAGAAGGGGGGTAGGGCATAGAAGAGTGGTATCCTAACTCCAGCAGGAACCAGCAGCTCAACCTACAGCAAATCGCCTTATCTTTCTCCTCGTTTTTTTTTCACCTATAAATGTGAGCCATGGTTAACACATAGCTTATGTTATATTCACATCCTAATAGAAATTTTAAGTTAATTTTTACTGTCTATTTTTAAAGTATCCAAACTTCCAAATAGAGTTTTGCTTTTCCAAGTGTAGACCACAAACCTATGGCATCTACATTATCCAAAAATTCGGGAGAAATGAGAATTTCAGGTGGCACACACAAAACCTGCCATTCAGAATTTGTAGTTAGCAAGATCCAGGTGGGTCTGACTCAGCAGGCCTGGGAAGGATGTAAAGCACAGTCATTCTCACAAGCTCCTAGGTGATACTGCTCCTGGTCTGAGGACCACACTTTGGGTAAGAGGGTTCAGAGTGCTTGCACATCTGAGGTGCTTCTACAACAACCTTCTCAAACTTGGTGCATGAGATTGCCTAGAGGTTGGTTAAGCTTCTACTTCTGGTTCAATGAATTTGGAGTGGGACTCACGATTTGTGTTTCTAGCAACCTTCCAGGAGCTGTTGCTGCTGGTCCAGCTCCACACTTTGAGAATCATTGGTCTGTGGACTGGAGTGGAAAAAAAATAAGATAATGAAAAGTAAAACTGTAAATTAGCACAGGGTGATTTTTAATTACAAAACAAAATCCATGTTTAAAATAGGATTAAGGGTGTAGCTCAGTAGTAGGGCATGTTTTTTAGCATGCGTAAGGCCTGGGTTTGATTCTCCAGCACACACACACACACACACACACACACACACACACACACACACAATGTAGTAGAAAATGTACCATAGAGTTTGTTTTATGAGGTTGGGACTATGGGTGAACTCAGGTTATTTTCTCTATTTTCCAGCTTTACTTTTCCGTAAAGGGTCATTCTCTATAGTAACACGTCTTCCTTCCTTGACCTCAGCTCTGACCTTTCCCACTCATATGAAGAGGAAAATACACTGCTTTAGATTGAGAGATTCTGAAGCATGGGAGAGGCAATGCCCAAAACAGTAGACAGGTATGAGGAGGGAATGAGCTTGTTGAAGGGTGGGCATCCTCACAGATCAGCATAGTGCAGGCCCACAGTATTCACTAGGCATGGTTGTTGGTTTATTTATGTCCTGCTGTCTTCCTAAAAGGTCTGAACATACTTTGAAAATGCATCCCAGCCTTGACTCCCAGGTGGTAAAGTTTGAATATCCCATTTCTGGGGTGCAGAATATGCAGTACTGAGAGTCACCATCCTAGCCCTTTGTCATCAGGGTTATGAGCCAGGCACAGTCCTGCACTAAGCCCTTTGTCATGTGGGGTTATGAGCCAGGCACAGTCCTGCACTAAGTGGTAGCTATCTCTACTGGTCAATGAGTTGTTCAAGGCTTGTCTTAAGTCCAGTCCCAAGGACTCTAGATTTTTAATGAAAACTTCCTCCATGGTTTAAATGGTTTCTAACATACCTAGGGGATAGCCCAGAGAATTGTGATACTTAATGTGAAACTGTCTCTTCCCCTGAGGAAAGAACTAGTCCCTCAAAATTGGGGGTCCAGACAAAAAACAATTATCATCATCATCATCATCATCATCATCATCATCATCATAAAATACGGAGTCAACAGTACCAGATGTGTGTCCCACCTCTAGGAGCAGGAAATATATCCAATCGAAAATTTGCTGGTTGTACATACACTAGATGCACCACTATTGCACCAGCTGGAACATCTTGTTTGGCATGTTGATAGTGCAGCATGTGGGATCCGTCGTTGAGCAGAATTATAGGGGACAGTTCTCCCCCAGCCATCTGCATGTCACCTTCTGGCACTATGAAAGCCACCCATCCTGTGGCAGGGGGTTTCCAGCTTACTCCAAGCTTGCTTTCTCCCTCTTCTGCACTCACATGATGGGGTGTCTTCAGCAATAGGGTTTTACCATCCACTTCCGGTTTACAACCAACATTATTGGCAATGGACTTTATTGTTTTGGAGACCTCTAGGGCCCCTCTATCCACCAGCTCATAGTAGAGGAACCCACCTCTGGCACTGGGATTTTCATTTAATAACCGTATAGCTATCTGGTAGGCTTTCTTTATTCCCAAAGTTCTTTGTATAGTCCTCCTTCCCCCTTCCCCTTTAACTACACTTTTTGCATTTTCTTCCTTAGTAACACCTTTCTCCTACTATTCTTCTCTCTCAGGTTCCTTCTTTCCCTTTACTCCCTGGTTCCCTTCCATATTCCTGGTCCCTGCCGTTACATCAGGATATGCATTCACTTATAAGGATTTGGTGCTAGGATCTACAAATGAGGGAGAACATAAGTCATTTGTTTTTCTGAGTCTGTGTTACTTCACTTAGTATAACAGTTTCTAGACCCATCCATTTACCTGAAAATTTCATTATTTCATCTTTCTTTACTGTTGAGTAGAACTCCATTGTGTAAATGTAGCACATTTTCATTAATGACTCGTCAGTTGAGGGGTACTTAGGTTGCTTCCATCTCTTAGCTATTGTGAAAAGAGCAGCAGCAAACATGGTTGTATAAGTGTCTCTACAAGAGGATGAGTCCTTTGGGTATATGCCAAGGAGTGGTATAACCAGGTCATATGGTAGGTTCATTTTTAGTTTTTCAAGAGTTCTCCACATTGCTTTCCATAGGGGTTGCATGAGTTTGCAATCCCACCAGCAGTGAATGAGTGTTCCCCTTTCTCCACATCCTCTCCAGCATTTGGTATCATTTGTTCTCTTAACCTAGTCAGTCTGATTGGGGTAAGCTGAAACCTTAAGGTGGTTTTAATTTGCATTTCCCTAATTATTAATGATGTTGAACACTTTTTAAGATGTTTCCTAGGCATCTTTATTTCTTCCTTTGAGGAATCTCTCTTTAGATCTTTAGCCCATCTTTTAATTGGGTCATTTGGTTTCTTGGTTCTTTGTTTATGAGTTCTTTATATATTCTGGACATTAAACCTCTGTCAGATGTGTAAGTGGTGAAGATTTTTTCCCCACACTGTGTGTTTTCTCTTCACTTTCTTGATTGTTTCTTTTACTATACAGAAACTTTTTAATTTAATGAGGTCCCACTTGTTGATTGTTGACCTTAATTCCTGAGCAACCGGTATCTGATTTAGAAAGTCCTTTCCTATATCTTGTAGGCTACTGCCAATGTTTTCAACCCCCTGTGGTGGGGAGGATACAGGCCCCAGTGGAGAAGCCACTGCAATTGCTTTGTTAGATGGATGTGATGCACCTGCTAAAGTACCATCCAAGAATTTGTGTTTATACCCATAGGTGGTTATTATAGCAGCCACTGTTTAGATATTCTTGCTTCTTGGTGTTTGTGTTTTTATAGAAGATGGAATCCCACTGAAATGAACCAACAGCCCATGGAAAATAGATAATGCAGAGATCTGAAAGTTCAGTGCCTTGCCACAATGGGAGGAAGATCACCCCACACCTACCACCCCCTCCAAAGCTCAGGGACTTTTGCGGAAGAAGTTGGCAGAAAGAATGTAAGAGCCAGAGGTAGGGGTGGAGTGTTAACTGGAAGTGTCCTCCTACCACTATGCCAGCAAGCGATAGTCACACCTCCTTCCCATGCTCATCAAGGAGTCAACGGGGGCAATAATAACAAAAAAAGAATAAGGACTGCAGAGTGTGTGTCCCTAGATAGGACTTCTATATTGAACCTCACCCACCCATGGCTCAGGGAAAACTGTGGAAGAGAGGGCAGAAAGATTGTAAAAGCCAGGGCTGGTTTGTGAACACAGGGAAGCAGAGGCTTTCAGGCCACTGGAAGCTTGCACATGTGACCTTGTGGCAATTGTGGCATCAAGCACAGGACCCATGCCAACTCAATTAAACAAGGGCCCAGAGAGGAGGAGAGAAATGGGTGGTGGGCTGGCCATAGACTGAGAACTACTGGAGACTGATTGCTCCTGGGTGAGGGAGAGTATGAGTTACATACAATCTCCAGACGGGCTGACTAGACTCCAGTGGACGAATTTGTACTGAAGGACATCTGGGTACAAATGCTTGGCTGGATTGGACTTAACATGTATAGTGGAATATATGAAGTCTGGGAGGGGGGGTTGGGGGGCCTGGATGGGAGAGGGGGTCTAACTGATTAAAAACTGTTGTATGAAATTACAAAAACTCAATTAGGAATTTTAAAGAAAAAAAAATGATGTGAATTGAAAAAAAAATACTGAGTCAATCCTATTAAGGAAGGGCCCATATTCATTGTGACTATGCATATTCTTGGCAACTGAATGCTCAGTGCGTAGAAACTAACATGTAGTAGTTAAAATTTATAAATGAGGAGGCCAAGTCCTAACTGTAGTATTATGACAGAGAAGACTTCCTGGGTTAAGTTTGGAAAGAGAACACCAAATTACTCTAAAGACTGAGTGCAGCTGTATTTTAAAAATTCTGTACCCACAAACACCTGAAAGAACACATTGCAGAATGCAGCCGTTACTCATGTTTGCAGTGCAGTTCTCCTTCAAATTTTGCTTTTTTTCCTCAAAATGTTTGTTTAATAAGTATGCATTAAATCTATAATGAAAAATGAATGCTTTTTAAAATTACGGTTTTGTAAATGATGTTATTTTAATGTTAACACACTAAGAATGAAAGGAAAGAGAAGAAATCATTACTCTCTAATTACAGTGATGCTGAGACATCTACGTGTTAAAAATAGACGTGAATGCTTTCGGAGCGATTGGACTGGTTTTACCGGGGACTTGGGAGAATTGGAGGGGAGTTGACAAATCTATTCACTGTGGTTTAAGAATGAAACAAATGTCTAAAACAGGGACATCCATGTTTGTGCGAGTAGATTTACAGTTCATATGCACGGGAGATTTCTCAAAGCAGCACTAGAGATTTGGAGGATTAGCCTTTAATTAAAATACAATGTAAAAGCAGCTGGTTCTTGGGCTGAGACACTCTGCAGCCACACCCACACTATAGGCCATCCCCTGCTGGAGGCAGTGCTTCCACAAGAGGGCAGTACAGAGCTCACCGCTCAGAGTTCCTGGGGTGGTCACAGAGCCTGCGAACCCTGATTTACGTATGGCAGTATGGCAGAATACATGAGTTCTGGTGGGGGGATGGGGGAGAGGGACCAAAATTTGATTAAGAACTGTTGTATGAAAATAGAAAAGCTCAACAACAACAAAAGAGAATTAAAAATAAAGAAAATACTTATTTTTTTATTTTTAAGTTTTTGTCTTGAGCCCTGAGGTCCTAGAAATTTTGCTAAGAGACAAGTGTGATGGTTGATTTCAATTGTTGTCTTGCCTGGATTTAGAATAGCCTTAGAGGACACACCTCTGGGAGTGTCCATGAGAACATTTCCAGAGGGAACACCCACTCTGAATGTGGGTTGCGCCGTCTTGGGTGCTGGGGTCCAGACTGAATAAACAACCCTTGGGCTTTTGTTTCAGAATTGAGACCTTCCTTGAGCTCTTTTGGCTACCTACTGTGTCTTTTATACCACTTTATCTCTGACACCTGACCTATTGTTTGCAGACAGAAACCCTCAAGGAATATTTATTGGATGAATGAATATGTTCCTGGGTCCTGATGTAGACTTTCACTTGCTGCCTGGCAACATGCATTAGCAGAGAAAGTGATCTGGGGCCTGGCCTGAAAAGATTTTAACATCTCTGTGGGTTTGCAATGTAAGAAAAAGTTCAATTTTCCCCAGTATTTTAGTTACGTTTTTCATTTCAGTGACAAAATACCTGATGAAAACAACTAAAGGAAGGAGTACTTGCATTTGACCTTGTGCATTGTAGCAGGGAAGAGAGGGTGGGAATGTGAAGCAGCTGGCCACATTGTGCTCTCAGTCAGGAAGCAGAGAAAGACAGTGCAGGTGCTCAGCTTTCTTTCTTTTCAGTGGAGTGTCACAAATCCCTCTGGGAAGTCGCCAGAGGAGCTGAGGAAGGACAGAGGGCTTGCTAGAGGAATAAAATCTAAGGCCAATGGGGCAGAAGCACTGTTATAAACTAACCTGCTAGAAAGGGGGAGAGAGGAAGTGGGGCGGGGAAGAACTTTGTAGGAAGAAAAGCAACAGAATCAAAGGACCCAGAAGGGAAGCTGAGAAGGTTGGATAAAGGGAGCCTAGGTGCTATTCATGAATGCCGTATGCAAGTATTGAAACATTCTGAACTCTATCGGTATGTGCAAGTAGTAATTTTTAGTTTTTAAAAAGGCCTAGAAGGAAGAAGGCATGTTCGTGGGACTCAAGTAATACAGCATTACAGCAAAGTAAAGTTCAAAAGCAGTGTTGAGATGACTTATAAGAGACTTCACGGACTGTGCTGTCTTGGTAGCATATACCAGTGCTTCCTGCCTCCCCCACGTGCTAACCCAGGAAGGAAAGGGAAGCTGTGTTAGTAAAAGCCCAGGCAAGCTTAGCTGCTGTGGACCTTCCCTATAAATACAATGAGCTTGAAAAGATCCAGCCCATTCCTGCATTCTTTTGGGTAGCCCTGTCTTTGGAATCTGCTCTCTTTTCTTAGATTCTTTTCTTCTCGGAGTAACTGGTGTTTCAGGGGTGCCTGGACCTTTTATTCCAAAAGGGCCCTACCTTATAGAGGCCAAGTGTGAATTGGGTGGAAGCCCAGACAAAAGGAGGCAACGTCAAGAAAGTTAAACCTGCCTGCTCTTGGCTCAGAAACCTGTGGCTGGTGGCAACAACCTCACATGATCGCTCCAGGGACTTGTTCATTAGAGAATGTATAAAACTGGTTACACAGAAGGAATCTCCAGGTGGCTTAGAACTTTCGAACAGTTATATGAATGAGCAGGTGACCAGTTAATGCGTTCTTCTCTCCTCCCCTGCATGGTTACCTGAGTTCTGACGTTCACAAAACCTGGGCCACATTAACAAGTCAGTTGTAGACATAATTTGTAAGTTACAGTAGGGAGTTAAGCTAAAGATGCACAGGCCTGAAATAATTGAAGCAGAACACACATTTAAGACTTCTGTGTGAGGTGCACAGAAGGAGAGGAGCCACCCAAGTCCTTTGTCTCTTCTGGAACCTGCCCTAAAGTGAGGGATGTCCACTCAGAGCAAATGATTTCAAATATCTGCATATAAAAAGCCAAGACAGGTAACCTAATGACTCGAAGATAGAGGAATACTCTTGCTACAGCCCCTCTACCCAGTTGGGAAAGCTCTAGAAGGTTTCATGAAGGAGGGGGCTTTTGAAGGAAGAGTAGGAATTTTGGATTCCAGCTCACAGGGTTACTGGGAGGTTTTCCAGTGCACAGGAATAAAATGAGTCAACGCAAGGAGGAAGAAAACGAAGAGAGTGCAGGTCAGTGGGACTGGCATATGAGATGTGTCCCATGTGGGAAGCAGATGACGGCAAGGTTAGGAAATACCACTGGGTCAAGTGGTGGCAGGTCACAGGCCAGCCTTTCATGCCTACAGAAATCCAGCCTTGGGGCTGGGGAGATGGCTCAGAGGTAACGAGCACTGGCTGCTCTTGCAGAGAACCCAGGTTTGATTCCCAGCACTCATGGTGGCTAACAACTGTCCATTGGCTCCAGTTCCAGGGAATTCAACGCCCTTTTCTGACCTTTGCAGGCACTGCACAACTTGGGTGCACTTACATACATGTAGGCAAACAAGAAACAGCAGGTGCATTCAGGTACTACTTCAAAGCATTGCCTTCCCCCAACAAAGGAAGCACAAGAATTTATTCAGGGAGCTTATACACATTCCTACAGATAAGCATTTTGGGAGTGGGCACACTTCTGAGCATGCTCAGTTTAAGAGAAGCATTTTTATCGCACATGCTCCCTCAAGAAGGAAAGACGTATTCCTGGGCATGCTTGGCTCAAGGTAACAGAACACATGTTCAAAAGGCGACAACAGTGACCAGGAATGCTTCTGGGAACACTTTCATAAATACTTCTGAGCTTGCTTAACTTCTGTTTCCAAAAAAGATCTTTCCTGGGGAAAGGACATTTCCAAGGTGACATAGGATAGGAGTTTGTCCCTCAGGACACCTGTCTCACTTAGAGGCTCACAGATGTAGCAGATGATCATGGCTGAGAATGAACACATGTGACCATTGACTGAGGGTGTTCACTAATAATGGCAAGTCAGACTTGGCTTCCTACCAACTTCAGGTAAGGAGCAATTATACTCCCCCACCACTCACAGCTACATGTGTGTTCTTCCTCCCTTATTACATTCTAGAAAACTGTTATCATGCTAGCCAGGATGGACCAGGCCATGTGGACAGTCAGCATCTAGGACACCAAACAGCCAGAAGACATGAAATTATGTAGGCCTGAGATGGTGCATCTCAGGAGGGCTGCATGCCTGGCCTTTGCTCGGCCACCAGGCAACAGCTGTGAGAGTACAGCACCAGCTTTATTTCTGGACCTTTCTCATACTCCCAAGCAGCTTCCTTGAGAAGAGAGACAAGTATCAGAAGTGAGCTTCCCACAAATAGGAAATGGCCCACGTACTGTTTTTCTCATAGGTCTTTCATGTTTCTACATCTCCATTTTTATTGCTCTTACTTCTTAACTGTCCTGTAGCCAATAGTGTTCCTGTTCATCCACTTACCGTGAGACCATTCAGATGTTTCCCTTTCTTCCTCAGCCTGAAGCATCCTCAACAGATGGTCATTCTATTTGCCCTCTGTTGATCCTGTTTTACTCTGTACAACATTGGCAAGAGGAAGATCTGCCTACTAGAGGTGGTGATTGACAATTAAAATGAAGAAATGTATTTCCAGTTGAATGCCTTGTTAAACACATATAATAAACCTGGGATAAAATGAAAAGTTGCTAATAAGGAACTTTTATCTCCATGGGGAGATCCTAAGAAGACACACACTTTCCAGGAACCAATCCTCAACATAAGTGATAAGGAGGTGCCCACTTAAAAGGTTTAACTAATGGGATCTAACAACAAGTGGGGTAATGAAGAAATCCCCTATTAGTTTCTCTGGCAGATTTAAACTGTGCTCAGAAAAGTGTCAAAGAGAGGAATTGGAGGAAATGGCTCAGTTCCTGCAAGCACAAGGACCTGAGTTCAATTCCCAGCACCCACATTAAAACTCTGGGTGTGGTGGTATATGCTTGCCACCCCAGCACTGGAAAGGTGGAGGCAGGTAGATCCCCGGGGTTTGCTGGTCACTCAGCAAGTTACAGGCATATGAGAGACCCTGCCTTAAAAAAGAAGTTGGATTACTCCTAAGGAATGACACCCAGGATTGACCTTTGGCTTCTACAAGCATGCACACATGCACCTGCACACATATGAACACACACATATGAACACAGACAGACTGATAGACACACATACCTGCACACATGAACATACAGACAGATAGAAAGACACACACACAGGGAGAGAGGGAGCGGGAGGGAAGAGAGAGAGAGAGAGGGAGAGAGGAGAGAGAGAGAGAGAGAGAGAGAGAGAGAGAGAGAGAGAGAGAGAGATCCTGTCATGGTCCCAGAATCCTTCTCTTTATCTTTTCCTGTGCCAAGTGCCCCACACTGTGTGCCTTGATACTTGGGCCCTAAACCCCCTGCAGCAGTTGTGACAATGTCTTCTTCCAAAGACTAGGCATCTCATCAAAGTTTTAAAATTGAAACAGCAAATGCCTGATGTTAATCCAACAGAATAATTAAGAATGAAAGGAAGTTTGAGAAAGTGAGTGGTCTTGCCTGATCTGTGGTTGGAAAGGAAAGACTAATAAAATTTAAAGCCGAAAAGCTAACCACGAAAGAACTTTCAATGCAGCATTCAATTATATGGCTATGCCAAACTTTATTGAATCAGTCTTTAATTTTGGGACTCTTCTAGCGCTTTGTAAAAACTCTGTAGTGAATCCTACCATAAACATAAATATTCTATCAAATGTTCAGGTGTATTAATGTTTCAGAGTAGCCATGGAGGCATGACTGGAGTCAAAAAGCATGGATCCTCCTCAGTGAGACTCGTTTAGTTACTGATATGACTCGTGCCTAGAATGGCTCTGATCCCTGAGTGTGCCAACAGTCACCCTGGCCAAGTTGATGCCATTGCTCCTTCACTCACAAAGAGCAGTAATGTGATATTACTAGGACAAACATCTATTCTGTTAATGGATTTTTTTCTGGCCTATAGTGCTTCTACCAGCAATATGATTTATGCTTTATGTAATATGGCATCCCAAGCATCACCTCCAACAAGGTGATATGTTTTATGGCAAAAGAAGTACAGTAATAGTCTCATTCCCATGAAATTGCAGTGTGCCACATCACCCAAAGACAGCTGGCTTAATACCAATGATGAAGGTTTAACTATAGATACTATAGGGTGACAATATTTAGCAAGACTGATGTACAACCTCCAGGATGAAGTGCATTCCCTAACTCAGCAGCCAGTATAGAGGCTACTCCAACTGCCAAGACACTTGAGGCTGGGTAGGAAAGTGTGGAAGTGGGGACTGTTCCTTCCTGCCTTATCAAACAATTCACCAAAAAAACTTTGCTTTCCTTTATATGTCCTTGGGTTTAACAAAGTCGGGACTCCTAGTGCCTAAGGTAAGAAAGTTCCCATCAGGAATCACAGAGATATTTCAATAGCATGTAGTCTGACTTTGAACCTCAACCATTTTTAATCTCCATGTCAACAAACTAACAGGTAGTAAAATCACTTTACTGACTAGGGTAATCGTCCCAATTACCAAAGGGAAGCTGAGTTACTGCAGTATAATAGGAGCTAGTGGGAAGGTTTCACTTCATTGGTGGATGATTTTAGGGAGCCACTAAGGACAGGAAAAGACAGGACATCTATTAACTTGAGTCTTGTGGAAATGAAGGCTGTCATCCTTCCACCACAAACGTTCTGGCAGAAGGAAAGGAACATGGACGGGGTTGGGGGTGAAAAGAACGCTGGGGTTAGCAATTTAGGGCTTCTCACCAGTTTCAAACCAAGTTTCAACCAGTTACAGACCACAATCTTCTCACTCTACTCCCTGGCCAGTAGACAATATCATTTTCTGGTTTTCCAATGGTCAGAAGATAATTGTCCTCATTTTGTAGTAGCTGCTGTAATTTGTCTCTGTTTACTTCCTGTCTTTAAAACCCTTGAAGCCTCAGCTTATGTAAAGAATACCCAAGACCTCACTTGGCAGAAGCTTTCTTTATTTAATTTTAATTTTGTTGCTGCTGTTGTTGTTGTTGTTTTTGAGACAGGGTCTCCCTATAGCCCCACCTGGCCTGGAACTCACTCTGTAGACCAGACTGGCCTCAATCTCCCAGAGATCCACCAGCCTCTACTTCACAAGTGCTAGGATTAAAGATATGTGCCACCACACCTGGCTGAAAGCTTTCTTTAAAGCCATATTCAGCTAATTTCCTTAACCTCATGGGTCCCCCTGTCCCCCAGTGTCTATGGACAATGAGTCCTTGCCTCTGTCCTTGGTGCTATCTTTTCATTTGTAATTCTGATCTGACTGTAGGCTTTGTCTTCTAAGAAAATAACACTAGTTAGTCTCATTTCTAACACAGTTGTCTGAGGCAGGTATTGCGATGTTTATGCTATGCTATGTTTTAATTGGAAATCCTCATTGATTTCTGAATTCTCCCTTTCCACAGCTGGCTGTCTGCTCTTGTTTATACAGGTACCACTCTTGGCTACCTAGTTCTTCAAGATGATCATTTCTGTTTCAATAAAGAAAACAAAAACAAAAACAAAAAAGTTGAGATTGGTTCTTTAAGGAGACACATATAAGAATAATTTGGCAGGTGTTTTAAAATGTGTATATTCCCTGCTCTCCCAATTTCCCCAAAATGCTGCATAATCTCTGGAAAAGGTGTCTAGACAAGAATATTAATATTAGTAATACTCCAGAAACATGCTCAGAAGACTGTGGTATGGTGAACTGATGTGAGTTCTGGGCACTCAGGTCATTATCTGATTAGCACATGTGTTTGACAGTAAGTAGGTGGGTGGATGCTCTGTGTGTCAGTGGTGGTATGTTTTGGAGTACATTTCTTTTCAGAGCTAGGAGGCCAAGGATGAAGCAAAATCTCAGGGGTGGATGTGTCCAACCTGCTCACTACTGTTCCACATTGCTTGGCCTTTAGTATCTATTCAGCAAATATATACTCCAGAATTAAAGGGATCAGAGTAGTTGTTGCTATGGCAATTCAGGAAAACACTATTTTGGTTGTTTCAAGCATCAGAAAATCCATATATATGATAGAGATTTTCCCTTTGCATGCTGACTGCAGCATCTGAGTCAGCTGAGGTCCTGGTCCATCCTCTCCAAGGCCCAATTGCACATCCTTTGGCCTTACTGCAGATGACCTTCCATGTTTGTTTTAGTGCTTTGGTGAGTGAGGAGTCCTGATCTGTTGGTTCCAAAGTCCTTCAATTCACACCCCCATCCTCCTCAGTGCTAACTTTTGTTACAGAAAAGACAACAGTTTTCTGAGATACCACTGAAAAGCAATCATCCATCTTCCCATGTGTTCTAGTTTCATGTGATAGACTACCCTAAGCAAAAGCAACTTGGGAAAGACAAGGTATATCTGGCTTGTGCTTTTAAGTCATAATCTAGAACCAAGGGAAGCAAGGGGAGGAATTCAGAGCAAGAATCTGAAAGTAGGAACCATGGAGGAATGGTTCCTTCTCTCTCTCTCTCTCTCTCTCTCTCTCTCTCTCTCTCTCTCCTTCTCTCTCCCCTCCCCCCCCCTCCTATACCTTTAGGTCCACTTGCCTAGGGATGGAGCCACCACAGTGGGCCGGGCTCTCTTATATCGATCATTAATCAAGACAATCCCTCACCTGAGACTCCCTCAGATGACTCTAGGTTATATCAAGTTGGCAGCTGAAACTAAATACAACACCATGGAATACCTCCTTTTCTGGCATTGACTTGAAAATCGGTTGCCTCTACTGAGGATATCCATCAACTTCAATCTTCTCACTCTACTCCCTGGCCAGTAGACCATTTTCTGGTTTTCCAGTGGTCAGGAGATAATTGTCCTCATTTTGAAAGAACTGTCCTTATTTGAAAGAACTGTTGTTGATGCCCACTTTTTTAAATCGTGAATATTGACTTTGTATATAAATATCCATATTCACGCCCGCCTCGCCGTTCTATACTCCTAGTTTGAGCCCTGCGCCATTCCTAGTCTTGGGGCCCCAGACACCTGGGGAACCAATACTGCTTCCTGACCCTTCTCACCCAGAGCAACCCAGTCCCTTTCTTGGGCTCCAGGAGCACCACTTCTGGTCCTGGCCCGGCCCTCACCTCTCTCTGCTTCCCTCCACCTGCACCACCTGCTAACTCTCCTAGCCTGCAATACTATCCTCAGACCTCTTGGGGTAAGTCCATAGCGCAGCTCTCTGCGCTGGGACTCCCTAAGCCACATTCACCCTTCCATCCCCCCACCTCGCCGTTCTATACTCTTAGTTTGAGCCCTGCGCCACTCCTAGTCTTGGGGCCCCAGACACCTGGGGAACCAATACTGCTTCCTGACCCTTCTCACCCAG
>NW_008355272.1:3529116-3541533 GCF_000622305.1 Nannospalax galili
GAGGAAAACATTATTGAATATGTCAATTGTGTTGTAATGATATGCTTCTTCTAAGTATGTTGTTATTAAATAAATCATTTTTAAAAATTAAAAAAAAAATCCATATTCACATCAGAAGTTGCAGGTTTGTACAGAGAAAGAATAAATGTGGCCAAAGATATAATTTCTGCCAATTGCAACATTTAAAAATTTTTATATATGAAGAGAAGCTTGGAATAACAGTACATATTTAACTGATATCTGAGTATTGGATTATTTTCTTCTTCTGATCATGAGGGTGAGGGTGACTATGATTTGCCTCTTATAGATAGGGACATATTTAACTGATATCTGAGTATTGGATTATTTTCTTCTTCTGATCATGAGGGTGAGGGTGACTATGATTTGCCTCTTACAGATAGGGACCATGTGACAAGTTTTAACCAATGGAATATGAACCAAAATTAATAGCACCCAATATCGACTCTCCAGGCTTTCTCCCTCTGTTCTAGCAACTAAAGGAAACACATATATCAGATCCCAGAGCCACAGATGGCAAAGCACAATCAGCCAGACTCCTGAGTGACTGTGGACCACATCAGTCATATACTTTTGCTGCATTAAAATGTCAGGACCTTGAAACGGTTTGCCAACACAAAAATAACATTTATTCTGATTGTTTTGTATCTTGGGAGTGTTTCTTCTCAAAATTCATCCGCATTTTCAAATGCCTTTAAAAAGTATGCAAGAGCAAGATTTTTTAATGACTCTCTAATATATTATCATTATAAGTTTATGCACCCTAAACTTATTGCATTGATCCCCTGTTGTTGAATATTTATTTGGAAGCATTTTTAAACTGTAAATAATGCTGCAATAAACTTTTTGTATTTGGCATTGCTTGTCAGAATTTTCATGTGACGCTTTCTGATTAGATAAGATCATCTACTGCTACAAGTGACAGAACACATCAGTGTCACAAAGGTTTAAGAATATAGTCTTTATTTGATGATGTCATGAGTATTTACATAGAAAATCCCAAGGAATTCACAAAAAGAATTAAAATTAACAAATTCACTTACATAGATTGTATTATGCAGAATAAGTTTACAGAATCAATTACGAAGAATTGAAGATGGAATTAAATAAAAGCAATTTAATTTACAACAGCATCAGAAAACATAAAATGCTTATAATGTAATTTTAAAATACATGTAAGATTTCTGTGCTGAAAATTAAGAAGCATGGCTGAGAGAAATTGAAAAAATATCTAAATAAATATAGAAAGGGCACTTTCATGGATTGAATACTCAATATTTTTAATATGACAATTCACCTCAAACTAGACTTTAAATTCAACCTCATCACAATCATACTGTTAGTGGGGGTTATGGAAATTTATAAGCTGGTTCCAAAGTTTATGTGGATATAAAATTTAGATATCTAAAAAAAAGCTTTTAAAAAGAAGAAAAAGTTGAACTGCCAAAATGCAAGGTTTACAATAAATCTAGGGTGCTGAAGGAGTCCAGCGCTGGCATAAATAACAATATATAGATAAATGCAACCAACTACAAAGCCTAGAAATAGAACTGGTTATAGTCATGGTGTTAGCAAGGGTACTCCAGCAACCCAATGTGGAGAGGAAATCTGGTCAGCTAATGGGGCTGCCACAACTAAATATCCACATGGAAAACATGAAGTCCTGATCCCTGAAACCATGTATGAAAACAAAGTGAAGACAGACCAGAGGCACAGTTGTAAATGTTAAAGCTATAGCATTTCTTGATGAAATCAGACTTCCTTTCTCATCTGTGAATAGGCATACAAGGTTTCTTATAGTCTTGCCACAGAAGTAAATGATGATTAAAGAGGAAAAAATGAACTTTATACATTTTGTTAAATAAAATAAGAACTTTTAATCATCAAAGGAGATCACTAAAGATGTAAGCCATAGATGGAAATACAGTATTTGCTAAATCAATATCTGACAAACTGAACAACTCAATATAAACCCAATAAAACAGCCGAGAAACCAAACAAGTGGAAGAAACAAGTGAAGAAAAAATAATATACAAACATATATATATGTATATATATCCACTAAATGTGTAAAAAGATGGTCAACATCATTAGCTATGAGGGACATGAAACTTAATCTCTCAATGAGATAACCACTCCATAGTGTGAGTGTGGCTAAGATAAAAAGTAGCCAAATGCTGGTGAAGACAGAGAGCAACTAGAATCTGTACAAATCATTAGGAATGTAAAATAGTATGAATATATTTTTTAAAATGTCAGCATTGCTTAGAAGATAGTATACTTATTTATGATGGCTAATTTTATGTATCAACATGGCTAGGCCTTGGTATAAAAAAAATCAAATGCTATTTTAGCTATTGGTGTTTTAGATGATATTAATCATCAAATCAGTAGATTTCAAGTAAAGCGTATTATCCTGAACAACATGGGTAGGCCTCTCCAGTCAGGAGAAGGCCTGAACAGAAAGGGCAGGTGGCCAGAAAGGAAGAAGGAAATGAGCCTCCGAACTGCCTTTGAACTTGAGCTACATGCTTGCCCTGGTCCTCAGAAGATTTGAACTTGCCAACCCCAGCAATGACATGAGGTGATTCCTTAGGAAAAACATTTCCATATGGACACACGCACACACACACACACACACACACACACACACACACACACACACACACACAGAGGGGGATCCTGTTGGTTCTGTTTCTCTGGAAAACCTAGCAATTCTACATGAGGCAATGAAAACAAATGTCTATAAAACTAATTCTACAAGACTGTTCATATGGGTTTATTTATAATAGGTAGAAACTGGAAATAGACCAGGTGTCCATCAATTGCAGAATGGGTAAACAAACTGTCACATAAGCACACCAGCAGAATACTGCTTACATGAGAAAGATACAAGTTACAGATAAATGTGACAACATGGCTTAATCGCAGAACACTTTTCTGAGTGAAAGAAGATTAAACACAAAAGAGTTTTTGCAACAGGATTCCATTTATCTAAAATTCTAGAACAGGGCAAATCAATCTATGCTGAAAAAGAACCAGAACAATAGTTGCATCTAGGGAAGGGACAGAGGTAAGGGTTTCCTGAAAGGGAATGAGGGAAATTTCTGGGGTGATAGTATTGTATATATTGATACAATTGAGTTACACAGATGCATGTGTTTTCAAATCCAATCAAATATCACAGTGAAGTCAGGGCATTTTTTATGTAAATTTTACATAGAACAATAACATTAAACATATTAAATTCTAAGAAGTGAATATCCATGCTAATGTTTTGAGTAATGAAATTGCTGATACCTAAAACCCAGCACATTTGAGCTGCACCCCAAATAGCACAGATACATTGGGTAGACAGAGGAATGGATAGATGGAAATGCATATCGAGAACAAGTGTAGAGATGTCAATAGTAGAAACTAGATGGTAGGTGCTTGTACAATTCCTTCATATTTTGTACATATGTTTGAAATGTTTCCTTTTTAATTTTTATTTTATGTGTATGAGTGTCTTGCCTGCATGTGTGTGTGTGTAAGTGCACCCATGTTGTGCAATGCCTGTAGAGGTCAGAAGAGGGCTTCGGATTCCCTGAAACTAAAGTTATGTATGGTTGTTAGTTGCCATGTAGGTGCTGGGACTTGAACCCAGATCCTCTGCAAGAACAGCCAGTTGTCTTAACTGCTGAGCCATTTCTCCAGCCCCATGAAATGTTTGCTAAGCACATGTATTTCTTAGGTGTAAAAAGTGCAACAGGCAGTGAAGAGCTTGTCTAGAAGCTCCTTAATGATCAGGCATCTAGGCTCCTGTTGTGCTGGCATACAACCTCGTGTTCAGAAAGGGCTACTAGATCTCTAAGTATCTTTTCCATATCACATCCAGAAGAGCACTCAGAGCATCCTAATTCTGCCCTGACCCTTATGATTTGTATTAGTTAGTTTACTCATTGCCATGACAAATACCTGACAAAAGAAACTTGAGGAAAAAAGGGTTTATGTTAGTTCAAGGTTTCAGAGGATATAGTCCATCATAGCAGGAAAGGCATGGCAAGGAGCTTGAGGTGGCTGGTCACATCAAACCCTACCACAAAGCAGATCAAGATGAAAGCTGGCTCTCTCTGTTTTCCCTTTTTATTCAGCCTGGGACCCCAGTCCATGGGATGGTGCCACTCACATTCAAGGTGGGTCTTCTCTCCTGCATTAAACTTCTTTGGAAATCCCCTCACAGACTTGCCCAGAGGTGTGTCTCCTGGGTGGATTCTAAATCCAGTCAATGGACAGTGAAGATGAACATCACAGGCACCGATCATGTTTTCTCTCTCTACTGGGTTACTGTCATCAGCATACAAACCTACAGCTATTGTGTCGTCTTAAAGCTATCTTCTTTCTCTTCGACTAACCATTTTTTTTACCTCTTCTCTATGTGAAAACCCTTGATAAATAAAGAGTGGTTGGCCCTCAGTCTTCATTCTGCTGCTGCATCCGCCACAGGCCAAGTAGCTGGTGTTCTTTCCTTGTTAGGACAGCCCCTGAATACTGAACTCTGGGTTTTCCTTGCACCTACCCATTTCCATGAAAGAATGTTCTCAGTCTGCTTGAAGTTTCCCCCTCTTCCTCCAGCATCTTAATGCTGGTGTACTCCAAGGCCCAGTTCTAGGTCTTTTTCCTTTTTTCTTTGAATCTAGTTCCAAAGGTTTAACACTAACTCCAGTCTCACTGGCCTTTGGACCATTTCTGGAACGTGTCAAGCTTGCTCTAGCCTCAAGGCCATTCACTGCCTGATTCTTCTTCCTGGAATACTCCTTTCCCACATTTCTCCTTGGCTAGTGTGCTGTCCTCCTCCAGGACTTTGCTCTGACCTCACTTTCTCCATGATCTTCAGTATGATGATCCTGTGATTCCTGTAATGCCACCCTGCCAGTACTACCCTGGGAATTCCCGATGCTTCTCTCATGCCACAGGCCAACCTGGGTCATTTTCTTGCAGCCCTTACCCCTTAAAGTATGCAAAACAAAATGTGTTCATCAGGGTTTCAGGATGTCTGTCCTCACTGAGGTCCAGGAGAGGGATCTTGAAGGTCTTTTGCTCACACAGACCCCAAGCACTGGAAGAGTGCTGGTGCAGATGCTCACCCATGCACTCCACTTGCATCCTGAAAACATCCCAAACAAGTAACACATTGGTTGCATCTCACCTACTAAGCATCAACTGAACACACGGCACAGTTTCCAGGTCTGGAATCTGTGATTGGCAGTTATGGATTATTGCCAGGGCTTAGCCCCACCCAAAAGAGTCTCAGGTTGTATGAGGACAGCCTGGGTAAAGGTTAAAATTCAAAATTACAAGTATCTTTTGAATGCATAGACTGTAACATTTTCTCCCCTTTGAAAATTAAAACATGGTTAAGTGGAGGATGTATTTGTTCAGAGACCAATACATTCTCATTCTGTTCATTAAGGAAGCAGATGGACCTGTGTGTGTGAGCCCTCTTTAAACCCTCTGCTGGTTGGTTTTACATGTCAACTTGATGTAATCTAGAATCAACTGGGAAGAGAGTTTTAATGAAGAATCACCTAGATCAGGTTGGCCTGTGTACATGTCTGGCGGGGGGACGCTAGGCCCAACCTGAATGTGGGCAGCATTTCCTTGGCTAGACTCTAAACTGTGTAAGAGAGAAAAAAGTTAGTTGAGCAGATGAAGCAGGCAGGCAGCATGCGTGCATTCGTTTCTCTCTGTCCTCAACTTCTCCAGAATGATGGACTGTGGCCTGGAATTGCAAGTCAAATAAACCTGTTCTCCTCTCAGTTGCTTTTTGTCAGGATATTCTATCACAGCAACAGAACGGAAACTAGGACACCTCTAACCAAATATGCTTTAAACATTTATTATTCATTACTCTTAATATTTCTTTGATAGAATCAGATTTTAGCAGATTTTTTCTTCTTCTGATCAGCAGTACAGGGGCTATGGAAGGCTTTTGAACTCATCCACCAGCCTTGATACATGATCAGGACCCAGTAGCACAAGAGAGCCAGACTTGGCTGAAAATCAGCCAGATACACAATCCTTTCAGAAGTCAGAGTCTTGTAATCAAGCAGGTTCTACCTCAGATACAAAAAACAAAAACAAAAACAAAAACACAAATGAAAAAGCATTTGCTCAAATACATGTTAATAAGCTCCAGAGTTGGCTCTACTCAGAGCAAAACAAAACAGAAACAAAACAAAAAATGAGAAGTTTTTAAAAAGTAGGTCATCTCTCCTCATCCCTGTTCTGCTTGCAAGGAATTGGGTTCAGATCTTATTATTCAACGTTTGCTCCCCTCTTCAGACCTGGTGGGCTTATTTTCCCTCTGAGGGATTTGCTAAAAGCAAAAGTAACTATCAAAACCATCTGTTACCTAAAAAGGGAATTTTACTTTCAACCAAAAGGCAAATTGCTATCCCTGAGATTCGTCACTTGCCATATGTAGCTAAAATCCCAGCAAAATACACAGCATTTCTGGGATCCCTTGAGCACCCCATTTTGGTACTGCTTCTGCACTAATGTCAACTGCCAGGCACCTGCCTCAAAGCACACAAATGGCTAGAAACTCAGAGGTGGTATTGTGACGGTGTGCTTCCCATGGTCCAAGCAATTTTTAATTTTTAACATTTTTAGATGTATTTTTATTTATTTATTTATTTATTTATTTATTTATTTATTTATTTATGTGTGCTTTGCTTAGTTGGGGGGTAGTAGCAAGGGAGCATGCATACCATGGTGCACATGTAGAACTCAGGGGGCAAATTGTGGGAGTCGGTTCTTACCTTCCATCGTGTGGGTTCCAGGGTTCAAATCTCACAGGTTGTCAGGTTTGGCAGCAAGTTCCTTTACCCACTAAACCATCACTCCAAGCAATTTTTAAAGGTGCTGTTTTATTTTTATTCTGTGTGTATGTGTGTTTCAGTACAGATGTGCGCATGCCACAGTGTACTTGTGGAGATCAGAGAGCAACCGTGCTTCGGTCCTTGCCTTCTACCTTGTTTGAATCAGGGTCTTGCATTTCCACTGCATATCCAGCCTAGTTGGCCCAGAAGTTTACAGAGATTCTCTTGTCTCTACCCTCCATCTACCCATTGGTGCGCCAGGACTACAGACACCTGCACTACCACACTGTGCTTTCATGTGGGTTCTGGGAGTTCCAGCTCTGGTCCTCATGCTAGCAGGGCAAGTGCTTTGCCTGTGAGCCACCTCCCCAACCCAGTCTAAGCAATTTCTGAATAACTGGAAGGACATACAGGGTTCTCAAAAATGGTCCCTTGAACTGATTCTTTGGTTAAGTTTTTGCATGTGATACAAGTGCTTTTCCATCTGCAGTTAAGGAAGTATTAATGACTCAGTATCTGGATTTAGACAACAAGACTGTAATGTAGTTACCTCTGCTACATGTTGCCATAGCAGAGTGAAACAAAGGAATTAAGACTGAAAATGCAGAGCAAAGTTAAAAAGGCCTGGAAATCTACCCACCCCTTTGTATTATAATTGTCCATGCTGTTAATTCACAAACTGGTTGATTTTCACAGATTCGTCTTTCTAGTATTATTGGGCCATTTTTCTTGTTACCAGTGCAACTTTGGTCAAGTTGTTGTTGTTGTTGTTGGTGGTGGTGGTGGTGGTGGTGGTGGTGGTGGTGGTGATGGTGGTGGTGGTGATGGTGGTAGTGGTGATGGTAATAATGGTGGTGGTGGTGAGAGAGAGAGAGAGAGAGAGAGATTTTTATCTTACCATGAGGACTACTTAAATACAGCAAGGGATAGATCCTTCCCTAAGTCTAACAGCCAGCTCAATTCCATCCCAGCCCATCATTTCCTGCTGTCAGAAGAAAGTTCTCATAAGCCATTACAGTGCAGAAACCCAAAGGAGTTCATGCAATGATCCTTGAGAAGCTTCATGCCTAGTGGAGTCTTGGTCTCACTGTGGATATTACAGCAGTTCAGAAAAATCCAGAGAGTCAAATTAATTGACTCTAGGTAATACATTCCTGATTCATCTCAGCCTGCTCCCACCTAAGCTGACACATTCACCTGTGAAGGTGGCTGGAGATACCATCACATCACGAGGTAGGAACAGTCTCTTGTTCATTCACAGAACTGTTGACTTTGTGAGAGAAAATAATACCTGACCTTGACCAGCATGGGAAGAAGGGGAAGAAAGAATCAAGAAAGTGAGGACAAGAGTAGAAGCAAGAAACGATGTAGGGAACTGATAAGAAGTTAGACCCAGCGAGAAAAGGGGATGTATTTACTCTTCCACTCTTCCAATGGTTGGCTTGCATTTGGTCTCTCTTAAGGCTCAAGTAGCCCATATGTCAGGGAACAGCAGGCCCTTGAGCTACTGCCATGACAGGGTATAGCTGGGGCTAGGTTCTGGGGAAAGCCATGTACATAGTAGTGGCATGCTGTAGTCCAAATGGAAAGTATTCTATTTCCTCCCAGCATACACGTAGCTAGAGACACAGAATGAGGCACAAGAACAGGAGGCCTTCTCAGGATCATCGTCCTTCCCCTGGGTAAATAGCAACTGCAGTCAGAACAGACCAAAGGAAATGGGAACCCTCTCAAAAGCTTTCCATGAAAGGCATTGTATTAGTCTGTTTTGCATCCTTATAGTGAAATAAATGAACCTAGGTAATTTTATGAAGGAATAGAGGTTTATTTAGCATAACCCCATATCTGATGACTTAACCTTCCGAACAGCAGAGTCCTAACGCAAGGCAGGGCATCATGTGTCAAGAGAAAGGAAATATGTGCATGCATATATGCACCCTTTGATCGCTCTTCTCATAAAACCACCAGTATTCAGTTATAGGAGTTGTACTTTGATGATATTGTCCAATCTTAGTCCTCTTTCCATAGTCCTCACTTCAAATACTACTGTTGGGTAAGTTTCCATCTTCTACATACCTCACAATGGGGACTACATTTCAAAGCATGAACCCTTGAACACACTCCAGTCATACCCATCCCTCAGTGTTTATGGATGCTAAACATCTTGGATGGGGGGGTTCTTTCCAGTTGGCACTTACCCAGGCCAGAACAGCTGGCATGTGACTGAAATATATGTGGTTTGGTAATGGTACAAGACCCAGATGATTAAAGTGACCAAAACTGACACAGAAATATTTCCTTTTCAACCTGTTTCTTTGTGCTTTCTTCTGGAAAGAGAACTCCCACACTATTACACTCCTTTTTAACTGCCTCATCTTCACTAGTCAGCATAAATTCAGTTCTATAATAGCAAGTTTCCTCTCTGCCTCAGAGGGGACACTGCTGGAGTTACATATGGCCCACATCTGTGATTCTGTCCTACCTGCTCCATCTTCTCTCTCTGTCATAGACAATAGAAGACATGTCAGACCCCATGGAACTCTATACATGACTCCAGGCCATAGTAATGTCTTTCATATCTGAATTCATGTGGTCTTGTTGGTTCAACTCACAAAATTTCCCATCTGGTTTTACATTATTTGATACTACCATATTATGCCATTGTGATGTGTTCCCTCAACAGACTGTACTCTACTCAAAGTCAGAGGTTGAAACTTCTACTTCATTGCAACCTCACCATACCCAGTAGAGCCTTAGACACATGGTAAACAATTAACAAAAGGAAAATTGAATTGTTCTTATACTGAAAATCAGTATAAGTGCATATTAATACATACATATGTATAACAAAATTATATATACATATATATATAAATTGCTAAACCAAATAAATTCCCTTCATCAGGCTCTCCTAAATCACATGTAGATCTAAGATTATAAAAATCCAGGTAACAATAGAGGTAAGTCACTGGGAGGCAACATTTCAGCTATAGCCCCTTGTCACAGAGACAACATAGTCACAGGAACAAGTAAGAGAGGAGGGTTTGATTCTGAATTGACCTTTCCAGTGCATTCAAAGGGTACTGAGGTAACACTAAGGATCACTGCTTTCTAAAGTGAAGGGATGATAAGAAAACAAGCCCTGATTATGAGGCATCTTTGGAAAGGGCATTACATGAAGTACAGGAGATGGGAGTACTGCACAGGGCCATGTCAGCTGCAGTCCATTTTGACAGCGTTCTTAGCCTTAGTCAAGAGATGCATGTAAAATTAGAAAATGTACAGGGTGGGGTGCCACAGTGTAATGATTCCAAATTCATAAAGTGTCTATGCAGTAGTAAAAAGAAACCCGGTCACAAATCTCTCATGATCCTTGCTAACCATCTCTGAACCAAACTATGCTCCCTTTTCTAGAACCACACACAGTATTCTTGTTGTGTCTGAGATACCTTGGACTTAACAAACCAACACGGTAAGCTTTGACAAATTCTTATCTTTACAAATGAGGACAGAATGACTCAGAGAATGATTTGCTTATTGGTCCATTTGGTGTATGTGTGCGTGTGTGTGTGTGTGTGTGTGTATGTGTGTGTGTATGTACAGATGTGTTGTTTGCCCTGTGCACACACAGAACAGCCAGAGAAGATGTAGGGTGTCCTGCTCTATCACCCTCTGCTTTATTTCCTTGAGATATGGTCTTTCACTGGATCTAGAGTTTGCCATTTGGGGCTAGGCAGGCTGCCCACAAGTCCATGCAATCCTTTTCTTTCTCTTCAATCCCAGCACTGGGGTTACAAGCAATGCCAGGCTTTTTATGTGGGTGCTGAGAATCTGAAAAAAAGCCCGAGGAGCTGACTCAGGGGGTAAGAATACCCCCTGAGTCAGCTCCTTGGGCTGTTTAGATTGTTTTGAGACAGGGTCTCATTCTGCAGCCCAGGCTGTCCTGGAACTCACCATGTAGCCTAGGCTTCTGTCAAATTCACAGTGATCCTCCTGGCTCAGGCAGATCCATTCACTGAATCCACTCAGTGAATCTTTACTGTTGGCCTACTTTGTGCCAGCTCCAGAACTGAATGGGGGTCAATACAGCAAGGCGGCCCTTCAATTGTGCTTACGGTCTCATGGTCATAGAGCCAGAAATCTGGCTGAGGTTTTGGACCCTATCTGTTTCTAAGCCATATGCATAGCTTCATCATCTCTTCTACCCTAAAAGGGAAAGCTCAGGAGTAATTTTCTTTTTAGTTTTGTCACAAACAACATAACATGATTATAAAAATGTTGTGTTTCAACATCACTTACATTTAAAAGGCTGTTCAAGTTACCACAGAAGATACAAAGCACATGGAGACAATGAAAGGAAAAAGTTTCTTACATGGTATTTAAATTACAAAAGCAATGCATGGTCGGTGGCAAAGGGTAAACAGAGACATAAAGACTCCCCCTTCTACAACAAACACACATTTTGGGAAAAGGGTATGCAAAATTATAAAATGGAGCTTGGGAACAAAACAAGAAAGGAGAAAAGAGAGAATTAAAAGGGGAATTCAAAGCCACGTGTCTAAAGTAATCAGCTGCAGTGTGGTGGATCTGAGCACCACATACAGCTGCATAACAGCTGAGCACTGTGTACACTTCATTGTTACCGGGAGGGTGGATCTCAAATGTCCTCAGCAGGGAAGATGCAGAGGCTCTGGAGAAGCTTCTCAGCTCCTATTCCTGATGATGACAGGTCCCTAACCTCTGGAATTTACCACTTCAGGAGCCACAGCTAGGGAGCTTCCCTTTACTTCAAGTCATAAGTGATCATCAGAGGATCATAGAAAGTATGGTGGGCATAGCCCACTGTTGAGTGTTCTACAACTACTTCTCCAAAGGGTTAAAAGAACTCAACTACTAACCTAGAATTTTATACTTAGATAAGATCTCCATGTGTTACTCAATATAAATATATCTTCTAGGAAAATGTGGCTACTTGACCTGCGTCTAGGCAAAGTGAAGAAGGACTGAAGTACAAAAGGTTTCAAGGCTTATAAAAACAAAATTTGAAATTGGGTTAAAGAAAACATATTTATAGCCAGGGTGGTGGTGAATACCTTCAATCCCGGCACTTAGGAGGCAGAGGCAAGTGGAGAGCTGTAAGTTCATGGCCAGCCTGGTCTACCTAGTGAGTTCCAGGCTAGCCAGGGCTACATCGTGAGACCCTGTCTAAAAAGGAGGAAAAAAAAAAAAAACGTTTAAAGATATTAACAGTAAGTCCACCTATTCATTTTTCCCTTTTAAAGTATCCTTATTAGCAGCCTCTCTCCTACCCGCAGGCCTCTCTTGGTGTAAGTCCATCGTGCCCTCCATGCCTTGACTCCCCCAGCCTCATTCACCCTCCCATCTGCCCTGCTGGTCTCTCCTAGTTTGGGTCCTGCCCCATTCCTTGTCTTGGGGCCCCAGTCACCTGGGGAACCAATACAGCTTCCTGATCCTTTTCATCCAAACCAATGTAGTGCTTTCTCTGGGCCCCAGGAGCACTGCTTCTGGGCCTGGC
>NW_008355272.1:3542995-3544061 GCF_000622305.1 Nannospalax galili
ATAATACCTTTAAATATTAACAGACTGAGCTCCCCAGTCAAAAGACACAGACTAGGTGAGTGGATTAAGAAACAGAACCCATCTTTTTGTTGTCGGCAAGAAACTCATCTGATTTTCAAGGACAGACATTATCTTAAAGTGAAAGGATGGAAAAAATATACCAAGCAAATGGTACTAAGAAAAAAGCAGGAGTAGCAATTCTGTTATCTGACAAAAGTCTATCTGACGAAATAGACTTTAAACTAAAACTAATCATAAGAGATAAAGAGAACCACTTCATTCTGATCAAAGGAACAATAAATCAAGAAGCTATTACAATCATGAAAATATGTTCACCAAACTCTGGTGTACCCAACTTCATAAAAACAATACTACAGGACTTAAAGAACCAGATTAACCCCAACGCATTAATACTGGGGGACTTCAATACCCCACTGTCTCCATTAGATAGGTCAACAGGGCAGAGAGTTAACAGAGAGACATCTGAATTAAACAATACCATATATTGAGTGTACTTGACAGACATCTACCGAGTATTCCACCCAAGCACCAAAGGACATACTTTCTACTCAGCACCCCATGGAACCTTCTCCAAAATCAACCATATATTGGGGCACAAAACAAATCTCAACAAATATAAAAAGATTGAAATAATTCCATGCATTCTATCAGACCACAATGCAATAAAGCTTACAACTAAAACCTGAAGAAGCCCTAATCACCACATGAACACACAGAGATTAAACAACATAATCCTGAATGATGCATGGGTCAAAAGAGAAATTAAGAAAGAAATAAAAGTATTCCTGGAATTAAATGAAAAAGAAAATATAACATGACAAAACCTCTGGGACACGCTGAAAGCTGTCCTTATAGGGACGTTTATAGCTCTAAGTACCTACATCAAAAAATCATAAAGAACATAAATAAATGACTTAACATTGCAACTCAACACAGTTGAATAGCAACAGAAAATGAAACCCAAACCCAGAAGACAAGAAGAAATAACAAAAATCAGGGCAGAAATTAATGAAATTGAAGCAAAGAAAACAATACAAAGAATCAA
>NW_008355272.1:3547911-3548395 GCF_000622305.1 Nannospalax galili
AGTATAACCAAAGATTAAAGGGGCCAATATATATTTTTTAAGAGTCCATATGTACAACTAAAGGCTACATAACAAGAAACAATGCCAGATAAGAGATACCTTCTTTTGAGTTGTTGGCCAGGGTGGCCAAAGGGATTCCCAGATAGTCACCCAGCATAGAACTGGGAAAATGAACAGCAGACCCCAATCTTATCCAAAGGAATATTGACAACTGATTACTGCTAGATGAAGAACAGCTGACCTTCCTAAAACAAAGACCTCTAAATTGGCTGACTAGATTCACCAGAAGGGCAAGTAGTGGGGAACGGCTGGGGTTGCCGACAGTAGCAGTGATATCAGAGTATAAGGGTTCTAGTTGGGGGAGGGAGGCTATGGGAGGGTGTTATCTGGAAAGTGGGTGTAAAAATAAACAATTTTTTTAATTTAAAAAAATAAATAATAATTTTTCAAAGCATAAAAATTTGCTCCTTAATAATTAGTAGAT
>NW_008355272.1:3548825-3549934 GCF_000622305.1 Nannospalax galili
GCTCTGGAAATTGATATTGAGTATGTCAATGCTGTTGTAATGAAGTGCTTCCTCTAATTATATGGTTATTAAATAAATAATTTAAAAAAAGGTTTAGCTCAGAAAACAATGAATGATTTTTTTAGAGATTTTTTGCTTAAAATGATTAAGCAAATGTATTTATTTGTTAAATCTATTTAAATGTATTCAATAAATACCAAATACAAGAAAAAAAGTATCCTTATTGATTGTTATTTAGTAAGAAAAATTCATCACCTTCCTCCAACTGCAGGCTAGTTATTTACACATGAAATTCATCTTAGTTTACTCCATGACTGGCCTGGACTTTCAGCATTTTCTTGATTTCAAAGTTCACATTCATTTGATCCATGTCTGTCTCTACACTAAGTGAACATAAAGCTGATCAGATAAGAGTAGTGCCTATCATATTCACTCTGTGTGCTCAGTCCTTCACAGGGTAGACCAGGGCTCATTTCTCTTCCTTACTGTTAAGAGTATGCATCAACTCTGTGTGGCATTGTTTCAATCCTGCATCCATTGGGAGACCATTGTCTCTTTGACCTTAGTTCAAGTAACTCAACTTTTCTGAGTTTTGATTTCTTTGTTTTTAAAGAAAAGTTTCTCTGTTCTTCTGTGCTGCTGTGAAATAACACTTCCATTGACTTTTTTTCTTCCATTAAAAAATTATTTATTTACTTATTATTTATTTATATTTTGTGTATGAGTGTTTTGCCTGCATGTGTGTTAAGAGGCCAGAAGAAGTTGTCAGGTCCCCTGGAACAGAAGTTATGGATGGCTCTTAGCCACCAGTGGGTGCTAGAAACTGAACCCAGGTCTTCTGCAAGAGCAGCCAGTGCTCTTAACCACTGTTCAATCCAGCTCTATCTTTCATGGTTTTATTATTATTATTATTATTATTATTATTATTATTATTATTATTATTTTATGTGTATGCGTGTATTGCCTGTGTGTAGGTAAGTACACCCATGTCATGCAATGCCTGTGGAGGACATTCCCTGGACCTGGAGTTTCAGACAGTTGTTAGCTGTCATGTGGGTGCTGGGATTTGAACCTGGGTCTTCTGCAAGAACAACCAGTGTTCTTAACTG
>NW_008355272.1:3550532-3567260 GCF_000622305.1 Nannospalax galili
GCAGGCATTGCAGGACATGGGTGCACTTACCTACATGCAGGCATAACACTCATACCATAAAATAAAAATAATACATTTTTTAAGGGAAGATCAAGGAGATAGTTGGGATTAGAGCTGTGAGTTGGTTGGTCTACGTATGAAAGATGGGTTAACAGTCAAATTGTTTACTATCGCTAGGAATTAATGAACCCCAGAATGGGAAATTGCCCTCTAGGCAACAAGAGTACCCCGAGATATCATATCATAAATTTAAAAACATGATCAGTATACTTTTAAACCCCTGTCATTCTGTAGAAGAGTAACATCTGCTCTTCCGCTACTGATAGCATTACGTGCCTGCTAGAGTACTTGCCCTCAGAGATGACTTGTACCCAAACCACCTGCTATCAATTGGATCTGGAATGTCTCCCAAAGATGTGTTGAAGGCTTAGTCCTTAGGCTACTGGGGAGACATAGAATCTTTCAGAGGTGGGGCCTGGTACAAGGTCTGTGTGTTTCTGGGAGCACACCTTGATTTGGGGATCCACCCTCTCTTTCTGGTTTCCTAGCTCATGATATAAGTGACTTTACTACACCATGGTTCAAAGCAACAAAGACTTCTAAAACTGAAAGCCAAAATAAACTTTTCTTTTTATAAGTTGATGATATGTACTATTTGGAATAATAATTGAAAGCTCGCTAGCACCACCTGTGATGGTTAGTTTTGTCAACTTGATACAACCTAGAATCACCCAGGAAGAAAGTCTTAATGAGAGAATGTCACATTGGGTTGGCCTGTGGGCATATCTATTTGATACTGTCTTAGTTAAGCTCATTTATTTGGGAACACCCAGCCCATCGTGGGCTGCCCCATTCCCTAGGCAAAGGGTCCTAAACTATATAAAAGTAAAGAAACTGAACCGAGCACAAAGCAAGCAGGCATGTGTGTGCTCATGTCTTGTTGCTCCTGACTGTATATGTGATATAACTAGTTGTTGGAAATTCCTGCCTTGACTTCCCCAAATGATAGATGGTAACCTGGAATTGTAAGCCAGAATAAACCCTTTCTCTTCCAATTTACTTTATGTCAGAGTATTTTATCACAGCAACAGAAATGAAACTAAAATGCTATCCCACCTGCTTTCCAACAAACCATCAGGCTAAGTGCTCTTGGTGTGCCCTAATGCTGCTGATACCATTAGAGCTCTCCCTGGCTTAGTCTATCATCAGCAAGGTGCTCTAGAAGAAATTATTATAAACTACTCTGCAGGTTCAAGGAAATGCTATTAGAAATGTCTTAAAAAATAATGAAATAAATTAGATTTTTTTTTTCCATTGTGAGTTACGGAAACCACTCAGCAGCTTGAGAAGAAAAATAACTTGCTGTAAAACTGTAGAAATCTGTCAGCAGATATGGGGATGTGGCTCTGTGATTAACTGCTTGCCACACTAGTTTGAGAACCAGAGTTTGAATCCCCAGAACCCACATAAATGCCAGGGCGTGTGGTAGCCCACCTGTAATTCCAGCCTTGCAGAGATGGGATAATCAGAGCAAGCTGGCTAGCGGGACTAGCCATAACTGGGAGCTCAGGGTTTGATTTGAAAGACCCTCCACCTTGGGGCTGGAGAGATGATGGCTCAGCAGCTAACAACACTGACTACCCTTTCAGAGGATCCCGGTTCGGTTTCCGGCACCCACATGGCAGCTAACAACTATTCTTGACTCCAGTTCCAGAGGCTCTGACACGCTCTTCTGACCTCCACAGGAATTTCATGGTATGAGTGCACTTATATACATGCAAGCAAAATACTCATATACATCAAATAAAATAAACAAATCAAAAAGAAATTCTCTGAAAGACCTCCCTTCAATCAATAAGGTGGAAGAGTGATGCAGGATGATTCCAACAAAACCTTGAACCTCCACATGCACAAGCACACATGCACATGTACCCACACACATGTGAAAAGACATGCACATCACATATATACCATTTGCACACACACACACACACACACACACAAATAGAAAAAGAAAAGAAGTGTCTGAGGAACCTACAGGCAGCTGAACCCAGGAACAAGCTAGATCAGGGCAGCCATGCTGATACCTTCTATTAGTTCTCTTTCCTGATATTCTTTGCTGCTTCAGTCAAAGTGGGAGGTCACAGATACACCAGTGTAGCTGATTGGCATAGCTTGGGCGGGGTACCGCCTGTTTCTAATCAAAGTGGGAGTCAGTGCTATACCACTGTAGTTGATTGGCACAGTTTGGGAACCACCTGTCTCCTGAATGCCCTTGGCTTAAGGACAAAGAGTCGACTGCAGGTAGAGAGGTCATTGTGAGCCAACAGATAAGACCATCACTGTGGTAAGTTTGAAAGATTAACGGGCAGGTTAAACAGGATCTCTCAGAGCACAAAACTAGTGTCCACTGTACGTTTTTAAGAGGATGGCATAACACGCAGTGTTAAGCAAACTTACTCAATCTGAACTTTTTTCCCAAAGATGAATTAAATATTATGAATTAATGTCCTACAAAATATAACTGCCATCCAGGTATGGTGGCACATGCATTTAATCCCAAGGCATGGGAGGCAGAGGCAGACAAATCTCTATGACTTTGAGGCCAATCTGGCCTACATAATGAGCTCCAGGCCAGCCAGTGCTACCTCAAAACAAACAAAAAACAACTGCTAATGACCAGATTATGACTTGGTTTTTATTTTCAAAAGTGCTTTGCACATGTGGCTGATATGAAAAAAGATTCGATCTCCTCACATTTGAAATATCTTATGGAATAAGTAGATGTATGGGAACACTGATGATTATTGCACAAGAGCAGGCACAAGAAGGAAGTAAGAACTGTCAAATCCTTTCCTCTGACCTAACCATTTCTTCTGAAGGTTCAGGAAAGCTGATTGGCTCTCCCAAGGTCCCATGGCAAATTAGGAGCAAAGTTGAAACCAGAATCATCATCGTATGGTAAGTACTTTTATGAATGGCAGAACGAGCATGGATTGCAAAGGTTTGATTTTCCAAATGCTTTCCAAGCTTACTTTGAGCTAATTGGCACACAAGTGCTGTGGAAGTGCCTGGATTTCATGACAAGAGGAGCAAGGGTTTTGCATTACAGGTTCAGGGTCTGAATCTATGTTAGCAGCCTAAGCTGTGCCTCAAGAGACACTGAGATCACATCCTCAGCTACCAGTGACAGCCACAGAACCTGAAGCAGCTGGTACTCAGAGTGCATTCACACTGGGAACCTTGTGGAGTGTTTAATCCTTAATTTAAATCCTAATGATTATCCAGCCTGTTTGAGAGTTTAACTCAGTCATCAAAGGTTAAACTGCCTCAGGGTTCTGCTTTCAACAAGGCAGGAAATGAGTTCCTCAGCTCTGATTCCAAGTAGAAATAAAGATAAAGAAAGGAGAAACTGACTCTCTATTTGCTCTAAGGACCCCACTGGTTGCTCTGTGGAACTTTGCATATACCATCAGCAACCCCCAATCAACAAAGGTCACCTGTGATTCTCAGGGAGAGAAAGTTCTTCCAGGAAGTGACAAAAGTTGCTGAATGGAAGGCAGATACTTCTTGCCACCTGTTCTCCCAACTCCAGTGCCCCATTAACATCTAATGCAGAAAAAGGAAGGGAGACCCTCACCCTTGGCCAGAGTGCAGCAAACAGCTCCCAGCATGAAGATAACTAACGTGCCACCCAAAGCCTGCGCCAGGGCCAGTGTTTAGAGAAGCCTCAATCTGGATGGTTTCTATTGCCCACTGGGAGTGGATCAGCTAATGGAACATGTTCATCAAAATGATGAAATAGAGAACACTTTAGCAAGCATCAGCCTCCCAGTTAAGTAGTTCATATATCCATGCACGCATGGGAGGAAGATTGCAGGAAATGAAAGATGCTGGCTGATAAAAGCTGCAACAGGAAGATCCTGCCCCCCTTTTAATACTAAGTTGATGTTTCTTTTACAAAAATCTATCCATTTGAGACATTGGTGGAAAGAGTTTTAGTAGGAAAGGGAAGGAGATGAGAGAAGATAAGGGGAGCGCATGAAAATGACCAAAATTAACTATATACTTGTATAAAATTGTTTTCAAAAACAATATACTGAATCGGTTCCCTTGATTCAGCATGTTAGGCTCTCCATCTCCATGGCCACTTTCAGCCATGTAGCCCTTCCTGCCCTGTGCCCAGAAAGACCATCACCAGGGTCACCCGGCTAGTTGTCAGATATAGCTAAATTGTAGAGGATACAGTAGCTTTTGTAGTGACAGACTAATAAGAAAGCACAGCAGGTGATGGGGAAGTATCTACACAATGCCCCACTCTGCACCCAATCCCTTCTGAGAGGAGGAAGTGAGTCCAAAGAGGTCCCCATCTCCTGTACATCCTGAAGTTGTGATGCAAAGTATGTTTTCCTTGGGTCTGTTTGAAAACTTTAAATCTGTCTTAATGTTCATCTTTATTTATTTGTGGGGTTTTTGGGTTTTTTTTGTTTGTTTGTTTTTGTTTTTGTCTTTTTGAAACAGGGTCTCCCTGTAGCCCCAGCTGACCTGGAACTCACTATGTAGATCAGGCTAGCTTTTAACTCATCTTTATTTATTTGTAAGCACTACCTGGAGACACCACTATCACATATCACTATCTTGTGTGAAATGGCAAAACCATCACAACATAACAGCTGGACCAGCTGAGGCAAGAGGAACCTCACAAGCTCATCCTCCCCATACAACCACCATTATACAATTAAATGTTTGATTTTATTTCTCCATTTTAAAAAGAATATTTTATTTGGAATTAAAAGAAAAATAGAAGGGAATCCATCATGTAAGTTTGTCATAATTCTACCAAAATAAAAGAATTATGAGAGTCCTTTCTTCAGCCTTTTTACTATACATGTTTCTATATGTACAGGAAACTAAGAACTATCATTTGTTTAATGCTGCAGTGCACATAGGACTTTGCTAAGTCTTCAAATAAATTATCTCACTTATTTCTCACCAAAACTTGAGGCAGCAAATACTGCTTATAATATCCACATATATTGAGTTATATTATATTTACAATATTGTGGGGGGTTTTCTTTTAGCATTAAAACAGCATCTTCCATTTTACTAAATTTTTATGGTTGTCATTTTTAATGATCTCATATTTTTAATTTCACTGTATATTTGGAGTTTAATATGCACATATGTTCAAATGTCTTTATTAAGGCACTGTTTCCAATTTGTTTTGATGCACACATGCCCCATTTCCCTGTTTTCTTCAAAGATTTATTTTACTTATAATTTTATGTGTGTGTTCTTCTCTTTCTCTCCTCTCTCTCTGTCTCTGTCTCTCTCTCTGTCTCTCTGTCTCTCTGTCTCTCTCTCTGTGTGTGTGTGTGTGTGTGTGTGTGTGTGTGTGCATTCCCACATGTGTGCAGGTGCCTGCAAAAGCCAGATCCCCTGGAGCTGGAGTTGCAGGCAGTTGTGAGCTACCCAGTGTGAATGAATGCTGGGAACTGAACTCCAGTCCTCTACAAGGGCAGCAAGTGCCCTTCACTGCTGAGCCATCCCCATAGCCCCTTTTAGTTTCTTGATGTGTGTATCATGACCCTGTATGGGGTCACATAACTGAATGTGGAGATCATGAAAAATTTGAGAATAGTAAAAAGTTTCTGTGCTGGTTATTTTTGATTAACTTGATTTAAACTAGAGTCATCTGGGAAGAACAAACCTCAATTTAGGAATATCCTCCATCAGATTAACCTGTGGTCATATTTGTGAGGAATTTTATTCATTGCTAATGTAGAAGGAAGGTCCCAGCCCACTGTGGGAGGTGTCATCTCTAGGCAGGTGGGCCTGGGCTATACAAGAAAGGTAACTGAACAGGCCAAGGGGAGCAAGTCCGTCAGCATTCCTCCACGGTCTCTGCTTTACTTCCTGTGTCCAGGTTTCTGTCTGGACTTCCTGCTTTGTCCTCCCTTGAAAATGAAATGGACAGTGACTTGTATGCTTAAATAAACCCTTTTTCCCCCAAATTGCTCTTGGTCATAGTGTTTATCACAGCAACATAAAGCAAACTAAGACGGTTTCTAAATGTGTAAAGACCAAAAATGAATTCAAAATCAACTGTGCAGCGAGTCTGGAGTGTTTCTGGCAGCGTTTGCCCATGTCACATTGTGCATGTCATACGCACTTCAGCCTTGGCTCTGAATACCACACCACACAACACCAAGGAACACTGCATGAAAAACTTCAAGTGTTTGCTCAAAGTGGAGACTTTCATATGTTACAAATTGTAGTGTTTTTGCTGTAAAGACAAAGTAGTTTAGTTTTATAGAAACATAATAGTTTAATTATGGAAAACAAAGACTTAACATTATGCTACCACCATTCCTCAAATATAAATATCAAATTAGTACATCTCTGCATTATGTATCAGGTTAGAATGTTTGACTTTAAAAATTGCTGTTTCTGTTGCTGACTTGATGTTCTTAAAAAAAAAAAAAAAGACCCTAAACATGATTCTGCCAGTTTGTACCTCATATTTATATGAAGTAGCATTCTAAACATTGATGATTATAAAATCAAAATATCAATCAATTTAGAGAAACACTGAAGATACTATGTATGTTACCGTATCAAATATTTAGCCAAGATTCAATTTTTATGTTAAACAAACATCTATCTCATTAGTATGCAAATTTGTTTTTGTCTTTAACAGATGGTAAAATTATATGTATGCCAAAGAATTATTTTATAATAAACCTCTTTATGGTTTATTATCAGTAAATGTTTAATTTGTATAACTATTTTATATATCTTTATACCTAGGGTCAAGTAAATTTTTCTTGGCAAATAGTGGTTATGAAAGGCATCCCTTTTCTGTTCTGCTAAGTGTAGTACAGGACCATGACATTCAAGGCCTGGCCACTATGCTGCTATTGATCCACTTCCAATAAGATATCAGCTTGGTATACAGGGCATGCTGCTTGGTAATGTGAAACCTTGAAGCATGTGGTTCCAGGATATAGAGCCGCTAGTCTCCCCCATAGACATCTTTGATGCCTTTCAGTCACCCACCCCACGGAATCGGTTCTATTCTTCTTGGAATAGGCTATTTTAAACGTATCAATAGAAATGAAATCGAGATCCATACACTGGAGAGTCCCTGGGCATAAGATTATTAAGCTAGAGGCTGCCCCTTTGTAAAATCAAAGGAGGTGAGGCAGGTACAACCCAGTTCGGGTTCCTAGACAGGAAAGTCCAAGACCAGCATGACATCTATGATGGTGGCAGGCTCTAACAAGTGGTACAGCATTGGGTCATGGAGGCCTTCACTCTCTGAGTTGACTTGCTATTCTTCAGGAGGCTCATATGAAGGCAGGGTGTGGAAAGTCATGGCTGACTTGGACAAACTGGGCGAGTCTTTATCATCGAACCGGCTGTGGCATCTGGCCAGACTTGGCTATTCCTGAGGAGAGGGAAGTAGTGAGGGAAGAAAAGGGGACCAGAGGATGGAGGCATGCATGAGAGCATGGGAGGGTACCAAAGGGGAGAGAGAAATAGTGAGAAACATGGAGGGAGGATGTGAGGGACAGAAAGCAGAAGGAGAGGAAGTAGAGACAGGAATGAGGAAACAAAGGAGGATGAGACTGTGAAAGGCAGACACAAAAACTGCAAGATACAGAGTTAAAAAGGAAGGGTGAACGGATGGATGCTGTATTAGTCCCTTTTCTGTTGCTGTGATAGAAACACTGATTGAAGCAACTTAAAGAAGGAAGAGTTTATTTGAACTTACAGTTCGAGAGGACATATAGTCCATCATGGCAGGGAGGCATGGTGGCAGGAGGTGGCTGGTGCAGGAGCAGAAAGCAGAGTGCTCACATCTTCATGCAGCGAAGGAAGCAAGAGAGAGACTGGAGGTCCAGCAAGAACTCTCTAAGCCCATCCTCAGTGAAGTGCTTCCTCCAGCATGGCCACACCTTCTAAGGCCTCCCAAAGCAGCGCCAACAACTGGGAACAAAATGTCCAGGTATTTGGAACCTATGGGAGACATTCTTATTCAAACCATCACAAATGCTCTTGAGTCCATCAAGAAATTCTAAATGACTTTGATTTGGACATTAAAAAAATTCTTTGTTCTTGGGGCTGGAGAGATGACTCAGCAGTTAAGAACACAGAGTACCTGGGTTCCATTCCCAGAACCCATCCCTGATACCCCTATTAGGGGTAGCTAATAACCATCCTAATTCCAGTTCCAGAGGAATCTGACGCCGTCTTCTGACCTCCATGGACACTGCACGATACGGGTGCACTTACATACATGCAGGCAATACACTCATACACAAAAAATAAATTTAAAAAATAATAGAGTATTCTGAAAATTTTTCTGTTCTGGTTTCTCCTGGTTCCTTGCCTAGGACTTGTAATAACTTTTATCTTCTCTTTCACATCTCTTTCCAAGAAGCTGTTAAGGACTTCCTTTCCTCCCTACACCTGTTTGTTATATAAATGGAGCTGCCGATGTACTTTGGGGTATCTTAGATAGGCCCCCCAGAAGGCTGCCCTGACTGCCGTACTCAATGCCCTTATTCAGCTGGAAGAAGTCAGATCAGTCATCAACAAATTCTATAATGGATGTCAGGGTTAAGTCTTCAGAAGGGGAACTGATCAAAAAAGAGGTAGAAATTGGCTAGGGTTGGAGTAAAATGACCCCAAAGAAAAGTAACCAGTTTCTTTCTGGAATAAAAGCCAGAAATGTCTTTGGGCCACCTGGCAGTCTTATTTTTGCCAGAGACCAAAGATGCCAGAAGTGTTTGAGGGCTCTGACCCCTGATCTGGCTTCTAAATGACTTTAGAGTTACCTCCTCAGAGTGGGAATTTTAGAGTGGCAATAAAGCCCTACTAAGAAAAAACTCCTTTGGTCAAGAGAATTGTCCCTGACCAAGGGACTACCTCTATGAAGGCAGGCTCACCTTAAGCCATGCCAAAAAGGTTGAATACTTTTCCTTTAATAAGATATTGTACTTTTCCTTCCCAGAATCCCCAATCCCCACCCATCATAGTCCCTACAGCCGAGTACTCATGAGATTCAGCTGGGTCTGCCCTCCTTTCTAAACCTTGAGTCAGAAAGATGCAACTTTTCCATTTTCTTTTCTGTCTCTTTCTTTCAGATGCTGGCTAGAGCCTAACCTAAGTGTGCTTTTTTTCCCCGATACTTTAGGCATCCTTAACCTTTCTCTAATGTCTCCTTCCCAACATGTGGCCTCTGGTCTGAGGTATGTCAGACCTCCGTGGAAACTTAAAATGGCATGGCTTGGCTTTTTTTCCTTCTTTCCTCCATCCTTCTCTTTCAAGGCAGCTGCTGAGATTTAGAACTTGCCTGTTTTTTTTCTTTAAGCTCTTATAAATTGTCTTCAAACTACAAAGAAAGGAAGAAAGAAAAGACAGAGAAAAAGAAAAAGCCACAATCTGGACATAGGGGTACAGCCTCATAATCCTGAGCAGGCTAAGGAAGGCAAATGATCATAAGTTAGAGAGAAACCTGGAATACATAGTAAATTCAAGGCTAACCTGGGCTATATAGTATGTCCTATCACAAAAAAATATGTACAAAAACGGAAGGTGAGAAGAAAGCTATGGACAGCGAGGAAGACAACAGGAAGAGGAAGAACAAACCAAGGAAGTTAGCAATAGGGAAAGCAAGCGGGAAAGGGATGCAGAAGAAAAAATGAAGAGAAACAGAGGCAGAAGGGAAGCCAAGGGAAAGAGCCCATGTTTTTATTTCACAAATAACCTTGTCGAAAAGACTTCCATGTAGGGCTGTTTCCTACGTGTAACTCTCTGAGATACTTTCTCGGAAATGAAATGCCAGATCAAGTTGGAATATACTTTAAGTGGTTTATTCAGTTATTTGCAGAACCGATCCCTGTAATTCGAAGCACTTTTACCTACTTTAAGAAGCATAATGCCCGTCATTGTCTGTAGTTACTAACTATATTACCCTGCTAAGATTAAAATAGTATTTAAAAGTTTTAAAATTCTAATAATATTTCACCCAGAACTTTCACACAAAACTAAAAAGCTATTTCACATAAACTACCAAAACCTTTTCCAAAGTATATTAATGTAGTGTAAAGCTGCTTATGGGTTGGATATAGGTTTATCTTTATTGTCGACTTGACTGGACTTAGAATCATCATAGAAACATACTTCTGATGTGTCTCTGAAGGTATTTCTAGAAAGATTTAAGCAAGAAGTGAACCCCCACTGTGAATGTGCTTGACACCATTCCTTGGGCTGAGGTCCTGGGGTGTATGTAACGGAACAAGTGAGCTGAGCACCAGCATTCTTCTCTCTCTCTGCTTTCTGACTGTGGAGACAGTGTGTCCTGATGCCTCTTGCGCTCCTGCCACCATGTCTTCCCTGCCATGATAGACTGTACCTTCAAACTGTGAGCCAAGATAAACTATTCCTTCCTTAAGTTGCTTTTGTCAGGTATTTTGTCAGGGCAACAAGAAAATACTAATATGGGGTATTAGTATGTCAAAAACTTTACTGAGCTTAAACTTCATCCATAATTTTACTAACATCCAGAGTTGTTGATTTCAATATTTCATTGAATTTCTTCCATTCTTTAGAGGACAGATAAATAAATAATGATGATGGCATTAGATAGATAATAGAGATAGATAGCATCATATCATCTATTTTGTATCATATCCACTGACTATATTATATGATATGAACTCCCCAGTGGATGGTGATTCTCCTATACAATATACTTCCCAAGAGAGCTATATAAAAGTCCCTCAGCCTTTGGATAACTACAACACAGAATGGTCTCTGTAGGTCTGATGAGAGGCTGAAATGTAGGGATGGTCCGTCTCTTCCTGCAGCAGCCCAGGTCACAAATAGAGCAAATTCCTATGGTGGGTATCATTGGTATTTCCCATCAGCTGGCTGAGTATATGCTCTCACACTAAACATAATACTCATCAGTTCTCTACTCACCTGAGGAAGGTGACAGTTTTCTAGAAAATGAATCTTTGAGTTGGGAAGGACTTCTCTTAGTTAAGCAGCAGGAAACAGGCTCTATGACTGTCAAGACAGTGCTGCTGGTAGGAGGTATTTTTAGAAGCCTCACCCAGATGAGAGACTATGGAAGGTACTCTGGTTTTATACTCAGGTCCAGTGACAAGCAATTTAACCTACTGAAATTGTCTTCTGCCCTCACCTCTGGGGAGTGAATCTCGCATCGATTGCAGGCGCTCCCCAGCTCACAGGAGTGTCTATCAAGACACAGAAAACATCAACTCAGGCTGTCACTTCCATTCAGAGTTGGGAGAGGTTTAGACTCAGGAAACCAGCACCATGCCCTGCAGCCTTAAAAGACTATACCAATGGGGCTGGCTAGGACCAAGATGAAATGAGTTTTCCTGCTGTTTAAAAAAATTAACTACCCAAATGTGTTCCCCAGCATTTCTAGGAAATTAGAGTTGGACAGGATCATAGCAATGATGTGGGTTAGAAATCTATTGCCCTTCACACTAACCCCAATTCCTTTCCTACATGTAGAATTTAAACATTTGAGTGTGTTGCTTAAAGCTTGGGACATTTTCCATTAAAATCTAGATTTCTGGCTTTCCTAGGAACTTAAACCTTCTTCTAGAAGGAGGCTCTCATTCTTGTATAATGAGATGTCCTTTTTAGGAGGTATATACAGTCTCTGGTTTGTGTCAATCTCCCTTTCCCTGCTGTATTTTATGCTACTTATCTAGATGGTCCACATCCCCCAATACCTATCTTGCTTATGAGTGGTTGGCAATATGTAAATACCCTTACTTCCCTCTCTTGGCCACAGGCGTGCTACTGCCTACAGCTACCTACTTTCATAGGGTCACTGCAAATCTTCAGAATGGTTTTCATAAGCCAATAGGATTTCCTCCCTCCTGTAAAAACTTGGCTTGATTTCTCTCTTTGTTTCTGAATTGAAGCCCTTCCTCTATTAACAAGGCAAAAAGAGTAAGTTGAGGATGAGGGAAAATGGAGCATGGATAGAGAGAGTACTTCTATAGAAGATCCCTGTTCAGTGGTTCTCAGTGTGAGAAATTATTTGCACTCTCTTACCTCAGATATACATTAGAAGCAATGCTGCAATCCCAATCAGTTGTTAGAACTTTGCTAAGCTCCTTAAGATGGCTGTGCATTCACAAAGAAAGTCACTTATTTGATCACTATCCAAGGTGGTTGATCAGCTTCTCTTCTTAGTACACTGTCTAATGCAAGGGGTTGGTTCTAGAACACTCCTCCCAAATATGAAATCTGCAGATGCTCCAGTGACTTGTATAAAATGGCAAAGCATTTATATACAACATGGGCATACCTGCTGTATGATGCAGTCCCTCAGTTACTCATAATAACTAACACAAGGCAAATGCTGTGTCAGTGGATGTCAGGCTGCATTGTTTAGGGGGTAAGAACTTTCAAGAGTCTAAATTCAGTGGAGATGTGATGTTCTCTGGAGAGTTTTAAAATAATTTTTATTGATGTTTTGTGAATTTCATGCAATATATTTTGATCATACTTAGACCCCCCTCCCCTATCTACACCCCTCTTATAGCCCTCCCCTCCACCAGATTTCACGTACTCTGTCTAGTTAACCTATCTAGTTACTTGCAATTGATTGAAATGTAACTTGTGGATATGGAGGGCAGACTATTCAGGTTCCGTCCTTGATACTTTAGTTTGAAAATTCCATTTCGTCATCTAGAAAATGAAGAGGATAAGAGCCATGATTTTCCAATCATAGATGCATTGTCCCTCAGCATCCACAAAGGAAATCATGAGGCCACTGAATTATGTTCACTTTGCAAAATATCTAGTAAAAATTTACACTTGTCCATTGTAAAGCTATACATGTCAAAGAAGTATCTTTACTTCTATCTGTAATCACATTGATAGGTCTACCTTTATAATGCAAATTTGTGCAGAAAAAATATCTATAGTGATTAAAAAATGTAAAGAGGAGATTGGGCATGTAACTTCATGGTACAGCACTTGCCTACCGTGTACAGGCCCTGAGTTCCATCCCCAGCACTGCAAAAAGGTAAAAAATGCAGAGATGGAGGGGAAAGTGGGGGGGGGGGCAGAGCGAGAGGGAGAGATAGTGCTGTCACGATGATTTCAAGTATCCTTTTCACTTTGAGCATCCAAAAGAGAAAGATCACTTCTGAGGAAGCATTTGGAGTCTCTGAGCACTCCCCATTAAAACTTCTATCAAAGCAATGCATTCCAGTTCCTCTTCCCTATGGCATGTCCTAACACCCAGAAGCCAAAAGCCCTGAAAAGAATAGGTCCTGAATTTGGGGACGCCAGCCCGAGTGGCCCAGAGGACTTTAATGAGGCTGACAGTTTGACAGTCACAGTCGGGGAAAAGGGCAGGCAAGAGAACAGCACTGTTAGGTACACACCAATGGACAGTGACAACATAAACATGTTGGTACCTATGGCTAAGTGTTTCCCAACAGTGTCTGCCTTTGCCTCTCCAAGTCTTCTTCCTGTGCCCCTCTCACCCCAGCTGCTCAATTATTCCAGTCACTGTCACCATTTCCCCAGAAAACATTTTCTTTGCCTGAAACTGGGGGGAATTTCATCAAGGAGCAGGAGCTGTGTTCATTAAGCTGGATTTTCTCTTTGCTGTGTTTCCAAGGGAAATGCCCCCTTGAGTTTCCCTCTTGTATACGCAGGCAGCTCTGGTGACCATTGCTAAGCAACGTGTCATCATAAATATTTCATCAGGCAGAGAAAGCCTATCTCAGGAAAGCTATCCTTCAGCTACTCTGATGCTTCAGCGCTCCTTTACAAAAGGAACAGAAAATAAAAGAACAGAACCCCACCACCTCTGTGTTCCCCAACATCCGAGGAATCCATGACAAAGGAATCAAGTGGAAAAATCCAAACCCAGGCAACAAAAATCAGCAAATTAGAAAATATACTGAACAAAAGAAAATCCAAGGTTGTTACAATAAAGTAACGTTGACTGAATGATTTAAACAATAGCTATTTATTTCTCAAAGTTCTGAAGACTGGGAAGTTCAAGATGAAGGGGCAATAGGTTCATTTCTTAAGAAAGGTTCTCTTATTGCCTGGCACACAGCTGCATTCTTGTATTGTCACATGGGGAAATGAGAGTGTCTCTCCTTATAATCTCACTAAATCTATCATGGGACTCTATCCATATGACCTCATCTAAACTTAATTACTGCCCCGGAAGACTCACTTCCTAATGCCATCACATTGGGAGTTGGGGGCATCAGCATGTGAATTTTAGGATCATAAACAGTCAATAATAATTTCAAAAGATATTTATCAATATTTTGTACTAATACATAGGCAAGTTATTATAATTGCGATAAAAAATTTGTCAGTGTTGAAAATAATAATTGAAGAAATATACAAATATATCACTGACAAAAATTTGAAAGCAAGTAAAATACCAAGAAAAAATTTTTTCCAGAAAATTAGAACCATAGTAAGACAGAAGATGGGTCCTGAGAGTCCCAGTTCCTCTGCACACACACTGTAAAAATCTTCCCCTAGGAGTGTGGGCAGGACCTGAAAATGCATGGATTTCATTCCTGTGATTATGTTTTATATTATATTATATTTATAGTACAAAAGAAATTGTAGCAAATATCATTACGACCTCTAATTAGATGAGGAATTCAAACTTAAGAGTGTCCTGGTAGACCTCACCTCATCAAGCTCTGAAAAGGGATTTAGAAATTGAAGATAAAGGAAGTCAGAGAGTTCTGCTGGCTTGAAAGAAATCAGGGTGCCTGAACTGAGAGTACAGCTATGCTGGGCCCACACTCCTGACTTGTGGAAACTGTAAGGGAATAAGCTTTTATGGTTTTAAGCCATATTTGTAATAATTGGAATTATGGCAACAGAAAAACAAATGGGTGACTGCTACCTTTTTCATTTTTAGAAATTCTGTATATTGCTTTCATAAAAAGCTAAAGACAGGGGCTGGAGAGATGGCTCAATAGTTAAGAGCACTTGCTGCTTTTGCAGAGGACTTGGGTTTGATTCCCAGCACAGGGTACCAGGCACACACATGGTACACATACATACATGCAGGCAAATACTCATACACATAAAATAGAAATTAAAAATCTTTAAAAAAAATCTGAGGACAAAGTTGAAAACCCCATTTAGAATAGTAGATAGATAAATGCATGCTCATACACATATAATATATACACACATATGCATAAAGTATATCATTGGCATCCTTACACAAAGGGAGCTTTCCCATTTCATGGCATCTGACTTTAACAAACTTCTTTTCTGACCCTTGCCAAATAAGGGAGTTCTATCATGACACTAAATCAGACCCTATTTCCAAAGAAGTGGACCTTTACCCTGGAAATGAGCAGAGACTGAATTTCAGTGTCCTAAAGAATAGTTAGGAAGATACATGGATATGGATATGGATATGATTGTGTGTCCATCACTGTCTTTCTTAGATATCACTCAAATCTAAGATATGACACAAAGGGTTGTCACAGCAGATAGGTTAAACTATGGTCAACAAAAGGAATACTATACACTCATTTTACAGGTTTCACAGTTCTATGTTTGTCAATAGGGAAAGGTATCTGTGATGTAATGTTCTGAGTAAAAGCAGATTACAATCCCTTGCAAGGCAATCTCCACTTATTTGAAAAGATAGTTGGGTGCCCAGCCCCACAGCTTCCTGGAGCCAGCAGCTTTCCTCAGTAAGTCTGGCTGCTGTGCCCACTGTGCCTTGACTTCCCCAGCCTCATTCACCTTCCCAGCTCTCCTACCCCATCTCTCCTCCTAGCAAGGGGACTGACACACTTCCTATCTTGGCACCCCAGACCTCTGGACTGTCCTCTTGGCCCAAACTCTCCACTGCTTCCTGATCCTTTGTATCCACACCAACACAATTCCTCCCTCTAGTCCCCACCTCCCATTGCATCTCTGGGTGGCCCAGCCCCACAGCTTCCCGAAGCCAGCAGCTTACCTGGTAAGTTTGGCTGCTGAGCCCACTGCGCCTTGACTCCCCCAGCCTCATTCACCCTCCCAGGTCCCCCACCCATCTCTCCTCCTAGCAGGGGCACTGGCCCATTTCTTGTCATGGCACCCCAGACCTGTGGACTGACCTCTTAGTCCAGAATCCCCACTGCTTCTTGATCCTTTGCATCCAGACCAACACAATTCCTCCCTGTAGTCCCCAGGAGTCCTTGGGCCTCTTCTCACCACCACCTCCCTTTGTACCCCTGGGGGCCAGCATCATTCCTGGACCTGCTCCCAGGCTAGCCCAACCCTCAAATTCCTGAGGCCAGCATCTTTCCTGGAGGGATCCAGACCTTAGTAGAAAGCCTGAGAGCATTTGATCCTCATCCAACTTGGGTCTCTGTGGGAACTCCTGAGCAGCAAGACGAAAGCAATTTGGCCACTCCAATATAAAATCAAAAGAGATAACCTTAAGCCTAGACCAACTAGCTTCTCCTACTGAACAAGTAAACTGCAAAGGCACATAAAATTTACAAAAAGAAGCAGACCTAAACTCAACAAAAGAAGGCGTGAGTCTCACACAAGAATCAGAATCTACAAAAGAAATCCATATGTCAAAGTCACAGAGAAAAAATAATAATATGAAAAAACAAAATAATATATCCCAACCAAGTACCAACAGTCCTCTAGAGGAGTACAATG
>NW_008355272.1:3567482-3567596 GCF_000622305.1 Nannospalax galili
TAATGGAATAGCAGGAATTGTTTGACGCCATAAAAAGACCAAACTTACGAATCATAGGCATATAGGAAAGGGAAGAATCCCAAGATAATGGCATGGACCAGATCCTCAACAGAA
>NW_008355272.1:3567735-3568826 GCF_000622305.1 Nannospalax galili
CAAAGAGACAATACTGAAAGCTGCAAAAGAGGAACAAATCACATATAAAGGAAAATCCATTAGGATTACAGCTGATTTTTCAGTGCAAACTACAAAAGCCAGAAGAGCCTGGACCAAAGTATTCCCAGTTCTAAATGACCACAGATGCCAACCCAGATTACTTTACCCAGCCAAAATATCTATTATATTTGAAGAGGAAAGAAGAATCTTCCATGACATAAATAGGCTGAAAGAATTCATATCCACAAAACCAGCCCTTCAGAGGGTTCTGGGAGCAATACAAAGAGCTGAAGAAAGGAATGACTATACCCAAGGGGTTGCAGAAAGAACTCCAAGGAGAGTATAGAGGAGGTACATGATCATATGGAAATAATGTGCAGAAATAAAAATGACAGGAAACAATATAAATCTTTCATTAATAACTTTAAATATCAATGAACTGAACTCACCAGTCAAAAGACACAGATTAGTTGAATGGATTAAGAACAAAACCTGTCTTTTTGTTGTCTGCAAGAAATTCATCTCACTTTCAAGGAAAGGCACTACCTTAAGGTGAAAGGATGGAAAAAAAAAATACCAAGCGAATGCTACTAAGAAAAAAGCAGGCAGTGCAATTCTAATATCTGACAAAATAGACTTTAACCTAAAACTAATCAGAAGCAATAAAGAGGGCCACTTCATTATGATCAAAGGAAAAACTGACCAAGATATTACAATCATGAACATATATTCACAAACTCTGGTGCACCCAACTTCATAAAAACAGTACTACAGGACTTTAAGACCCAGATTAATCCCAACTCATTAAAAGTAGGAGACTTTAATACTCCATTGTCTCCATTAGATAGGTAAACAGGACAGAGAATTAACAGGAGACATCTGAATTAAACAATACCATACACCAAATGGGCCTAACAGACATCTACCGAATATTCCACCCAAGCACCAAAGAATTTACTTTTTATTCAGCATCCGATAGAACTTTCTCCAAAATCAACCACACCCTGGGGCACAAAATAAACCTCAACAAATACAAAAAGACTGAAATAATTCCATGCATTCTATCAGACCACAATGCAATAAAGCTTAAA
>NW_008355272.1:3568836-3570110 GCF_000622305.1 Nannospalax galili
CTACATGAACACATGGAGATTAAACAACACACTCCTGAATGATGAATGGGTCAAAGGAGAAATTAAGAAAGAAAAGTATTCCTGGAACTAAATGAAAAGGAGAATAAAACACAACAAAACCTCTGGGATACGTTGAAAGTAGTCCTTAGAAGTTTATAGCTCTAAGTGCCTACATTAAAAAATCAGAAAGAACACAAATAAATGACTTAACATTGCAACTCAAGACACGTGAAAAGCAACAACAAATGAAACCCAAACCCAGCAGACAAGAAGAAATAACAAAAATCAGAACAAAAAGTAATAAAATAGAAACAAACAAAACAATACAAAGAATCAACAAATATAAGAGCTGGTTCTTTGAAAAGATAAGATTGACAGACCGTTAGCCCAGTTATCCAAAAGAAAGAAAGAGAACCTCCAAATCAACAAAATCAGAGATGAAAAGGGAAATATCACAACAGACACCAAAAAGATCCAGAACATTATAAGGGAATACTTTAAAAACCTATACACTACTAATTTTGAAACATAAAAGAAATGGACAGGTATCTAAAAGCATGAGAACCACCAATACTAAACCAAGAAGAGATCAACAGCTTAAACAGGCCCATAACATATAAGGAAATTGAAACAGTAATACAAAACCTCCCGACTAAAAAAGGCCCAGGACCAGATGGATTTACTGCTGTAATTCTAGCAGACATTTAAAGAAGATTTACATCCAATACTACTTAATTTATTCAAAAAGATAGAAATGGAAGGAGAACTTCCAAATTCCTTCTATGAAACCAGGATCACTCTAATACCAAAGGCAGGTAAAGATACAACCAAACAGAAAACTATACACCCATGTCCTTAATGAACAAAGATGCAAAATTTCTCAACAAAATACTTACAAATCACATACACACACACACATACACACACACACACACATTGAAAAGATCATCCACCATGATCAAGTCAGCTTCATTTCAGAGATGCAGGGATGGTTCAACATATGTAAGTCAATAAATGTCATAAATCATATAAATGGACTCAAAGACAAGAACCACATGGTCATTTCAATAGATGCAGAGAAGGCCTTGACAAAATTCAACATGCTTTTATGTTTAAAGTTCTAGAGAGAATTGGGCTGGAGGGAACATACCTCAACATAATTAAAGCCATATATAACAAACCCACAGCCAACATCATTCTAAATGGAAAAAAACTGGAAGCATTCCCATTGAAATCAGGAACCAGACAAGGCTGCCCACTATCCCCACTTCTCT
>NW_008355272.1:3570974-3586710 GCF_000622305.1 Nannospalax galili
AAAGCCTGAAACTCTAAAACTGTTAGAAGAAAACATTGGCAAAAACCTACAAGTTATAGGTGTAGGAAAGGATTTCCTAAACCAGACATCAATTGCTCAGGAAACAAGGTCAGGAATCAACAAATGGGACCTCATTAAACTAAAAAGCTTCTGTACATCAAAGGAGGCAAACAGGGAAGTGAACAGAAAACCCACAGAATGGGAGAAAATCTTCACCAGCGACACATCTGACAGAGGTGTAACATCCAGAATATAAAACAAACTCAAAAAACAGAGAATCAAGACAAGAAGTAACCCAAATAAAAATGGGCTAAGGAGCTGAGCAGAGAGTTCTCAAAAGAAGAAACAAAGATGGCTATGAAACATCTTAAAAGATGTTCAACATCACTAGTAATTAGGGAAATGCAAATTAAAACCACTTTAAGATTTCATCTTACCCCAGACAGACTGGCTAAGATCAAGAGAACCTAGGGGATAAAGGGAAAAAAGGGGCCCGAGAGAGGTGGGACCATAGGAGAAGGGTATTATTAAGGGAGAAATGGGAAAACAGGGGCACCTTAAATGGGGAAACCATGGTGGAAGGGTTAGGCAATGTGAAAGATAAATAATGCCTAGCTAGTCTTAGAAAACCAGAGGGAACCATATTAGGCCAACAACCTACTGACAAATTATACATAAAACCAGATCAAAGAATGTAATATATGTCTAGGCAAGGTTTATCTGAGAGCTAGTGGTCTTTGCCCAAGCTCTATCTACATGGCACATGATAATTAAAAGTACCAGACTGGTGGAACTAACCTTCTTGGATGTTTAACAGCCATACTTTGAGGCCTATACTAAGTGGACAGAGGAACAAAAGGACAATTTTTGCTCCTTGCCCTCCTAGATCAACTAGTTCCAGGGGACTATGAGCATCTCTCAAAATGTCCTGTAACTGTGGTGAGTCAACTGTCCTCTTGATCAAGGATGCTGTGGAGACCCCACTAGATTGACTTGAACCAGTGTCCAGTCTACAAAGAGCAGGGTCAACACAGAGGAAACATTTCCTCCATGCTTCCAAGTGAAGCCAGCCATGGTCGAGTAGGACCTTTGACTTATTTTCACATAGACAGAACTGGTAAAAGAAAGGAGCCAGGGGCTCCTCCCAAGCCCATGTGACCCCTGAGGAACAGATCCTCAAACGACCTTAAGAGTAAAAATAAATTGGTTTATCTGGGCCAATTGTAGGGTCTTAAACACCTAAAAAGAATGTATAACCAAAGGTGAATGGGGTCAGTGTAATTTTTTAAGAGTCCATATGTATAACTAAAGGCTACATAACAAGAAACAATGCCAGACAGGAGACACCTTCCTTTGAGTTATTGGCCAGGGTGGCCCAAAAGACTCCCAGACAGTAACCCAGCAAAGAACTGAGAAAATGAACAGCAGACCCCAAACTTATCTAAAGGAATATTGGCATCTGATTGCTGCTAGATGAGGAAGAGCTGATCGTCCTAAAACAAGGAACCCTAGACAGACCGACTAGATTCAGCAGATGGACAATCACTGGGGAATGGCTGGGGGCACCGACAACACAGTGGACAGTAACAGAGATGACAGTGTATGTGGGCTCCAGTGGGGGAGGGGAGAGACTATGAGAGAGTGCCATTTGGGATGTGGGTATACAGATGAATAATATTGTTGGGGATGTTCTGTATGAAATACACACAAAAAATCAACAAACAAAAAAATGAGTTATATTTGAGGAAGAAGCATAAAAATTTGCTTCATGTTAATTAGTAGAGGTGAAACACGTTACCATTAAAATCTACCTGATAATTTTACATCCATGCTCAGGTGCCAAGGATCTCAGAAAGTAACCGACTGTGACTAGTAATAATCAGACATATAGAGATTAGAGATGCATGTGCAAACATCTAAGTGTTAGTAGCATTAAGATGAGTTTTTCCATATGAAACAGTATATTTTAAAATGAAATGGAGATCTTTAAAGGTTAAAACCAACTCATTCAATTTTATGTCTTACAGGCCTTTTACTGAGCTCAATATTGTATAACTGTATTAATTCAACTGTGAACCTAGAAACTTGCAGCCATTTGTGAAAGAGATGTACTCTTGCTCTGGAGTGTGTTACTGAATATGTTAAATTTGTAGTGAAATGCTTCTTCTAAACCTAAAAATTTACAGCCAATTTTGAAAGAGATGCATCTTTGCTTTGGAAATTGTTATGGAATATGTTTATGTTGTAATGCAATGCTTCTTCTAATCATGTGGTTATTAAATAATTTTTTAATTAATAAAAAAGAAAAAAGATAGCTGGGGGTATGAGTGTGAATGAGTATCTGGAGGGGTCTGAGCAAATCTGTAAGGATGAACAGCACGATGGGCAGAGGTCTCTGTGGGTCGTTCAGCACACCTTCCTTCTTGCTCATTTAGAATGTCGACGTTTTCTCCAGTGACAACAGATTTGTTACACAATTTTCCAAATACAGAGGAAAAAATTAACTCTCTCATAAATTAAAGACACAGAAGACCCAGGAGGCTGCTCGTTAAAAGGAAGACTTCAGCCTCTATGTAATAATCAATAGACCTTTCACTTTGTGCTAACTGGAGGCAAGATTCTGCTTCTGTTCAGATTTATAGGAATGACTGTATCTATTGATCCCTATCAGGAGTGGGCTGGTCTCTAGAATACTGAGGTAAATAGGTCTTTCTTAGTATTAATGGCATATTTTCCATCAGGAGAGGGCTGATCTCTGGAATATTGAGGTAAATAGGTGTTTCTTAGTATTAATGGCATATTTTCCAGTGAAGATTTCAGGGACTAGTAGTCAATAATTATTGTTGCCATGAAGAGAATAAGGAAAGCACCAAGACACCATTTCCATGGTACTTATTGACCCTTCCTTCAAGAAACTCCCAGCAGAAGAAGGCATTCCTAATGACAAGACACACCCTTTCAAGCATCGCCTCACCTTGGACTAACGCAGATATGAGGATCTCACACTTCAGGTTCAAAATCTTCCTCCTCCATTCAACATCATCAGAATGACCAGCATTGAAAATTATAACACAACATCATTGCGGATGTTGCCCATTGAAACTCTCCCAAGTGAGGCAAACCTTTGGATAGAAGAAGACAAATCTGCATGTGATTCTGGGTACAAAAAGGTGTCCTCTGTGGAGGGTGTGAGAGCTTTGTCACCAGCTGGATGGCAGTAGCGGCTTTTCATTGGGGATGCACTTGCAGCATATGGAGACCCCTTGGGTGAAGGCTGTGCTGCTGGATTTAATGGATAGAGGTCATGGATGCTGCTAGAGTTCTAGAATTTGGAACACTATGTTCCAGTCCTAAATTTTCAAAGTATTAATTCTGACAAACTGACCTAGAGAGTGAGAGATGTATAAAACTGTTGCTATCAAGGGCCTGGGGAGACAGAAATGTGACTCTCTGACACGCTCATAACACCAACACACAGAGCAACAGCAAAAGTTGGAACAAACAGAAGCAGACTTATTCTCCTGTCTCACATCACTAAGAAAACATTTATCAGACTTTGGACAACAGACAGCTGAGGACTACTATCACTGACATGAGCCAATGGTGGCCTCAGCCTACTGCTGGGGGAGGAAGGGATTCCCAAACAGAGCCTGTCCAGGAGATAGGAGGGAAGATTCGGTAAAGCCAGAGCAACTAGAGCTTAAGGAGACCAGGACAAAGCCTCACAGAAAGGGTCCTGAGTCTTTGCTTACTGCTCTATACATGCTTGAGGGGAAACTACCTGACAGCAGAGAAAAAGTTATCAGAAAGCAGTGCACAGAACAAGTCCCAGGCTTCCACCACTAGTGCCTCCGTGGTACATGTTCCCACCAGCCACAACTGAAAAGTTATCAGAAAGCAGTGCACAGAACAAGTCCCAGGCTTCCACCACTGGTGCCTCCGTGGTACATGTTCCCACCAGCCACAACTGAAAAGTTATCAGAAAGCAGTGCACAGAACAAGTCCCAGGCTTCCACCACTAGTGCCTCCGTGGTACATGTTCCCACCAGCCACAACTGAAAGAGCTCTTAATGCATGTGACAGTAAGATCTTCAGAAACACATGGATTTAGACATAAGCTACGTTGGACTAGACTTAACAAAATTTTGCAGCAAGCCTCAGAAACATCAATTGGATTCCAGTGGATTTTACTGTATGCCCAAGCAAAATCCAGTGCTATTTAAAGGAATGTAGCATAATTGAGCAGCCAATACATAAAAGTGAAAATATCTAGTACCCAATAAAACTTATTAGACATGCAAGGAAGAAGAGAACTATGACCTGTAACCACCAGAAAAAAAGTCAATAGAAAAAGATGACATCACAGAGGAGAAAGACACAGGACATTAAAACATCCCATATAAGTATATCCTGTATGTTCAAGAAAGTAGTACAACATAACTATGTTAACAGATTTCCGTTGCTGTGACAAAATACTTATAAAACAACTTGAAAGAAGGAAAGATTTATTTTGGTTCATGATTTCAGAGGCTTCATTCCACCACCACTTGGCCCTGTTGCTTTGGGTCTGTGATGAGGCAGTACATCATGGTAGGAGTGCATGACAGAGCAAAGCTGCTCACTTCCTCATGGCCAGAAAATAGAGGGAGGGTGAGGAGAAGAGAGAGGAGAAAAAAGGAGGAGGAATATAAATATTTTATTTATTTTTATTTTATGTATATGAGTGTTTTTCCTTCATGTATGCATCATGTGTGTGCAATGACCCTAGAGGAAAGAGAAGGCCCTTAAATCCCCAGGAACTGAAGTTACAGAAACCCGCCATGTGGCTCTGGAACCAAACCCAACTCCTCTGCAAGAGCAACCAGTGCTCTTAACTACTGAGCCATCTCTCCAGCCTACTTTCTCCAACTAGGCCCCACCTTCTAAAGTTTCCACCATCTCCAATACTGCCATCACCTGGGCACCAAGCCTTCAACACATGAATTTTTAGGGAACCTTTAAGATCCAAACAATAATAACAACCAAGCTTAGGAAGGGGGAAAAACATAAAATATCCAGTGTCTTTTTAAAATCTCTTTTTAAAAGCACATATTAATTAATTTATTGTGTGTTGCATGCATGTATGTGTGTACACTTGTGCATGTTGCAACATGCATGTAGAGATCAAAAGACAAATTGTTGGTTCTCTCCTTCCACCATGTGGGTCCTAGGGGTTGAACGCAGGTCATCAGGCTTAGAGCAGTTGCCTTTACCTGCTGAGCCATCTCACCTCAGGACCTCTTTTATTTCCTTTCTATCACTTATGAATATGGTATTTGTTGTGACTGACACTGAGATAGAGAAATGAATGTCATAGCTCCATCTCTCCTGCAGTCATCAGTCAGAGAAAAGACAATGCAGGGACAATAAAACACAATGGACTACGATGGATGCTCAGTAGAGTTTTAGTCAAGGTGTTAAAGGAACAATGAAAGGTTAGGTGTGATGCCTATGATAGGGTAGATTTAGGATTTGTATCCCTGGGACAAATAATGAATCACTCCACCAAGCAAAAAGCTCAAATAGTTATCCCATGCCAAAACCTACTAAGAGCTTTAGAATAAAATGTTTAATGTAAACCACAATGAGCCCTCAACCCCTGGAGGTAACACTTATCAACTATTAAAAGTTTCAGGCCTTTTGGTCTCATTACAACTCTGCAAGTAAAACTTCCACCCACTCTGGCAGATCATGGGACTTTTCCCTTCTTCACCCCCTCTGTGTTCACTCTCTTTGACTCATGACTCTGGAGGTCTTTGCACTGAAGAATCGTAGTATATTTCTTTGCCCCATATTTTTGTTTGACAACATGAATTGCTTTGGCCAATGAAATGTTGTCATATGTGTGACTAAAGTCTTGCAAATGCTTGTATATTTAAGATCATTTTCTTGAGCGTGTGTCATTCTCAGGAGAACATGCCTGTAACACAGGAAGGGGAAGAAGAACAGATGGCACAACAGCATGCCTCCTGACCAGAGTCACCAAGCTGAGCCCCCTTTAGATCTGCTGAACTCCACCCAATTCACACAGAAACAAAGAGGTGATCTGCCAATTACAGGTCTTTCTACACTACAATGGTGTACAAAGCAATACATATTCAGTGGAAACTGCTTCAAATTTTGGATTATAACCAAAATTTCGACCTACTCCTTTCTCAAGATGCTGGGCAAGTCACAGTAAGCCACAGCTCTCAGTCACACAATCAAAAGAGTAAACAGCTACTGTAGTGTACTGTATTGCTAAGCTATCATGTTCAGCTGGTTAAGTTATACATTGTTTAAAAGATTGATTTGTTTTTTATATTTTATGTGTATATATGTGTGCTTGAGTGTATTGTGTGCACCACATATATGCAGGTTCCCTTAGAGGCCAGAAGAGGGCATTGGATGCCTTGGAGCTACAGTTATGGGTGGTTGTGGGCTCCTCAGTGTGGGTTCTATGAACTGAACTCAAGTCCTCTGGAAGAGCATTTGTTGAGCCATCTCTCTAGGCCCTATGTTTAATACATTTTGATTGCATAATTTATATCAGGTTTATCAGGAAGGAATTTCATCATAAGCTGAGAAACATCTGCTAAAGCTTATACTACATCCTCTTATGCGTTGGGTTTATTTGTTATGTAGTAATACCTGACTGACACAATCAGATGATGAAATGGAAGTTAAACTACACAGCTACAGTGAGACCTCCTATTAAACAGTAGAGCCAGGACTTGAGTTTACATCTGCCCGAACCTGGAGCCCTCATTTTTAAACATTGCTGTTTTCCCAAAGTCTTACTCCATCATGAAGCTGGCCCACTAACATGCACCTGCAGTCCCAGCTACTTGGGAGGATGAGTCAGAAAGGTTGTTTGAGCCTAGGAGTTCCAGGCCAAACTGGATTTTTCCTAAGGCAATGGTTCCTAAAAAGATTTTATGCACATAAATGTTTATGGGAGTTTATCTTGTAACATAAGAAACTTGGAAAATGTCCTTTAGTCCCTAAAGTAAGGAAAGCAGAAACTAGAATATACCATCTGGAGGGAATAGCTTATGCTCATTAAAATGATAATTATGGAAAATATGACCTAGAGGTTGGTATTCTGTTAACTTTCAAAACTGGAGTATATTTTGTAAGTCAATTAAAAGTAAAATTATATGCAAATATATGTATGTGTTTGCCCACATACATGGATGCAACTAGACAAAGGGAATCAGTCAATAAAATGAAGTCACTTTCATACAGTTGCAAGATTAGAAATGATGTGTTTTAGTGTTCAAGTTTTCCATCAGTGCTATTATAAGACAAATAGTGATTAAGCTGATGTGAATGCAATTCTGGTGTCACAGTTAATCCACTCAAACAACTTACACTGCCACCCACCATCTTATCCACACCAGGCTCTGGGCCACCTGAGAGTGCTTGGGATCCTTCTCCCAATCCGGGTAGTAATGGACTTCAGAGAGCGTTGTGACTGTTGCAAGCCCCAACAAAGGGCTGTAAGGCTTACACTTGGCCTTAGGGATGCAATGTTTAAAAAATCTCTCCTTCTCCAAAGGCTGCATTTGGCAGCTGGGACAAAGTTTTCCATTAGGAAATTCTCAAATCAAAGCTGCAGTCAATTCTTTCTTCTTATTGCAGACCTGCTAAAGAAAGGAGAGGGGGCTTGAATGTGAGGCACAGGTTTCCTTTCTTCACTCCTTCCATAATTCGTAGATAACTGTCCTAAAGTGTGATGCATACATTATTATCTCATCAAATCTCCAAAGATTGTCATTGCCTTACTTTCTAAGTGGCAGAGCTGAGATTAGAGAACTTGAGTTATTTGCACTGAGAAGTGGCCTCGGTGACAATATTGGACCAGCCCAGCTCTAGGGGGCTACCTTGTAAGGTTCTTGGGATTCAGGAGGAACACAAAACACCAGCCATAAGCCACAGAATACCCTTCCATATGCAGAGCGAATCTGCCACAATGAAGGCACCAGTTGGAACAGCATAGAGCACCCCCTAGGTGGTATGTCCAAGTCTAAACTCCCAGGACATATGAATGGGATTCTATTTGGAAATAAGGTCTTTGCAGATTTAATCAAGTTAAGAATCTTGGAGTGGGGACATCTGAATTTAGGATGCATCCTAAATTAAATATTTGGTGTCGTTTAAGAGAAAGGAGAGAGGAATCTGAGATGCCTCACCTTCAGGCAGCAGTGGGTACTCCTGAGGGCCTCAACAGCTCCCCAGTGCAACCTGAGTGGAAAGGGAACATTTGCCATGTAGGGCGTTGTACCTTGCTTCTCACTATTCACTCAGATGTCTGTATGATCCATTTCCAAAGCCACTCCCACATTTCCATTATTTGTTACAGCAGCATGACACTCCCTCTACCAAATCTATGTGAGCTTCCTGAGGATGCCATAATGAATTACCACATACATGGCAACTTAAAATTTAGTCTCTCGGTTTTAAAGAACAAGAGGCTGAAGTGAAGGCCCTGGCAGAGCCGCATCCCTGGGAAGAGGTCCTCCTCTCCTCACCCAGTTTCTGGTGGCTCCAGGTGTTGCACGGTTGACGGCAGCGTTACTCCACTCTCTGCCTCTGTCTTCTCTTCACCTTTGCCCTTGCTCCTCTGTGTCTCAAATTTCTCCTTCCTTTCTCTTATAAAGCAGATCCTAAATCCAGCCAATCCCATCCCAAGGTTCTTAATTTGATTAAATATGTAAAGACCCTATTTCCAAACAAAGTCCGTGGGAGTTAAGACTTGGGTATATCACCAGGGGCTATATATCGCAGTGTCTTTTGTTCTGTTTTGTTTTGTTTTGTTTTTTCAAAGGACAAAAGATATTCAGCATGAATCACTTTCTTCTATTTTAAACTATGTTGGGTCTTGTCAATGCATTCTCTTGCCTTGGTGGAACCACTTGAGCTATCCACCAATGAGCTATGAAATAAGGAATCCTTACCCACTCCACAAGGAAGGAAAAGTGCTGAGGTGGGCTTCGATGGAGTTACAGATGTCTGATGGCCAAAGAGTTGAGCATAGTTGAAAATAAATGCAAAGTTAGTCATGTGGTGGAGATTCATTTTTCTCTTTACTGTTTCTGATTCATCACTAGGGAGCAGAGAGATCTTACATCAGAGATTTAAGTGCAGGTCTTGACTCTGCTTCTCCACGTGTCTTCCAATGAGTTGCTTAACATCCCCAAGCAAATTTCCTTACTTGTAAAATGGGAAAAATAATAACAAAGCATGCTCTCCCAGTCTACTTGATATTGGGGGGATAAAACTGCATGTGTTTAAGCACGCTTCAGGTATCTGTGTCTACTCTGAAAGATTCTTTTTGGTATTGTTCTGTTTGGCTTTTGTTTTAAGAAAAGTTCTTGCTTGGTAACCCAGACTTACCTCAAACTCATGATTTTCCTGTCTCAGCCTCCAGAGGGCTGAGATTGCAGGTATGAGTCCCTAGAAATTCTCGCAGTCTTAGTTACCAAACTGAGTCTCTCAAAGTGTGATAACTGTTCCTATAATGGAAGGCTAAGCGCAGGTGAGCATCTTAAATTCTAGTGGTAGCCTTTCCCTGGGTTGAACCAGCTGATTATGCAGACTCTGGTGATGGAGAAAGAATTTGGAAGGCTCAGCAGATGCCTTCCATCTCCTTTTCCAATCCTGCTTTTAAGGCCTTATAAGTAGCAGAGGAAAGGCTGGCTCTTCCTTTGAGAGTTCTTGACCTCCGTGCAAAGTGTGACTTTTTAAAATATGCTTGATAACGGGGTTAGGGAGATGGCTCAGTCAGTAAAGAACTTGTCTCACAAGCATGAGGACCTGCAAGTTCAGATCCCCAGAAGCCACATAAAAAGTCAGGCATGATAGGTGAGACAGGAGGTGGAGACAGGAGATCTCTGGAAGCTCACAGGCCAGTTAGCCTGGTCTACACAGCAAGGTCCAGGACAATGAGAGACTCTGTCTCAAGCAAAAGATAGAAGGTGCTTGAAGGAACAACACCCAGTGTTGTCTTCTGACTTATACACACATGAGCCTACATGTGAGCATACACACACAGACATGTACCCCCACACTCACAGTGCACACACATACACACACACACACATAAAAATGCTTGATAACTTTAATCACTCCATTTATTAAATAACAGCAATTCATCTTTATTTGTCTGATTTAATGATAGACTATATTGCCTTTTCTTCCATTTTAAGAGTGGTGAGAGGTTTTGGTGCCTGGGAACGGAGTCTCACATTGGCATGTCAGAACAAGACTCCTCGGTGTGTGCTTCAGCATCCACTCAGCTGTCTTGTCATTCTGTTATGTGAGAGCGGACCCCTGGTCTCAGCCACACGGTGTAGAGTACGACAGGGGAGAGGAGCTCAGGAGTGTAGCCAGCTCCAATCTGGAGGGTTCATGAGAAGGGCTCAGATTATCCTTCAGTCAGAGAGGACCTGGCAGTTGTAAGACAGATGATGACCACCAGTCTTTTGAGACAGAGCTCCCAGCACTGTTTCCTCTGCTCCCCAGGAAATGTGCCAGATGGTTGTCTGGACGGAGGCTGAGAGAGTGAGATGCCAGCAAGCATCTCCACACCTATGCAAGCTTGGCAGCAGTGGAAGAATAGAGGCCCCTGTCCCTTAAAAGGTGCCTTTCAAGAAAGAGCAATTTTCCATCCAAGAGCTGAGGAAAGGTACACATTAAAGACAGAGAGGAGTTATTGTGGGATGGAGGGAGGGAGAAGGGAAAGAGTGGGGGAAAGCAGAGAGGAATTCCCTAAGTGTGTGGATTCTCCATACACACCTCGAGAATATGAGGTGGCAGGAAAACCCCAACAACTCAGTTCCTGACCAGCAATGTAACTCACAAAATATCAAAGTCTAGATAAGAAGCAATGTAGTAAGATCCAAAAAGGAACTTCTGCCAGGAAGCGCAGTTTCAGGGGTGACTTCCTTACTAACCTCCAGCTAAGAGGTATGATCACTGTGCCCCAGTGGCCTTGAAAAGCCCTGGAGTAGTCCTGAGGAGAGATAGTGGGACAACAGATCAGAAGACTTGACAGCCTAAAAATTTAGTAGTCCTTCACATTAAAAAAAATTTACAACTATAAAAATAAAAGGAAAATTCAGAGAACTTTGATGTGCAAAGCTATCTCTACTCACTTTGTTTTATTATCATTTCATTTATTCTTATGAAAAATTGGAGACATGCTAATAATACAACAGTCAACCTTTAAAAGGTCAATATAAAGACTAGTAAATGTCCACAGTAAGAAAAAAATAGACGATAGTATTTTGAATACATGCTATGATTTTACCTATACATTTATAAAAATACTATGCATTAAAACATCTAGTAAAAAAAAATGTCACTCATTATCCCCTTGAGCAAAGATTTTCACCCAGAATCCCAGGGCAATACTTTCAGACACCAGTGATCAGGAATAAGTTTGTCCTTAGAGTGGTAGAGTTAGGGCCGCTATTTCTCCTTTTGAAGCTAATAATAGATGCAGTGACTAGAGCTTCCAACTGGGATTCCCCAGTAGCACAGACTCTGGCCAGCTGTTTTCCCTCTATTCTGGAACCAGCTGTGGTCCGGCATTCTGCTCTGTGGGGGAGCAGTGGAAAACATGTACACAGAAGAGATAGTAGTGTATTCACACCAAGAAAGTTCCCTGCAGTTTGCTGGAGAGACTCGGATCAGGTCTTGGGCAGCCCCTGGCCCTCATGAGGGTATAACACAAAGCAGGTGCTCCACAAATGCCACTTCAAGTATATCAGAAGCACAAGCAGCTTGTATGCTTGCCAGGCTTCTATGTAACCCAAATCAGTGCCACACAGAAACCAGAGTCTATGCCAAAGGCCAAGAAAAAGAAAACACTCCATTGAATTATTTTGTGTCTTTCTAAGACACAAAGAAAGTTGTCACTGGTATAAATGAAGAGAGTTCCTGCCTGACTCTTGAAGACTATGCTCTGTCTAGCATAGGGGACCCAAAAAGGAGCATATTCTTTCTGGGTCAGCAGCAATATCATATGCTGGAAGGTAGAGAGAACATGGGAGATGAGCATATGTGTATCAGCCTGTAGGGACCACCAACACATGTGGAAGTCACATCATAACAGTTTGTCTGAATGTGACAAGCAGGGGGGTTGGGACAAACTATATCAAGGAGCAGATAGAAGAATTGCTGAGTCAAAGCTCCCAATGGAGCTGGTCAGGACAGTAAATGAACACACACCTCTATGACCTTCTGCCAAGCCTCTTCCTGCAGGAGCCTGCTTGTCCTGTGCCACTGTAAAGAGAGTCCCTGGGTACATCATATTTACAGACTCCACCAATGTTGGCCCTTCCTGTGTCATCATTAAAGGAGACACGCAGTGTGGTATAGCAACTTGGTCTCTTGAGCATGCAGAGTTGACAAAACCTTGGGTGCATCTCAACTCCCGTCCCGATGTGCCAGCTGATCTGCCACATGGACGTGATGCGTTTGGTAACTCCTCTTCTGAGTTGATACTGGCATAAATTAGCATGTTGCATTGATGACCTGAAGTCTTACTCTGGTCTTGCTAAAAACCAGGACAGCTGTTGTACTGTCTGCCATGCGTGCGAGTATCTGCTGTGTATTCAGTGAATGGAAAACACTGGTCACAGAGGGCTCCAGGGACTTCACAATAACTGGAGCCCCATGGTCTGCAATAATGTCATCAAGAGCTCACATCAATCAAACCCAAAGGTCACAGTCTGTGATGCTCTAGCCTCCCAACATCTCCAGTGTAACTCTCTATTTGCAAATGCAGTAAATATCAATCCAGTTCATAAAACTCAGGTTTTCAAGAAATGTAGCTTTATTTTGCTACAACTCAGCACATATTCTATCCAAAGTCTCATCCTGCTTGAAGGCAGAAAATGTAATTTTAGTCAATTTGGGGCAAACTTAACATGTCAGGTTTAAATGCAGACAGTTCCAGTTTCCCCCACCTCTGCCTTTTCCCAGGAGTGATATCACAGTTCTGGAAGCCTCGTGCAGCATCCCAGTCATAGTCCTGGATGAAAGAAAGGAGTTCATTCTCCGAAGCTCCCATTTTGAGTTGGAGAAACATTGGCGGAGCCAGGTGATGCCCTGGGCCTCTTTGCTGATGCTGCTATCATTTTTCTAGGAGGAGGACCCAGCCCTTCCCTCTTTGGAATCTCTGCAGAAAGCACTCACTCCTGTTCCCCTCCCCAGGAAGGACTACAGCTGGCCTCCACTTCCGGTGGCTCCTTTATCCATAGAACCCCTAATGTGTAGTATTATAAGGTTCCTTGTTCTCCCCTGGACTCGGTCACAGCCTCCATCATACCTCTCATTCAATTAGCTGGATTTATGACTGATAGACTTCTTTGTCACTTCTAAATTAGATGATGGACACATATATCATTTATGAGCCCCCTCAATCCTTATGCATGATGTCTACCCATGTGAGCGTCAGTTGTGTGTCTATATTCCTCTCTGCAGACCAGTCACTGAGTTCCAGCTATTTTCAACCTCCATCACGACCACAAAGCCTGCCAGCCAATACCTTTCCTTCTCAAGGACATGGAAATTTGCATGTTCCTTCACATAAACCCTGAAAGCTTCCAGTCTCTGTGTGAGTTGACAGTCTGCTTTTCTTTATGAGCCCTTGTAAGGATGATGCAATCCATTGCCCTGGGCTTCTCTCTACTCTCCAGTCTCTAAATTTCTCTGGGAATTGTATTATTTCAGAATACCACCCTATCAGTTTTTAGGGTGACTGTAACAAATTTTCATAAATAGGGTAACAACGGAAATACATTCAGGTCCTGAGGTTGGATATCTGAACTCAAGGTGAGCAGGGCTCTGCTCTTCTCTGAACATCCATGCTTGTCTGGCCCAGCTTTGCAAGGGTGGCAGCTATTCTCAGACTTCCTGGCTTATAGGTGCATCAGTCCAATATCTGCTTTTCCTTTCATGTTATCTTTTCCTCTGTGTGTTTATCTTTGTCTCTGGCTCTAAATCTACTCTCCTTTTTTAAAAAAAAAAGGATTTATTTTTAGCTCTGTGTGTGTGTGTGTGTGTGTGTGTGTGTGTGTGTGTGTTAAAAAAAAAGGATTTATTTTTAGCTCTGTGTGTGTGTGTGTGTGTGTGTCCAAGGATGCAGTGCCCACAGAGTCCAGAAGAGGGCATCAGGTCCCCTGGAACTGAAATTAAAAGCAGTTCCAAGCTGGGAACAGAATTCTGCAGTACATGTTCCTAACCACAGAGCTATCTTTCCAGCTCTCAAATCTGCTTTTCTTACAGGGATACCAGTCTCTGGATTAGGGTCCATATTAAACCAGGATTGATTATATCTGCAAAGATCCAGTTTCCAAAAGCAGTCACATTCCTGGGTACTAGTGATTAGGACATCAATGTATATTTCTGGGAGAAATAAGTCAACTCACAGCCCAGCCCCTGCCTCATCCCCCCCTCTCCCCCCTCCCTCCCTTTCAGTTTTCTCCATCTCTCTAACTGCTCTTTATTCTGCAAGTTAAAAGTGTTTGTAACTCTTGTCCTGTGAGGAAACCCCAGCCTTAGCAGCTCTTCTACTGCATCTTCCCCTCTTAGTTGTAATCCATGGCTTTTCATTTATGTGATGCCTTTGATTCTTGACTTTTGTGCTGTCCCTCCACATAGGCCATGGATGTCACCTGTTTAGTGGAAGGAACAGGAGGGGTCCTAAGGAAATGTGTGGGGAGAACCACATATCTCTCAGTATCGATGCACATAATTTTTTTCAGAATATTTTCTGAGTCTTTCTTGTTTTTTTACCAGTTCTTCAGATTTCTGTCATATTGGTATCTTTTGATTTTGGGCATTTCCACCAAGATAAAGGATGAGAGAAAAATGAAAGAATATTCTATGTGATAGAACAGGCACTCCTGGCCCTCATAAGGCTTTGCAATCTAACACTGAGAAAGCCAAAGTCGCATGCCTCAATTCAGTTACACCAGCGTTCCCTTCATGGTGTTGCTGGGATGAATCACTCTGACTACAGATCATCCCAGGAGAGCCTGAGGTCCTATTTAGAGGCCTATTCTGCGGGACGAGGCTCATGTCTCCAAGACACCTTCTTTGAAATACAGACGTCAATGTGAGCCACATAAATCTTAGTGGTAGTTGTATCAGCATTTTTCAAATACAAATACAATCCTCTTAACCACCCCAAAGGAAAGTATAACCAAAGAGTAAAGTCATCATTTCTTTAAGAGTTCAAGGGATTACGTGTCCCAGACATTGGGCTTAAGTCTATATAAAAAGTTATTTAGACAATTATTTCTCATTGATGATTTTGTTCCTACACAGAAAGTGCTGCTCAGATGTAAGATTTCAAATCTTGGTCTCCAATACTGTAGTGCCCACCTGTAGCTAAAGGAGACAACCAGCTATTGTTCTAAAATGATGGGTAAATTTGTTTTCTCCCCCTATCTAGAAACCTTTGAGAGGGAACTGACACTGATTCTAACCACTCCAACAGCTATCAAAATACCTGAAAGCAAATCCTGAATCCATCACTCTAGAGTCCAGCCTTGGAAGACAAAAGAAAAATGAGGAGGAACCCAATAGAGGGATGCTTTCAGAAGTCCTTGTCAAGAAATTCCAATGGACTCTCATATTAACATTTGAAATGTACCCTGTTCTGACTTTTTTCTAGTTCCCTGTCTAGAACTTGTAATGTTAA
>NW_008355272.1:3587121-3616391 GCF_000622305.1 Nannospalax galili
TTATCAAAAGTATTTGAGTGCTCTTATCTAATCCCTAAAAGATTTTAGGGTTACTTCTTCAGAGGGGGGAACGTTAGAGTAGCAAAAAGCCCCATAAAAATAAAGAAGAAAGAGTACATGAAGTTATCAGAAAAAAGTGATGGGGAAATTTGGAGGAGTTGGAGGGGAGGGAGTGGGCATGGATTTGATCAAAGCACCTTATATGCATGTGTGAAATTCTCAATAAATTATTGAGAATTTATCACCAGGCCTTTAGAGTTATTTGGAAGATAGAATATCATACTGAAAAGTAATGAAAAAAATACAGACAGGCCCAACTTATGCTGCCTCCACTTCTGATTGTTCTTCTTCACCATAGTAGAAAATTAAATAAATGATGCAATTCAGCAGAATTAGGCATTTCCATCTCTCCCCAGGTTATATATAGGTAGTTGGATATTTTCCTGGAATGCTGAATGACTGGATAATGGCAATAAGCTGCAACTCCCAGTGAGCCACATGACCGCAGGGGGCACTGTCTTGCAAGTTGTGGTATTCAACAGATGCACCACATACCACATGTGTGGGTTTCTTGGACATAACCCTTCATTAGTGGAGGAACATCTGTAAATTCTTGGCCCAGTCATTCATGTGTGTGTCTGTACCATATGTTATGAGGATTCTAATCCTCCCCACTGGGAAGCATGGTACTCTCTTCCTGCTCAGTGATGAGCACTCTTTTGGGAGTCTTAACATCCCAAGTAGTCCCTTAAAGAAAAGGTTGTGAGAAAATGGGTCCTGGGCAGTTAAGGGCAGAGGGCAGTGATGGGGAAACGGAATGAATAAGAGCTCTCATAGAGCAGACCTTGCAAAGGACCTCAGGAGTGATGTAGGCAGTGTGAAAAATTGCTGAGTGTTGAGGGGGACTTGGGCAGGGTATGGATAAGGGAAACTGGAGAAAGCACTGGACTTGTCAAAGACCCTTATCTGAGCTTCTAGGTCTGTTGCCAACCCAATCCTTCAACAAAAACTGAACCTCAGCTTTGCCATAAGTAGTAAGAGCCAGACCATTCAGAAGTAACATGGGGTTGGAAGAGATAATTCCATACGAAGATGCTCAGTCAGAGCTACAGAGCTAATTTTCTCTATATCCTTTCCTTTTTTCAGATGAACCTATTAGTAATTCACTACTAGTAGTAATCACTGCTAGGATGGGGAAGCCAGACTGAATCCAATTCAGAAAGAATCTCATTTCTCTGTCATTTCTCATCTAACCTTTTCTACATATAACTCTGAAGTATTCTTGTCTCTAAGTTACCCCCACTATCAATGGATGACCTTGGGAATCTCCATCCATGATTTTTTGTGTAACCTGTTGGGTTGGTAGGATCTTGGTCATAAGGACTACTCTGGATTGAACTAGCAGCCATTCTGTCACTGAACACCAGCCTGACTATAGCTTCTGAGGAGGATGTGGATGCTGAGACAACTCTTAAGCTCAATCCAGAAGACGACAGATTGTTGCTGCGTGTACTGCACCCTGCCTCCACCCCAGCAACGTACATGAAGTAGGTTCCAACACAGGGAGGAAAAGCTGTTCCCTTGGGAGGCTCATTACAAATCTAGTTCTGGGTGATGAAGAAGTTAAGCCTGCTGTTAACCTTTAGAAGCAGGAAAAAAAAAATAGACAAGAAATATGGTTAAGGTCTCTAGTTAGCAGTTTTTTTTTTTTAATCTGCCAGATTTAATTAAATCATCACAAGTGTCTTTTAAAGGGCTCTGTGTGTTTGTCCTGTATGGTTGAAGGAACTCCATCCCAGGGCTTTGGGGGCATGCCAATTTCTGTCCTTTCTCGGGCAGAAAACACAAGTTAGCCCAGTAGTGTTCATCATTATGTGGCCCCAGAAGGCCATCAACTGCAGAGTTGGCCATGGGTTCTGAGGCTCAGCACGGTGTGGGAGCTTTGACAAACATCCAATACCCACATTTTTCTCCCATGAACTGGCCCTAGACCTTGTCTACTGTGCTAATCTCTGCACTGTATTTACTGAGTTCCATTTTCCCCCTCACAGCACCAGAAAAACAAGACTAGGCTCAAATTCCATTCTCTGATTCAAGAGGCATCTATTTTATGAGAAGTCCCTATTGTCAAAAATAAAATCTCATATCCCTATTCTCATGCCTATTGTTTGTACATCTATTATTTCATGATAACACATGTGTAATCATAATAATATTTATGAGCCTGGCACTGTTCTAGGTACTTTACGTATCTTCAAAATGCAAAATAGATTTTAAAAGAAACTAAGTGTGAAACAGTATGCATACCTCCAACCCAGGCATTCCTAAGTCTCCATTCTGAACACATAGAGGGACTTTCCAGGTCCACTGTAGTTGGGAGTGGTCATGTGACTCATTCTGGCCAATAAGCTTTGAACAGAAGTGATACATCATATTTGCAGGTTGGGGTATTTCATTGCTGATGCAGACCCTCCAGTTCTCTCCCCCTGGACTGACAGCCTTTGGAATCATTAACCCATAGTGATCATTTGGCATGAGTTTATTTTGAACCACTGTCAGTTCAGATATTGGCTAGTATAGCCTACTCTAGTCTCCCCACTACATTAATATATCCATAGGCTAGTTCCAAAATCATCTACCATAGTAATGTTTCAGCCAATAACAGACCACACATACAATGGCAGTCCCTTAGGACTGTATTTCCTGATAACATTGTAGCCATCTTGGTTTCTATAGGTGTACTCTATAATGTTTTCACAATGGCAAAATCACCTAATAATGCATTTCTCAGGACATCTCCCCTCATTAAGCAACAGATGACTGTATATATATGTTAATAGAAAAAGAACCAGTCAGGTACAAAAATGATTTTGCAATTTCACTTTCTGTATTATGTGTTTTACTTAGCATGTCCATGTCCCTTCTCTGCCCAGAAACTTAAACAAATACATGAGAGGAAAAAATATTGGATGGACACTATGAGCATCATGCTAGGTAATTTAGAGGCTATGTTTAAAGCCCCTCCTGGTAATCCTTATTTGAGAGCATGGAACCAGGGTACCAATGAAGGTTAATCATTCAACTACAGAAATTCAACTACGATGACTTAACCAAATAGGGGATAATTGTCCCCTATAACAAGGATCCAGAAGAGATAGCTGCCTGTGATGTCACCACTATTACATGCTCCATCTTGCCCTTCACCTCATGGCCATAAGATCATGGTGGCTCTACGTTATCCTTCTATCTGTATTGCTGGCCAGATAAAAAAAACAAGAAGCATGGTGACAGCCATGCCAGGAAAACATGCTTTCTCAGAAATCCATTACTATTGGCTAGACACAGGCAAGCATGCTAGTTAAGTACCTGACTCCAGAAACTAACTGGGTTCATACTCTGGCTCCACCATTGAATAGTGTGTTCAGGAGCTAACCTGTCTGTTATTTTATTTTTCTGATTAGTAACCTAGGAATAATGTCCACTTTGTAGAACCACCATGAGAACTAAATTACAACGTGTTTAGAGCTATGTCTTATCTACAGTAAGCAAACAGAAATGTTTATTAGATAAACATAAAGCAAAACTTTTGCAAGGCAGTTTGGGAAGGTAGATACTTTAGCTGGGTATATGACCATATGGAACAAATAGTCATTTATCTGTTACTAAATAAGAAAGAAAAATGGTACTGATTAAGTGTACTATAAGGTCTGTAAAGCAAGTAATATGGGTAAGGACAATGTTTGGGTAGAAAGGGTGAAGTGACAGAAAGAAAAGAGTCAGGGTGCTATCTGAAACAAAATCCTTAGAGTTGGGGAAGTACTAAGGAAATAAAGACCAATATACCTCTCCAGAGTCTCAGTTTGAATGGGACTCAGGAAACAGATGCCAGCAACTACAGGAGGAAAAAAGGATTATAACACAATGATAATAAGAGCTCCCACATACTAAACAGCTCTTCTTGGTAAGTACTCTATGTATTATCTTAATGCTCATTTCAACCTTGGCAGGATGGTATAACCTCTCCCATTATATACAAATAAAGAAACTGAGATTTAAAGTTCAGTAAATTGCCAAAGGCCACCAGCTCATGAATGGTAGCATTGTTACGGACATAAGCCTGAAGCAAGCTGTATCCTGGAAAAGCTACTAAGGGGAAGAAGCCCAAATGGCAACCCTCATCTTGAGGGGTGGGGGGGTGGAGCCAGAATACCAGCTAAGGTTCATCATTCAACTACAGAAACTCAACTAAAGTATTTGGTTTTCCCCACATAATAAATATCCCAGAACAGCCAGCAGCCTATAATGTCATGGCTGTCACAAGCTTTGGCCTTAGCCCCTCAGGCTGATCAAATTTTCTTCAACTGCAGTAGCAAAGAGCCCTTCCTCACCATCAAGGGAGCCTCTTCAAGAACTTCAGGGCCTCTGTTTATACTACATTTGTCCTCAAACAGAGATGTTTGGGTGCCTGCATCTTGGCAGCTGCCAACTGATGATGTTGGAAGAAAAAGAATTGGACATGACTTGAATGGGGAGAATCAACAAGAACATGTCCACAAAATCCAGCATTTTTCTAGGCCAGGTAAAGGAGCATATACACTCTGAGGCAGTGCTGGCAGCCCAAGTTCTGCACTAGATCTGAGACATCACTGGAAGCTGTATCTGATAGTGCTATTGGGAGAAGGGACACCCAATAAATCAAATCAAGAGCCTAGTCAGCAGTGTGGAGTGGAACCAGGAGTAGGGCAGAGGCCCCAGGGAATCAGGGGAGGGGTGAGCAAGGTCAAGGCAAGGTCAGGGTTAAAATGGTTCCCACCCAGCTGGAATTAAAGGGCAAGAAGGAAGTTCTCAGGTAGGAGCCCTAAGATGACATTCAAAACATGATTCTGAACTAGAGTCCTGGAACCCCCTACAGTGCAAGGATCACTGACCCTTTAGTTACTGTGTCCCAAGGTGGAGATTGAGACAGCCAGAGCATTTAATGCAGCAGTAGCAATTTTCCAGTTTCTAAGAAAGCCATTCAGTATCTCAACAACTATCTATACACGTGTTTCTGGGTAAATGTCAGCCATGCACACAAGCTAAAGACACACATACATACATGCATACATACATACATACATACACACACACACACACACACACACACAACACACACGAACCCTCACACATCCAAAGATAAGCATTCTTTGTTGTTTGGGATTCTGAGACCATGTACTTGTCCAACAACCATCACACACACACACACACACACACACACACACACTTTACTATGTCACTTCTTCCTATTTTCCAGCCTGTAAGGAAGAGAGTGAAGGTTGTCTGGGTTTTATGTTTGCTTGTTTGTTATTTTCTTTTTAGTTCCATTTTCATATATTTAGGGGAACCAAGCAGCTGTTTGGGGACTGAGAGCAGACACAGGTGAATGCGAGAGTCCTTACCTTCCCAGAACAGGTACACAAAATTTACATCTCTCTTCCTCTGCTAATTGCTACATTTCTTTACGTATTGGGATTTTTATAAAAACCCAATTCTGTTTCTACCCTGTCACCCTCATCTCCACCCCCACATGCCACTTTCTACCAACAACAATTTCAAAATTGATCTTTTAAATGATTCCTCACTTAAGTCAGCTTCTGAACTTTAAAGGTTAAGAACATGTCTCTTACTCACTTAGACTAAAATAATGTACCCATTAACCATACTAGAGACATGCAAAGTCTATTGCTTGGAAATTATCCATTAGCCTTGTTTGGGGCTCTCCCACCTGCCAGATTCTTCCTCCATGCTTCAGGGAATTCTAATGCAACACCATCTTGACTTTCCCCTCCTCTGAAGACTGACTTCCCATGGCTCTCCATAGGGGTAGTTGTCTATGTTTGGTCTCCCCTTTCATGTTTCTATCATTTACCCTGTTGCTCACTCTTTCACTCTTGACCCAGGAGCTCCAGGTTCCAGTTATGACAGAAATCACATTATCCCACCCATTTTGTCCTTCCCCCTGGGGAGATTTCATCCTAATCTCCCATCATATCCTAGCCATTATTAATGGGGAAACAAATCCTACCTTCTGTAAGCATCTTTCCAAATCCTTCTGACAGAGACTTAGCCTCCTAGTCCTCTCTCACACTGCACCCATTTCCTCTATAACAGCCCACCTCCCATTTCTCCTATGCCCCAGCGGATACTAGATTCCTCCAACCTGTCTGCTCTCCTCCTTGAACACAACTGGCTGCATCATGTTTTCACATCCCGATATATCTTTATTCCTGAGCTATCTTCCCCACCAACTCAAACCCATCTCAGAGCAGTGGTTTTCAATTGCTATGGTTTGGATGTGAAATATGTGTTCAATAGGTTCATGTTTGTACATTTGGTCTCCAGATGATGGTGGCATTTGTGGAGATGGAGGACACTTTAGCAGGTAAATCCTTGTTGGAGATGGGTCTTGAGGTTGATAGTCCATCCTTGTTTCCTACCCCCTGTAGCTTCCTGATCTCCCAAGATGTGAGCAAGCAGCTGTCATGAGTTTCTACTGCCAAGGAGCCATTTGCCACCATGTCTTCCTTGCCATGATGGAGTAGATCCCCTCAAAACTTGAGCCTAAATAAGTCCCTCCCCCTTAAGTTGCTTTGTCATGTATTTGGTCACAGTGATAAGTGACTGATACATTGACATTAGCTTCCCATTGGAATCTACAGGGATACATTCAAAAAGCCAGATGTCTGACCTTCATAACCATGACAATTGAACTGAGTGCCTGGGTATGGGAAAACTTTTTAAATCCCTCAAGTGATACCACTGTGCCACCAAGGTTAACACCTGCTCTAGAGTCACTTCAGGTTCTCAGCCTACTTCATACATGTAAGTTATACTTAGAACCCTGGAGTTTTGTATTATGTTATAATTAAATAGCTATTTGTCAAATGAATAAATGAATGGATGGATAAATGAATGAAAGAGGGAAAGAAGGAAGGGAGGGAGAGAGTAAAGAAGGAAGAAGGAAAGGAAGGAAGGAGGGAGAGAAGGGGCTGCTTTCTACCTCTAGACTTACCCTGGGAAGGACAGTCACCCTACTCCTCTATTGATGCAGTTCCCTTGGGTTCTGGGTAAATATCTGTAGATAAATAGACCTGTAGCTCTACTCAGCTCTACTTGGGGCAGCTCTCCACCTCTGCCCTAAAACACTGTTTGGATTTAGATGTAACAGAGCACTAGTAAAAACGAAGTTTATAATAAAAGTAGATCTAATTTTCAAAGGAGTTTGAATAATTCTTTTTTAAGTTTTGCTTCTAAAAGTCTTAAAAATCTGCCTCCCTACTAGCAACCATTTTTGCCAGCAAGCATTGATAAACAAATATAATGATTAAGTGTAACAGCAAACTAATAAAGGAAAATCTCTAGAATAATAGAAGGTAGTTTCTGGAGATTGTTTCTTTGGTTGAATTGATTACCTTTCTTCATTTCTTTCCCTCTCTTCCTCTATCCTCCTGCCCTCTCTCCCTCCCTTCCTTCTTTCCACAAATAGTTATTGGTCACTTATTACATGCACACAATATACAGACATGGTCCTTTCCCATATGAAGTTTACTGTGACAGTTTGAATATTCCATGATTATAAGGTATGCTATAGCTTCTAGAAACCTCCACAAGGTTAAAAAATTGACATATTAAATTTTTCCACCCAGCTTCATGAAGACAACAGATACACTGAACTCTCTGACTGGTGAGTGAGTGAGCCCAGCAAGGGAAGGTAGGCCCAATTAGGATGTCCCTTCTTAGGATCTTACTTTATCTTTAGAAACAAGGCATGGTATCCATGAGGATCATACCAATCTGCCATCAGGCCCCCAGATTGTCAAATATTTCTGGGTTCTGCATGGTTGGGCCTTCTATCATACCAGCTATTCTCCTCACAAGTTCCAATGCCCCATCCATGCCCATAACTGTGGAGGGACTCAAAAAATTCAACGATTACAGTGTTAGTCTGAATTTTTATGTCCCCTGCAAAGCTCCTTTGTTGAAATTTGAATTCCCACTGTAATGTTATTAGGAGATAGGATCTGTGGAATACCGTTAGGTCCTGACAATACAGCCCTTATGAATGGGATTAGTGCATTAGGCAAAGCTATTTAAAAATCAGAACCAACAGAGTAGAGTAGAGAAAACAGAGGAGGAGAGAAGAGGAGAGAACAGAAGAGGGGAGGGGACAGGAGAGGAGAGGAGAGGAGAGGAGAGGAGAGGAGAGGAAACACTGAGGGAGGGGAGAAGCAATAGGATTTATTGGGTTCACTTACAGGAATTGGAGTCTGGGTGGTTGAACATGCTGGAGAGACCTGGAGCTTAGTGGCTGCTCAGTCTAAGAAGCTCGATCTTTCACCAGTTCCAATCCAGTACTGAAGGCCTAGAAGCTCCCTGGGGAGTCACTGGTATAAAGCCCATGTTGAAAGGCTGGAGAGTCTAATGTCCATGAATGATAGGAAGAAATGCAAACCAGCTTTCCTCTTCCAACTTCCATAGGGGACCCCAGGCCATTGTATGGTACTTCTCACATTCAGGGTAGGTTTCCCCTCTCCTCAGTTCCTGTTCCATATGTCAATCTTCTCTGGAAACACAGTCATAGACACTCTCAAAAGTGCCTTCATTAGTCCTAGACACCTCTCAGTCCAGCCAAGTTGGCCAAGACCAACCATCACTGTGTCTTCATAAGAGACTCCCAAAGGCTGCCCTGTCCCTTCCACCATGAGGGGGTAGAGTGGGAAGGACCATGTGCAAGCACAAAACTGGGCCTTCATTGGTCTGCTGTCATCTTGATCCTGGACTTACCAACTTCCAGAACCATGGAATACAGTTTCTGTTGTTTCTAAGCCTCGAAGACAGTGGTATTTTGGCATAACATCCCAAATGGACTAACACACAAAAATAATTTTGTGTGGAAGTACAAAAGAAAAAGAATGTGGAAAACAAGCACAGGGAAAGCATGACGCAATCAAGTGAGCTAGATAGAACTACAGGCCAGCTAACCATGCCTCAGCCTTGATGTCTCAATCATCCTACTCACCAGCACAAGTAGCAGAGGTGGTCATTCACATCTAGTATGAAACAGGTCTCTGCCAAGCCTATTTTCTCTTGTGATGAAGGCCCAGGCTTGTACTTTGGGTTTTAGAAGTTCTAGCATTTCTGTGTAGTTCTTGTACTTCTGTCCAAATACTCACATATATTTGCTCCCAAAGAGCCTTGTCCTGGACTTCCAGCCACCTGAAATTCCTTTGAAAGTCTAGCTTACTTCTGAGATATGTGTGGCCTGGGTTATGGGACTAAGAGCAATCTTTTTGTCATGATTCCCAAATGCTTTTGAATTGTCTCAACTTTTCACTACTCTGTTGGCAAACTCTAGCCTCGAACAAAGCTGAGTTTTTTAATTTATGGATTTTACTGAGCCTTGGGTCCCTCCCTCCAGTGTCTGAGGAATGGGTGCCATCTTGCCTGAAGGTCCTCATCACTGCATTAGGCCTCATGGGAGGCATTACTGATTTCAAAGTCCAGACTTTATATGCTTCATGATAGTTCACCTAGCAAATTCCTGCAAAAAGATCATTTTTAACTTAACAACTGTGGTATAAAGCAGGAAAAAACAGCTTCTCTCTGATCACACATTGGTCTGATCATTCATGGACAACTCATAATTCAAGTCCAGGAAGGAGTGGAATTTTCCAGAGGCCACTTAATTGCACTCTTATAGACTATGGCATTTTAAACATTAATACTCTATAATAAAAGAAACTAGAAGAAATTTGGATTAATCAAAGGTTGGAGCCTGGAAAGAGGACACATTATGGAGATTGATGGCTTGGGTTAGATAATCACAGAGAGATATGCATTCAATCAGGAAAGTAATTTTTAAATCTGGCCTTAAAACACTAGGATCCCGTGGGAATGGTGCAGGGCGATAAAGGTTCAATAAAAATTTGGCTTAGAAGTTCTATATATTTTACTGTTTCTCAAAAGTCGAATGAAAACTTACATGTTCAAGATTATGTTCCCAAAATACTACTATTATGGAGTCCACAGGCACTTCAATCTGTGTGTTTTTACTGACCATTTTTACATAATAAGAAAACTGAATGTTCACCTGTGTTTAAGCACACAGATACACATACCATGGAAGATATCAATAATGGGACAGAAAATATTTTAAGTTTTTCATCTCATTGGTCCCACATTCCTGCTAGTGGGAAACTGCATTTATTTTTTGTCTTGTAAGCCCCCCCCCACGTTTATTTATCAATTAGATTCCTTTCTCCTCATAGCCCATCAGCCATGTGGCTACCATTTGTTCCTCAAAAACACCTTTCTTCCCTCTTCCTGCCTCCTTTGGCCCTTGGCTCACTCTTGAGTGGGCCAACGGGGAGCTCTGGCTGGAGAATCGGGAAAAGAGGAAAGAGAGATCAGAGTTCCTATCTGGGTTCCCTGACCATGGAAAGCTGCTGCTGTCTGGAATCTCTTTCTTCACAACTCTTTCAGTAACCAGCTTCTCCCTCCTCCAATCCCTAGTGCTGGGTAAGGTGAACAGCTCTACTTTATGACCCCTGCTATACTACCTCTGGTGGTCTTACTGATCCTTCCCATGCCTTTATAGATACCCCCGTCTTGAATGATCTTCCTTTGAGTGTGTCAGCTCTTTTCTGATGGGATCTCAGCCAACACATTCCACTCTGCCCATTTTCCATATTGGATAACATCTGTCTCCCGATTGGCTGGTTCCTCCAATGGGCAGGCCTGACACAAGGGAAGCTGGGAGCCATCTTGGGATGGAGGCCAGGAGCTGCAGGTAGATCGTGATGGTGTACAAACTCGCAGCCAGCACAGCAACTCAAAGACAGAATGGACTGACTCCCTGTGGACCTGGGGTGAGATCGCGGGCCTCGGACATGTGAGCGAATGCTAGCGGGGCTATGGGCATGGCACAGTCTGATGGGGGGGGGGGGCTAGGCACTGGGTACTCATTCCTTTGTAAGTTAATAAACTCACATAAAATATATGGTTTGTCTGATGGGGCAGGAGACCCAGAGAGAATTCTGGACATACCACCTCTCTGAGTTTCTGAATTACTGTTTATATGTATTCTTGCAAAATGGTGTAGTTTTGTGTACATCTATTTGAATTTTTCACAAATGTTACTTTCATTCCTCCTCTTACCTTTCTCATTAAAATTTCTTAAAAGGTTCATACATGTTACTATGGCTACAGCTAATCTGTTGTTTCACACCACTGCTCCATATGCCACTGCATGCACCCACCCACCACATTTACCTATCAGTGCCTAGAAGATGACACCCACCTGGTCCCCAGTTTCCTAGCACCACAACCAATGCTGCCCTGAAGTTGTATATATGCCCTTTGAAGGGTTGTACAAGGATTTCTTTGGACTTCATAGCAGGGGATAGAATTGCTGAGTCATGCAACATGCATCTACTTACTTCAGAGGAGCCCCTGTACTGTGGGGAACACCCACACTCACCTGCAGTCCTGAAGACTCCCTCCCTGCATCTCCACCAACACTTACTTGCTACTGCCTAGCTTTTTGACTTTGCTAATTCTCTTAGCTAGGAAATGACATTTTGTTCTGTAGTTTGCCTTTATTTATAATTCTGAGTATCTCCTCAGATGCTTTTGGTTTCTTCCACAAATTATATGTTTACATCCTTTGAATGTCTTTCTGTTGGGTTGCTGTCTTTCTTACTTGTCCACAAAGAGTTTTCTGTGTATTTTCAAATACGTTGTTGGTTTCAGTCAGTTAATACTTTGTGTGGCACTTGTGTACTAAAAATAAATTCATTCATTGGTGAGTTGCAGATAATTTTGGGGAGACAAGGTCTCTTACCCAGGCTGGCTTCGAACTCCCAGTGTAGCCAAAGATGACCTTAACTTCTGAAACTCCTGCCTCTACCTACCGAGTGCTGAGATTGCCGACATGTGCCACCGTCCATTTTATGCAATGCTGGGGCTTGAACCTGGGGCTTCATGCATGCTAGGCAAATTCCTTACCAACTGAGCTGCAACCCCAGTTTCTAGAGACTTAATCCTTCTGCTTATTCACAATATGATTTTGGAAAAGGCTGATAACCTCTGTATTCTTACCTCTATCATAAAGATATTAATGATAAAATTATGTCCTATATTTGTGATTGGACTTAAATAGAACAATGTACTTACAATGTCCAGCTGGTGAATGGACACATGATGGTGGGCCTGTTCAGATGGCGGTCAACTTAAGGACAATTCCCAAGCTTAGCTAAAAAATCAGATTCAGAATGCCAACTGGCAGGGAGCAGGGCTGATGCTTCAGTCTAGAGGTAATTCATGTGATCCAGGCATGTGCCTACACAAAAGCATGGTTCCAATAGGGCTCTCCCCAACTTCCAGGGACCCAGGTTCTAATTAGCATGTGACAGGGTCCTAATTAGAGAGGAGTTCAGAGGGACAGGGAGGGGAGTCTCCTCAGGTCTTTGGGCAAGCTCTCCCACATCCATTTGTCTCTACTGATTGCTGCATGAATGGGGCCTTGATTACCAGGCCATGCCATTGTGCAGCCTTTCAATGGAGTGGCCCCATGCAGGGACTTATTAGCAATTAAGCCTTGAATAAATGTTTTGTAAATGGAGGTTCTCCTGATGAATAGGAAGGGCTTTGGGAGTTGAGAAACACTAAATGTAGGGACCATCAAGGCAATGTGCTCTTTTACTTCTACATAATTGTCTATTTATCGACTTCAAGGCTGCCAGGGCCCCATTTGGCAGATAACAACCAGCTGCAAACCAAGCCTGCCCTCTGGGTTGTCTTCTTTCCTGGAGGAAGTTAGGTAACTTCTGGATTGTGTATCTTGACTGGCGCCCATCCCTGAGAACACCCTCTCTCAATTCTAATCCACAGATGGGGTCTAATGGGGGTGCTACTAGTTTTCTGGAGCTGCCACTTCTGTGGGATGCTGTGGGGTTATCTTTGTGTTTCATGTGGGTTTGATCTGGTAGCAGTTCTCCCAGGTGAGCCCCGCCCCCTGTGGCAGGGCGTGAAATTGCAGGACTGTCAATACTTCAGGCCAGGTCATTCTTGCTAGATGTTTAGCAACATTCTTGGCTTCCACCCACCTGGTGCCAATAATGCATCCTCACCCCCTGTTATAACAACCTAAAATGTCTGTAAATACTGCCCAGTGTCTCTGGAGGACTCAATTCAATTGCCCTTGTTGAGAACTGTGCCTTGTAGAAAGGGTTCCTCAGTGAGTACAACCAAAATACTGATCCTCCTCAGGCAGAAACAAATGCCTGTGCGTTGACAATGTTTAAAATGAATGTTTGTTTCCATCCTTTAATCAACTCTTAATTAAACTCCTCCCAGGACAAAGCACTGTTCAAGTGCTAGAATCTGGAAAGGAACCAGAAACACAAGTGCCTATCCCTCCTGGGGTTTGGGTTCTACTTGGTAACAATAAGCAAGTCAACAAACAAATGAGATCATTTCAAGTTCAGCAAAGTATTCTGTGGAGGAACCTGAGTGAGGGATAGAGTAGATCAGTATATTAGACAGTGATCACAGAAGGCTTGAATGATGAGGCGGAGCCATCCACTGGGCTACTAGAAGAAACAAACTTACAGGCAGATAAAACAGGTAAGCAAGAGAAGGGATATGTGTGTGTTGGGTATGGGGGCCAGGAGGGAGGTAGAAGTTTGAGCCTGTTCAAAGAATCAAAGGAGGCTAGTGAGGCTGAAAACACTAAGGTGGGGAGTGGGATTAGACAGAGAGGAGATGCACCATGATCTGGATTGTATTGGAAATGCATTCACATCCCCCACCCCTCCACCATTCACCCCTTCCAGTACCCTTATTCCATTCATTCCTTGGCCCCATAAAGACCTCCTGTCCGTTGGGCCTAACCACTTTCTCCCTCAAGTTCTCACTTTCTTATCTCAGCCTAAATCAATGACCGTTTACACCAAACTCTTTATAGCTCCTCAGCTCACTCTTTCTCTGCCATTCACACTAACTGAACAAAATTCCAGCACTGCTTAGATACTATACGTTCCTCTTGAAAGAGCTGGGTGCAAGTGGATGGAGCACACAGGCCAATTGCTTGCCATTCAAGCTGTACTCACAGCCTCAAGGGGACCTTTGTGACTGCTGGGCACTCTTCTCTGGCTCCCCAATCATCTTTCTGTTCCCTCTCCACAACAATCCTTACAAACTTCCACTTACCCTCGTCACATTCCCCTTTCTATCTCACTTTCATCTGTGACCTTGCTTTTTATTTACCTCCTGAAGGTGCACATCCTCCCACCACTGAATCCCCTACCTACCTACCTACTGGGCCCTTTATTCTGTTATGTAGATCGGGCATTTGTGAGCCTATCTGCTTGTACTCATGAAGAAAAGAAATCTGTTATTTATTGCTGGGTCCTCAGTGTGTAGAAGTGCCTCATGCTTCATAAGTTCTCAGTAAAAGTGTGTTATGGAATTAATGATTGGATTTTATGCAGGAGAGTGACAAGATACATTTCTTGGTTTTAAAAGGTCATTCTGTGAAGAATGGGTTTGAGAAAGATATAACTAAGAGTGAGTTAGGAGGCAGTTATATTAGCCCAGTAGCAGTATTAGACATGGAGAGAAGTGTGTAACTTCTATTATGTTTGGAAATAGTACTGATTTGTGTGCAAAATATGTGAGGGGAATATAAGGAAAAGGTTATGGTGCTCCCTAGGTGTTAGCTTCAAAATTGGGAGGATGATGGTGCCACATATAAAATGGGAAACACTGTAGAGAAACGGGGTTTTGGGGGAGAGGGGGTCTTTTTCTTTTTTATACTATTAGAAAAATGTTCACTATACAAAATGATGGACTTTGTTATGGTGTTTTCATACATGTGCATCATGCACTTTACTCGCATTTGTGCCTCAGTGCCCTCTCTTATCTAACCCCACCCCACCCCTAGTCTTCTTCCTCTTTCCTAACAGTCCCTCTCTACTCTCATATTTATATACTCTTCATGTGAGAGGCATGTGACACAATTTTGTTTTGAACATGTGGACATATTAAATTTGAGATGTCTTTTGCAGGTATCCAAACAGAAGGGTTATTTGTGGCATTAAATGTTGGGCTGCTTCTCTGGAGACCTTTGAGAACTCCCTTGTGGTGCATGGCTAGAGTCTGAACATCACCCAAACTCATATTGAAACCTTATACCCACTGAGAGATATTAAAAGAGTCAACCTTTAAGAAGAGATTAGGTCAATCCATGGATAATGGATGAACGAGTTATCTTGAGAGGCAATTCATTATAAAAGCCATTTAACTCATCCTTTCATATGATGCTTCAAAACCCCCAAGAGTTTCCACCAGCAAGAAGGGCTACACCAGATCTGTCCTCAACCTTAGACCTCCAAACTCCCAGAACTATGGGCTTAACAAACCTTTAGTCTTATACTCACCCACTTTGAAGCATCCTTGTTATAGCTATGGAAACAGACTTAGTCCCATGTCCATTACAGGTTGTTACTTCTTATAATCACTTAGAGTTCCAGGTTACCAAAGACTGCATTTAGCATGTGTCCCCTTATTGGAGAGTCAAGAAACAGAAATCATGATACATTGCACCCTCCCATTGTCTAATCCAAGCTAGGACTACAAGATGGTAACAAGAATTTGCCCATTGATTTTTACCTGTTGGCTTATCCAAAGATTACAGATGGTTCCCAAAGTGGATTTGCATTGGCTCTTGAGACATTAATGTACATGATTATATGACTTTTCCATGGTTAAGTCAATCATTATAACCCCTACTTATTAAATGATCAGTATGTGTCAGACCACAGGATAGCCTGTCCACATGCAATGTTTTATTTAATCTGCATAAAATCTTATGAAGTTCGTTTTATTATCCCCGTTTTACAGATAAAATGTTAACTGAAGATATTATTTCAGGGCTGGAGAGACTGTTCAGCAGTTAAGAGCACTGGCTGCTCTTGAAGAAGACCCGAGCTCATTTCTCAGAACCCACATGGCAGCTAACAACTGTCTGTAACTCCAGTTCCAGGGGATCTGACACCCTCTTCTGGCCTTCACAGGCATGGCATGCACATGGTGCACCTATGTACATGCAGGCAAAACCCTCATACACAAAAATAAAAATTAAAATTTTAAAAAGGCATTATTCAATAGCCCTAGGTAAAAATCTGGAGCTTATCTTTGAATCCAGGTGTCTCTAACTCCCAAGTCTGTGCTTTTGACAACTCAATGAAAACTGAATTATAAAGACCTTTAAGGTCTGATAATTAACAATTTAGAAGGTCTAAGTTGCAGATACTGTCTTCTATAAATACAAAATCTGTTTTATAAGCTTTTCATGTGAGATAGAAGTCTCCTGAGATGGTTAGTTTTAATTGGCAAGTTGACATGATCTAGACTCACTTGGGAAGGGAATTTCAATGAGGGATTGTCTAGATTAGGTTGGTCTGTGGGCATGTTTGTGGGGTGTTGTCTTATGTGAATTGAAGTGGGCAGACTTGCCCATTGTGGGTGGCACCATTCCCTGGATTGGAGTCCTGGACTGTGTAAGAGTGGAGAGAATGAACTGAGTACTGACATGCATGCACACATTCTCTCTGTTCTCGGATGTTGGTGTAATTGGCTGCTTCAAGTTCCTGCCCCCTTGACTACCTTCCCAATGATGGACTATGGCCTGAAATTGTGAGATAAACTCTTTCTCCCCTAAGTTGCTTTGGTTAAAGTACTTTATCACAGCAACAGGAAAAGAAACTAAGACACCTCCCTTGATTACCAAAGCTCAGATTCACTTTCACAGGTAAAGGAAAGGCAGAAAACCTTTGTAAACTGGTAGCCTGGCACTGTGCCACTCCTGAATATTGGGGAACCCTGCTGTTAAGGTCAGCTCCTTTCTCAGCAGGGGCTTCCTGCTGACTTACCTGGAAAGTGCCTCCAAGCACGAATGCCTGACCTTATTCGGAACATGACCTTTGGCATAGTTACCTGGAGTAAAAACTACCCCCAGGTTTTTTCTATATGATAATTAGGCATTGCCCCATAGTTGGAAGATCGGCTCCTGCTACCACATGTAAATTAAGCATACTATGAGCACCTATCAGCTGAAGCATTGGCTGCTGCCTCCACACTATATTTTCCCTAACCCCACTGAATAAATGGAGCTGTTTCACTGAATCTGGAGCTGTATCACTGAACCTGCCTCACCGGAAGGGCTTTCTTCCATCATTGCTCACTGGCCATCCTGACCCTGTTCTTCACTTCTGCTCCCTTTGTCCTCGTGGATTGGTGGCCAACAACCCACGAGGGGAGGGAGAGACCGAGACCCCACACCTGAAATCTCATGTTTCATCTGAATCATTAATGTGTTCTACACAAAGTCATTTCGATGCCAAATGAAGGTTCCTCTAAGGTACATTGCATATTGGTTGAAAGTCAGGCATGTTATAAATTACTCATTATGCAATCAGCAAGATTGAGTTCTACAGTTGGTTTCCCATTGCTCCTATAACATTTTCCCACTGATTTGGTGGTTTAAAATAACCTGAGTTCCTTCTTTGAAGATCAGAAGTCTAAGATCAGTGTTCTGGACTAAAATAAAACTATCAACAGAGCCAGTTGCTCTGGAGGCTCTAAGGGACAATCTGCTTCCTGGCTCTTTTCAGCATCTAGAGGTTGCCTGTACTCCTTGGCTTGTGGCCCATTCCTCCATCCTCAAAGTGCATCCCTCCATCTTTGCTTCCATCTTCAGATCTTCTGTGACTTCTCTTGCCTCTCCTCTGGGAGGACCACAGTGAGATACTGGGCCCACTGGTTAATCCAGGGTCTTCTTCCTCATCTCAAGTACAGAGCTCAAGCACAACTGCAAAGCCTCTTGTTATCTAAGGCAATGGTTACAGGCCTCCAGGCAATGAACACATTTGAAGGACCATTACTCAGCTTACTACTTCTGTCCAGAAGGCAGCTCAATTCAAGAACAATATTCTACCAATATTTGTCTTGAGTGTTTCTGCCACATTCTAAACACTGTATAGCCATATGTCAGCCATCAGCCAAAGCCCCTTAGACAGTCATTTGTAGCTAGGGTTGTTTATTCAAATCTCACTCATAAAATGTAACATTAGAGCTAGGTGTGATGGTGCCTACCTTTAATCCAAGCACTCAGGAGGTAGAGGCAGGCAGATCTCTGTGAGACCAAAGGCAGCCTGGTCTACATAGTGAGTTCCAGGCCAGCTGGGGCTAGAGGGAGAGCCTGTCTTAAAAAGATCAAAAAGAAAAAAAAAGCAGCATTAGATGTGAATTTTTCTCCTTCAGTTTTGAAACTAAACCTTGTGTCATTAGTTAATACAGTCTCACTTTAAAGTAGACAGTATACTTTTTAAGTACCAAGTTTAAATGAGATATTGACTTTCTGGACACTTACACTTGCCTCTTTCCCTAGTCAGGCTGGCCACTGCAGCCATGATGAGAACAAGAGGGAAGACCAGCCTGCCCACAAGCACACTCTCAAGCACACCAACTCCCAGCACCATTTCTGTTCCAGGGTCTGCAACAGAGAAATCCGATGAAATGAACAATACTGAACAGGGCAGGACTTCCAGTTCTTTAAGGCTGAGACTATCGAAAGACCCAGGAGGACAGTAGCTCTGCTTTACTTCTGGGTGATGTACCACAAGAACATATACAAATCCTTGGGAAAGAGTGAGTTAGGTTACTTCTTCTGCATCCAAGGATGGTTTATTCACTCATACACTCATTCCTTATTATATACAAGCCTGGGAGCAACTGCCACTGTGCTGGTACCAGAGAGACAAGATGAGACAATATTGATGTAGTTGGGTGGTCTCATTAAGGCTTGCATGCCTTTATTTGGAAGTGGTTGTTAGTCAACAAAGGAGTTCATTGGAATGTACTTATAGTTGATAGTCCTTCATTCAGACCTCAGAGAACTTACACTCATCTTCTTCTTCAGGAGCAGCTGGCAAGTGGAGTAGAGAAAAGATGAATCAGGAGCAATTCAAGGACTAGAGCGACCGTGCAGTCAGTAAAGTACAGCAAAGCATGTGGAACCGAGTTTGGATGCCCAGGAGCTACCTAAAAAGCCAGGCACAACCACAATCCCATTGCTAGGGAGGCAGAGTCAGGAAGATCCTGCTGTGGGGAGGATTGCTGGCTAGGCAGTTTAGCAAAATCGGTGGGCTCCAGGTTCAGTGAGAGACCCTGTCTCAAAAAATAAGATGGATCTATTATAAGGGATCTAATGACCTCCGGCCTTCAAAACCACATACACACACACACACACACACACACACACACACACATGCACGAACAAGACAGGCAAACATGGGTCCTTGTACTGTGGGTTCTGTGAGCCCCTGCAACCTCTTTTGGGACACAGTGGTGTGTACATTGCACAGCATCCTTCTGGGTTAGACATGTGCTGATTCAAATCACTTACTACAAGGATTGAAATACCAGATTGGGCCATTTGCAGCACAGTCTCATTTTCAGTGTGTTTTCACAGTTGTTTCTGCAGAGCCCTGGGCTCAGCTGTCCAGAATGGCCATCATCTGAGGATGGCCATTACCACAGGTCAAGACTCATATTTCAGAAAATGTGGTACTCTCTCTCAGAGGCAGGAGGTGACGTGCATTTTGTTCTCATCAGAGGGACAGGAAAATTTCCTTTCAGAGAAGGTGCTTCCTGGAGCCTACGTGAGGAACATAGGGCTGACCCTTGTTGATTGTAGAGAGAGGAGGAAAGATAGGCCTGGCTGTTTTTGAGCAGTAAAGTGTTTTTCCCATGAACAACAATTTATAATGGTAAATTAGACAAAAGCAGAATGCTTTGTGATGACTATCTGAATTATATCCTTCTGATGTTACCATAGTCTATGGCTGAGATATGAAACTCTAGAAACAGGCTACAATCTATGTCACCCACTTGGTTATATCCAACATGAGGATGGGGACCCACATGACTTGCCTGTGCTGCTACTTCAAATTGTGCATCCAGCTTTGATTCTTGCTGCCCCAACTGAGGAAGAGCACCAAGCCCTACTCACCTGAAGCCCTGACATTGGCTAAAACTCCATCTGGGGTAAGTAGACAAAGGCCCTGCAGCCCAGAGACAATATGTAAGATGATTCAGTAAAACTACAGGCGACATAGATAGGAGGAGGCCTTTTCGATTTGTTCATTCAGCATTGAGCTCGTATACAGGCAAGGCGCTCAGATGGGAACAGGAACTCAATGGTGAATGAAATCTCAATCCAACCCACAGCACTTCTGGTCTATTGTGGGGACTGTTGGCAGCTGTCTCTTCAGCATCCACTTCTCTCATCCAACCCCAGTGTTGCTGTAGTCCATCAGGTTCATGGTTTACATGGGCATGATGCTGGTTCCCATTCTGGAGATGTGTTGTTTACTAAAAGTAGACAACTGGTCTACTCCTGTGTTGGGTTCCTCTGTAGAAGGTTCATCTCTGAGCTGCCCTTAATCAGTCATTTTTCAGCAAGTCAGATCTGAGGCACTAAGGGAACAGGATCACAGGGAACCTTTACACCCCCTGTGGACCACAGCCTAGGTACCCAGATTCTACTTCCAGACCCTGCACTGGCCTCTTCCTTCTCCATCAGCCCTGTCCTTCCAAAGGCCAGCTGATGGGCACAGATGTGGAGTACACTTCCCTGGAAATCTTCCCTGTGTGTGCAATTTTTATCAGCCCTGTAAATAGTTAAGGGTGACCAGGAATCTATGCAGCTTCTGAGTGATTCAGGAGCTTTGCTGCTTGTGAGGGGAACCTTCTAAGATTATTCTTACCTAAAGCAAGCCCATTCTGAAGGTTTGAGTTTTATAAGCCAATCAATTGCTTTAGTATTTAAGTCCGTTTAAATTGGATTTTGTTTGGTTCTTAAAATGTTATCATAGGGTTTGAGGTGGATTCGAAGCCCACTCCCATTGACTACCAGCTGGGCTATGGCAAGCCAGAAAGCTATTCTTATCTCAGAAAAGCCCAGGGTACAACAAGGGCACAGCCCAAATGCTGCTGGGTGGTAGGAGGAAGAAATGAAACCATAAGTGGGAAAAATGATCCCCAAGGTGCTTGGCGCATAGTAGATGCTTAGTAAAAGCCTCTTCCATTTTGAATGTGTGAACCATAGAACCATGGCATAATTTCTAGGGGGACACATGTTTTATTCATCAGAAACTTTTTTTTTTCTTCAGGCCACAAACCTTTATCAGGCTCCTCCCAAGTACCTGGCTCTACCTTAGGGACTGAAGATAACAAAGATAGGTAAGTCAGAGCCTTACTCTTAAGCATAGACACAGGCTCATTGTAGGCAGAGGAGAAACACATCCCCAGCGATGTCCATGTGGGGTATTGTTGTGATAATGAATCAGTTAGATGAGAACAACATGAAAGAAACCAGGCCTTGAAGAACAAGGTGGACGTGTACGAATGAAAAATCTGGCATGCGCTTGAAGTTTAAAAATGATTTTTGTTCCTTCTCACAAAGTCCTGATTGCTGTATCCTGTGCCCATAGGGATTTTTGCTAGAGGTCAGATGTCCAGAGCTGTTATGTTGGTTCCATGATTATTACAAACTTAATCTTTTTCTATCTTCCTGATTCACTGGGTATTGCTTCCCTGTCAAAGCTAACTCAAGGTCCTAGAAGGCTGCAACACCTTCATTCATTATACCCAGATTCCAAGAAACAGTTTGGAAGAAGAAACAATGGAACAATAAATTGTTTTTCCTTCTCAAGAGTCCCTCTAGTTGAAAGGAAAGGATGATCTACTGGGTACAATGGCCTCTCCATAATTCACACCTACAGAGGGTGGAGCTTGAGGGATGACCAGCTGCTCTTGTCTCTAGTGGGCACCATAGCAGCAGAAATATAGAGGACATGCAAGAGCCTTGTGGCCACCAGTAGCCTGAGGGGGAATTTGGTTGGATATGAGGGCTACAAAGAGATCTTAAGTCAAGATTGAGGTGGGTCAGTATTTAGGATAGGTCCAATGTTAGCCAAGATCAGAAGTATCTGGAAGGCCCGTTCTAACATACATTCCTAGATGCCATCCCCAGTATTCTGGGCTGGAGCCTTAAGATTTTGCTTTTCTCAGCATTTCCCAAGTGGTGGTGGTAGTGATTATGGTATCTCAGGAATCACATTAAGGATTCACTTTTGGTAAGTAATGAGACAGTGTCCTCTAAGCATCAGGAACCCTGGAAGTTCTTCAGTTGGGAAGATGCATGATGAACTGGCTTAGGAAGGTTTATTTGCAGGATGGGCTGGGGCAGGGGCAGGACAGAGGTGGAGGCTGAGGGAGGAAGAAAGCAGCAGAAAGTCAGAACTTGGGCTATTCAGCCGGCCTTAATTGGATTATTTATAGCAATTCCATGAAAGTTCTGACCCCGAAGCCCCAATTTTATCAGCTGGGAGGAAACCAGTCAAGGCAGCTGCCTTATGTCCACAAGAATTCTGATACTGCAAGTATTGATAATGAGTTTAAACAAAGCAACAAAAGTGTTAAGTCTCCCTACCCTACCCAATTGCAGCCCGAAGTTGGTTTTCTTGTTGTTTGCTTTGTGTGCATGTGTGTGTGTGTGTGTGTGTGTGTGTGTGTGTGCACGCGCGCGCGCGCGCGCGCGTGCACGCGTAGAGACCAGAGGTTCTCAGATGCCATTCCTCAGGAACTGTCCACCGTGTTATTGGACGCACAGTCTCTCACTCTCCTGGCATTCACCAAGCAGGCTAGGCCAGCTGGTCAGCTAGTCTCAGGAACCTGTCTTTCTCCACCTTCCCAAGCGCTGGCATTACATGAGCACACCACCACGCATGGCTTTTTTCTAACATAGGTTTGGGGGATTGAACTCAGGTCCTTGTGTTTGTAAGGCAAGTACTTTACAGGACTGAGCCATCTCCTCAGCCCGTAGCCCGAAGTTTTTACTGAGAAATATGAAGCAGCAAGTGAGACCCACAAAGAAGGAATCGGCCATGATTCAAAGAACTAAGATGGTAGGGAAGAAACAAGTCAACCAGCTAGTCTCCATCATGTCCTGCTTACTTGACTCTAACCTGAGTTTTGAGCTTCTTGGGGCTTTCAATATGGCTGAAGTACAAAGGAGACAGGTGAAGATTTGGGCCAATCTGTGTTTAATCCTGGTTCCAGTCATGAAGTCTGTTGTCTATGGGAGAAATGTGCAAATTAGAAAAGGCCCCCTCTGGGCAGAGTTTAGTCAAGAGCATGGACAGACCCTGTTTGGTCAAAAGCCGGGTGACTTGTTCAGGAGCCCTTAGTGTTCCTTGGTCAAATGAGACAGCAGACAATGGTCCCGGAGTTGTGGAGTGAACCAAACTTAGAAAGCCCTATAAAGTACATCCCTGCTTGCCAGGTTTCCTCCAGATCTCCTTTGGAATCAGTGAGAGGAGCCCGATGGGTTCAGGCCCTAGTGAGCTGCCAGGGAATCATCCGCTTCTCCAAATCCTGGCACTGCGGCCCCTGCTTGGCATTTGCAGCGATGTGTCTGCTGCCTCCCCACAGTGACCCATTGTCCAGCATGAGGATATAGGACCTGGTTCCTCCTGTGATGTGAGTCCAGCAAATGGACACCAGCTGAGCTCCTGCAGTCAGCAAATTAGCTCTCTTAATACCTCCAACTTCAGGGTCACAGGACCTTTGATGGCCAGCCTAAAATTCCTGTGACTTCTCTCCCTTTTCACCTATTTCCTAAGCTACCAACATAGCTCAGCAGGTGCAGGGATTTCTCAAAACCATTCTGTGCCATCCAGCCCCTTGCAAGGTCCCTGGGCTGCTGGCTCAGGTGCTGGAGAGGCAAGGGGGCAGGAGCAGCATTTCAGCAAGCCCTCTAGGTACGAGGAAGGCGAGGCGAGGTGGAGAGCTTTTGCTGCTGATGACCCTTTTTCCAAGGGGACAGCCAAGAGGCTGGAGTGCTAAATCCCAATTAAATCACAGAAGAAATGGGAGCAGAGGAAGGACAAGTGCAGAGAGGAGGGAGGGAAGGAGGGAGGGAAGCCTCTGCCTGATTCTCCCAGGGCCACTTACCCCACTTGCCTGAGGTTCTTCTACTCTGAGTGAATGAGATCTTTTTCTTTTTGCTCCTTGTTTTATCGAAACAGATAAATGTTGAGTATCAATTATCTGCTGGGCTTTAGGTTGGCCATAGGCAATCAAAAGATGGGTGGGACTTGGGGAACAACTTCACATTTTAATCGGGGTGATAGACCTGCAAACTGACTGTGGCCAGACCATTTTAAGCAAGTGCTCTCAAGGGAAGGATTAACATGGGGTACTGTACCCACAAGTGCAAAGGAAGAAACGTCTAACTGCCCATGGCAACGGGGGCAAACTTCAGAAAAATGGTGCTTTGGGGTTGTTTGTTGAAGGGTGGGCAGGAATTTGCAGAGAAGATAGGGCATGGCATTCCCAGGTAAGGAGCAAGGAACAGTGGCAGTGAACCCTAAAAGCAGTGTAGAGGAGGAACATACAGGGACAGGACGCCAGTGAGAGAAAGAGCCAGACTCAGAGGGTCTTCTTTTGCTGATGATCTTGGATAGGAAATAAAGGATGGAGAAAGTTTGTAGACCCCAAAATGTCAAAAATATTTGGGAGCTTGTATCTAATCCTTAAAAGGTTTTAGGGTTACCTCTTCAGAAGGGGGAATGTTAGGGTAGCCAAAAGCCCCATTTTAAAAAAAAATCAAAGAAGAAGAAAGAGTACATGAAGTTATCAGAAAAAAAGTGATGGGGAGATATGGGAGGAGCTGGAGGCAAGGGAGTGGGCATGGATTTGATCAAAATACCTCATATGCATGCATGAAATTCTCAATAAATTATTTATTTAAAAAAAAGTTTGTAGACCCAACAAATACAGAATGAACACCATTAAACTGCTTTTCTCTGACACACACACACACACACACACACATACATACCTTTGCCATACCTATTTTGGGAGCCTGGGGAAAGACAGGCTCCAAGACTATAAAGTTCCAGGAGTTGGGTGGTTGGTGGATATCCAGCTAGAAAGAGGCAGAGAATAAGAACTAAACTCTGAGATCAGAGCTGAAGACTAGGAATGGGGAAATGAGAGGTGAAGTCAAAAGGTCTAGACAGAAGCATGAGGCCCTGAGTTTGGAGTCCCCAGAACCCATTTGAAGCAGATACAGTAACACACATCTGTAATCCTAGCACTCCTATGGTAAAATGGGAAGCAGAGATAAGAGCATCTCAGGATGCCCACAGGTCAGCTAGACTGGCATACATGGTGGCAAACAGCAGACACCTTGTCTCGAACAAGGTGGAACATAAAGACCAACAACTCTAGTTGTTCTTTGACCCCTACGTGGTTGCTGTGGCACCCACATACCTGCACTAATGTACATGAACTAACTGTCTGTCTGTCTGTCTCTCTCTCTCTCTCTCTCTCTCTCTCTCTCTCTCTCTCTGATAAAACCTATCTAGACCTAGGAAGTAGAGTGGGAGGAAGGAAGCTAAGTTGCTCAAAGGGTTAGTGAATCTTGGGACTCTCAGCATGTTCTTTATAGTACTCTGGTCATGCTCAGTCAGCAATGCTGTATCAGTGAGTGAGGACTGTCCCCTACTATTTACCCATAACTGGGATTCAAATGGCATCATATACCCTCTGACCTGTGCTCTGTTGGCTACATGCAGGTGTTGGGGTCAGGAAATGCATAAGCAAGAAGTCCCCAAAAGCATAACTTTTGGATCTTGTTGAGACAATTATCATCTGAGTTCACAGTTGCAGGTTCCTTAGGGTCTGGCCCTGATCAAGGACTTGGAATGATGAATGGGAGAACCAGAGCCAGGGTATTATAGCAGAGGCAGGAACATTTCCAGCCAGGCAGGGAAAACCAGCAGCATGCCAACTTGGCTTCTCACAAAGCCATGTGATAGAGAATACACAGGGGAGCCCTACCAGTGATATGGAGAAATGTGCACCTGGGCCTCTGCAAACAGTACTGATTTTCCATTGTGTTCTAGTTATGTCTAAATAATCTGAATGGTGGCCCTGGGCCCTGAAGGGCAATGGGCTGTGAGAAAGGCCATTGTAATCAACCCAATAAATACAGCTTGATGTCTACTCTGAGGCAGGCACTGTATTCAGTGCTGAATAAGACATGAATAATAGAATTACTTGTGCATAATTATACATATTACATTAAATATCATATCATGTATACTGATGATATGCATATTATACAATTATTATATATTATATCTGCTTGGTTCCTGATATAGAATGCTTAAAATCCTTATAAATAAGAGCAGCAGGAAAATCCTTTGTTCAAATACTTGGACTTAGACCTCAGTTTCCAACACAGAGCTCCTAAGACCTTTGTAATTTCCTAAGTGATTGGGCACATTTTAACTTCATGAGGTGACTGAATCTTGGTGGGCTCCTGGATAGTGTCGGAATAGAGACATGTTACCAGGAGAACCAGCCATGTGGGTGGAGGACTGGTATAGGCCACTGTCTAGTGACCGAGTATCTGAACAGGGGTGGAGGAGCAGTCTTATGGGACTGAACTCTTAGCCTGTGGGATCTAAGTCTAACTCCAGGCTAGCAGTGGCAGAACTGAGATAGAATGTGTATCACCCCGCCAGTGTCTGCTGGAGAGTTGCTTGTGGTTCATTGGAATTGCCATACACATTTTGGTCAGATGTATGAGAGCATAGAGAAAAAGATTGCTTTTTCTTTCAGCTGGTAATACAAGCCTGGCTCCCCAGAAGCTTACCATCAAGTTGGGAAATAGATAATTAAGTCTCAGTCACAATTGACCTGTGCCCAGGCCTGTCATTGTGGAAGCATAAGTAGCCATGGAAACCTATCCCAGAGACCCTGTGAGGGACTATAAGAGTATGAGGGATGCTCCAAACAGAGGAGCATCCAGGGAAAGGACAAACAGTGTGCACCAGGGAAAGGACGTCACAGAGACTGGCACATCTGAGCAATGAGAATCACACTGTTATGGGGTGGGGGGGGAGCATGGGCAGGAAAGGAATTCCCAAAGCTGTCATCAGGTGAATGGGCTGAGTGCAGAAACTATGGGAAACCACCAAAGGAGACAAAGCAGGGGAATGGGCTCTGCTTTGTGAGGAAGGGTAGGCAGGACAGGAAAGGACAGAAGTTAGGGATTACTGTCTGACGGGAGGCTGTGTATTTTGATTGGGTACCTAGTTGGACACAACAAACTAAACCAATGTTTAATCATGGTTGGTTACCCAATTAAGGTCCAAAGAGCTAAGTAGTTAAGCTGCGTATAAGCAATTGACTGATTGATTGATGGATTGATTGATTGATTGATTGATTGACTGATTGAGCTATGAACAATTAAGTTATTTTCTATGCCTAATTTCTGTTTTTCTATAAATGCTGTCAGATCAGATGGTTGAGAGTTCTCAGAACTTTCTCTGGCTCTGGGAGCTGCCCAATTCACAAATAATCTTTGCTTAGCTTTGCTGACCTCAAATAAATACTACTAAATTTAGTTGGTCTAGGGCATTTTCCTTCCAATACTGAGAAGTTCAGGCAGAAACAATGGAATGTGGATTTGAACCCAGCAATGGAGATAAGATAGAGGAAAGTTCAAACACTCAAGAGATACTTAGGAAGTAGAATAGATAGATTAGGGGGTGGTGAGGATGAAGGATCTTATAGTAAGCTGAATAATGGTCCTCAAAGATATCAAGTCCTAAAGCCTGGAACTGTTCAATGTTACCATATACGATAGATGGCAGATGTGATTTTCTTAAGGATGTTTATATATGGAGATTATCCTGGACTGTTTCGATGAACCTGAGATACAGTCACAGGAATCTTCATTAGAGACAGCAGAGTCAAAAATTTGACCATACACAGATGAAAAAGGAAAATCAATGTGCAGCAGAGATTGGAACAATGTTACTACAAGCCAAGGAATGCTGGCTGAGGCTAGAAGAGACCAACAGGTTCTCCCCAGGAGTCCCCGGATGATGAACCACTTTACTGACACTTTACTTCCCCTGATTTCATCCAGGGAAAAGATTTTGGATTCTGGCCTCTGAAACTATGACAAAACAAATTTCTATTATTTTGTTACCATGTTATGAAAAGTTGTTGCAGTGGCCATAGGAAACTGAGATGAAGCAACATCTAATACAGAGATGAAGCAACATTTGACTCAGTTTTATAACTAGAGCAATTAGATCAAGGAGTGCTCTTTCATAGGCATGAGGAATGCTGAGGATTAGATCTGGGTGGATCTGGTTAATTATACAAGTTTGGAGCTTAAGACCAAAGTCTAGGCTCAAGTTTAAAGTTTGTAATTCATTAGCAATCAGAGTAATTGACACTGTGATAGTGGGTGGAACTCTGGGGATGAAGGGATAGCCTGGGACTATACCAGGAAAGCTGGATGTTAGCACCCAAAAGGAACAGTGTTTGTTTTTAATTTTGTGGGGTTTTGTCTTGTTCTTAAGGGAGAAATCCTGCCAAAAGGTCAAATGAGATAAGACGTTAATGTAAGATCTGAAATTCTAAAACTGCTGGAGGAAAGCACTTTGAGATCTAAACATAGGCAGGGACTCTCTGAAAAGGACTCCAAATGCTGAGGAAATAATAACAAAAATTGACTAAAGGGATTGCATTAATTCAAAAAAAGGCCTTCTGCACAGCCAAGGAAACAATTAGCAGAGCCAAGAAACAGCATACAAAATGGAGAAATCTCAAAAGAGATTAATATCTCGAGTACATAAACAACTAAAAAAATTAACATAGACTATCTACTCAATAAATGAGCCAATGAAAGGAGCAGACATCTCTTCAAAGAAGCACAAATGGCCAATAGACACATGGGAGAGTGTTCAACATCCTCAGGCATCAAGGAAATGCAAATCACAACTACACTGAAAGTCAGCTCATCCCAGTCAGAATGGTTATCATTTAAAAAAAAAAATAATACTGGCTCTGCTTCCCTGGGCCTGAAAGACCTGCCACAGGCCTCTCTCTAGGACCAACCCAGCTTCTCAGTGCAGTGCCCAGGAGTCCTTGGGGCCTCTTCCTGCCCCATCTGCCTTTGCATCTCTGGGTGGCACGGACACCAGCTGCCCTAGACCAACATCTTTCCTGGGCCAGGCTCCAGAGCCAGTCAAACCCCCAAATTCCTGAGGCCAAAATCGTTCCTGGAGGGATCC
>NW_008355272.1:3617360-3618200 GCF_000622305.1 Nannospalax galili
ACAAAGAGACAATACTGAAAGCTGCAAAAGAGAAACAACAAGTCACATATAAAGGAAAACCCATTAGGATTACAGCTGACTTTTCAGTGCAAACTATGAAAGCCAGAAGAGCCTGGACCAAAGTATTCCCAGTTTTAAAAAACCACAGATTCCAGCCCAGATTACTATACCTGGCCAAAATGTCTATTATAGTTAAAGGGGAAAGAAAAAATCTTTCATGACATAAATAGGCTGAAGGAATTTTTGTCCACAAAACCAGCCCTTCAGAGAGTTCTGGAAGCAATTCAAAGAGCTGAAGAAAGGAATGTCTATACCCAAGAGGTTGCAGAAAGAAATCCAATGAAGGTATAACTGTGGAAAAGTACACCTATATCAAGAATGTAAACAGAAATAAAAATGACAGGATTCAACACTCATCTTTCATTAATAACTTTAAACATTAACAGACTGAACTCCCCAGTCAAAAGACACAGACTATATAAATGGATTAAGGCAAAACCCATCTTTTTGTTGTCTGTAAGAAACTTATCTCACTTTCAAGGACAGACACTATCTTAAAGTGAAAGGCTAGAAAAAAATATAACAAGCAAATGGTAATAAGAAAAAAGCAGGTGTAGTAATTCTAATATCTGACAAAATAAACATTAAACTAAAACTAATCAGAAGAGATAAAGAAGGCCACTTCACCCTGATCAAAGGAACAATAAATCAAGAAGATATTACAGTCAGGAACATATATTCACCAAACTCCGGTGCACTCAACTTCATAAAAACAATACTACAGGACCGTAAGACCCAGATTAATCCTAACTCATTAATAGTAGGGGACATCAATACCCC
>NW_008355272.1:3618376-3619424 GCF_000622305.1 Nannospalax galili
CACAACAAAACCTCTGGGACACACTGAAAGCTGTCCTTAGATGGAAGTTTATAGCTCTAAGTGCCTACATCAAAAAACCAGAAAAAACACTAATAAATGATTTAACATTGCAACTCAAAACACTTGAAAAGCAACACTAAACAAAACCCAAACCCAGCAGACAAGAAGAAATAACAAAAGTCAGGGCAGAACTTAATGAAATTGAAACAAAGAAAACAATACAAAAAATCAGTGAATCCAAGAGCTGGTTCTTTGAAAAGATAAACAAGATTGACAGACTGCTAGCCCAGTTAACCAAAAGAAAGAAAGAACACCTCCATCTCAACAAAATCAGAGATGAAAGGGGAAACATCAAAACGGACACCAGAAAGATACAGAACATTTTAAGGGAATACTTTAAAAAGTTATATGATACTAAATTTGAAAACTTAAAAGAAATGGACAGAAATCTTAAGTCATGGGAACCACCAAAACTAAGCCAAGAAGAGATTAACAGCTTAAACAGACCCATAACACAAAAAGAAATTGAAACAGTAATACAAAACCTCCTGACTAAAAAAAGCCCATGAACAGATGGATTTACAATAGAATTCTGTCATACATTTAAAGAAGATCTGCATCCAATACTACTTAATTTATTCAAAAACATAGAAATGGAGGGAGAACTTCCAAATTCCTTCTATGAAGCCAGCATCACTCTAATACCAAAGCCAGGTAAACCATCATTGCGTGGGGGTTGCTGGTTCGAACTCCCCACAAAATTAGATGCAAAAATTCTCAACAATATACTTGCAAACCACATACAGACACACATCAAAAAGATCATCCACCATGATCAAGTTTGCTTTATGCCAGAGAGGCAGGGATGGTTCAATATACATAAGGCAATAAATGTCATAAGTCATATAAATGGGCTCAAAGACAAGAACCACATGGTTATCTCAACAAATGCAGAGAAGGCCTATGACAAAATTCAACATGCATTTATGTTCAAAGCCTTAGAGAGAATTGGACTGGAGGGAACATACCTCAACATAATTAAAGCCAC
>NW_008355272.1:3620135-3620989 GCF_000622305.1 Nannospalax galili
TAAAATAAAATATCTTGTGATAAACCTGACCAAAGACATTAAAGAGCTCTACAATGAAAATTTTAAATCTTTAAAGAAAGAAATTGAGGAAGACATCAGAAGATGGAAGGATCTCCCATGCTCATGGATTGGAAGAATTAATAGTGTGAAAATGACCATCCTACCAAAAGTCATTTATAGATTCAATGCAATGCCAATCAATATCCCCATGACATTTTTCACAGAATTGGAAAAAACTATCCTAAGAGTCATATGGAAGCACGAAAGACCTTGGATAGCCAAAACAACCCTCAACACTAAGAGCAATGCCCTGGGGATTACTATACCAGATTTCAAGCTGTGTTGCAGAGCTATAGTCATAAAAGCAACATGGTACTGGCGCAAAAATACACCCATAAACCAATGGAACAAAATTGAAGACCCAAATATGAGTAAATGCAATTTCAGCCACCTGATATTTGACAAAGGGGCCAAGAATATTAACTGGAGGAAAGACTGCATGTTCAGCAAATGGTGCTGGCTAAACTGGATCTCCACTTGCAGAAGAATGAAACTAAGCCCCTATTTTCACCCTGCACAAAAGTCAATTTCAAATGGCTCAAAGACCTCAATGTAAAGCCTGAAACTCAGAAACTATTAGAAGAAAACATTGGGAAAAACCTACATGATATAGGCGTAGGAAAGGATTTTCTAAATCGGATATCAATTACTCAGGAAACAAGGGCAAGAATTAACAAATGGGACCTCATTAAACTAAAAAGCTTCTGTACATCAAAGGAGACAACCAAAGAAACAAACAGAAAACCCACAGAATGGGAGAAAATCTTCACCAGCGACACATCTGATAGAGGTTT
>NW_008355272.1:3621209-3621687 GCF_000622305.1 Nannospalax galili
GCCAGGGTGGCCAAAGGGATTCCCAGATAGTAACCCAGCAGAGAACTGGGAAAATGAACAGCAGACCCCAACCTTATCCAAAGGAATATTGACCACTGATTACTGCTAGGGGAGGAACAGCTGACCCTCCTAAAACAAAGACCTCTAGATAGGCTGACTAGCTTCACCAGAAGGGCAAGTAGTGGGGAATGGCTGGGGGTGCCAACAACACAGCAGACAATAGCAGGGATATCAGAGTATAAGGGCTCTAGTCGGGGGAGGGAAGCTATGGGAGGCTGCTACCTGGGAAGTGGGTGTATAAATAAAAAAAAATAATAATAATTCTTCTAAAAATTTGCTCCTTAATAAATAGTAGATGTGAAAACATTACCATTGAAATCTACCTGATTACTTTATATCCATGCTCAGATGCCAAGGAGTTCAGAAAGTAACTGACTATGACTAGTCATAATCAGATATACAGAGATTAGAAATACAT
>NW_008355272.1:3621812-3630848 GCF_000622305.1 Nannospalax galili
TTACAGGGTTTATACGGAGTACAATATTGTATAGCTTTATTAATTCAACTATAAACCTAAAAATTTACAGCCAATTTTGAAAGAGATGCATCTTAGCTCTGGAAATTGTTATTGAATATGTCAATGCTGTTGTAATGAAATGCTTCTTCTAATTATATGGTTAGTAAATAAATAATTTTAAAAATAGTGGTGAGGATGGAAAATGGAACCTTTACTCCGTGCTGGTAGGAATGTAGCCACTGTGGAAATCAGTATGGAAGTTCTTCAAAAAAACACCTAAAAGTACAACTATCATTTGATCCAACTATACCACTCCTGGGGATAGGCTCAAAGGCATCTAAGGTCAGCAAACCCCAGAGACGCATGTGTTTCCTTGTTTATTGTGGCACGGTTCACAAGCCACATTATGTGATCAGTCCACATGTCCATCAGTAGATAAATTTATAAAGAAAATGTGGTATGTTTACACAATGGAGTTGTATTCAGCCACAAGGAATAATAACATTATGGCATTTGCAGAAAAACAGATGAAACTAGAGATCATTGTTTTAAGCTAAAGAAGCCAGACTCAGAAAGATAAACATTACCTGTCTTTTCTCATATGTGGAACCTAGATTTTATATATATTTACAAAGACACATGTACATATGACATGAGGACAAAAGAACTATTTATAAAGAGGAGGGAGACCAATGAGATAGGGAAGAGGTGTAGACAATGGCAATGGGGTGTGAATATGGTGAGAGTGTATACTGTACTCGAATGAAAATGTCATAAAATCCATCACTTTGTACAATGAATGTACACATAATTTTTTAAAATAAGACTTGACAAGACTTTGGACTCAGTGGTGAGTTAGGAGTCCAAGAATAGAACCCAGTGTACATGAGGTGGATTGGCCATGGTTGCTGAGGGAAAGGAGAAGTAGCTGGGCTCTGGTATGAGCCTGTAGGTGATTTTGAAGATGTTTGCTTCTAGTACTTTTCTCTAGTGGTAGAAAGTAACGTCATCTGTTGAGACTGGATGGATGAGCGCCTGGATTGAAATCACTATGAACAAGATAGGAAAGAGAGCTGACTGGAGAACACAGAAGTGCTGGGAGGTATTACAGGAATTGGTCCCCATGTGCCACTGTCTGTTTACTCCATACTCACGAGAGAGGTGTGGAAAGCAAACCAGAGTTCAAGTTTGGTCAGGAGTTTGAGATAAAGAGGTTGGAACTGAGATGTTGGCAAGAGAGTAACTACTGCAGTGGAGGGATCCTGTGGTTTAAACTGGAAAGGAAAAACTGAGAATGCAAGGCTGCTGATTGTGCTGGTTAGTGTTTGTCAACTTGACACAAACTACAGACACCTGGGATGAGGGAACCTCAGCTGAAGAGTTTCCAAGATCAGATTGATCTGTGGCCTGAAAGTCATTTTTCAAATTGTTAGTTGATGTGGGAAGGCCCAGCCCACTGTGGGAGGTGCCATTCATCTCTAGGCAGGGTGCCTTGGATGAGGCTTTCCTACTTTATAGGAAAGTAGCTAAGCAAGCCAGAGAAAGCAAGTCAGTAAGTAGTGTCCCTCTGTGGTTACTGCTTCAGTTCCTGACACCAGGATCCTGCCTTGAGTTCCTGCCCTGACTTCCCTTAGTGATGAACTGTCACCTGGAAATGTAAAATGAAATAATCCCTTCCCCAACCCAAGTTGCTTTTGGCCAGTGTTTATCACAGCAACAGAAAGCAAACTAGGATGGAAGTTGGTAGCAGAAGTGATGTCTTGCTGTGATAGATCTGGCCATGTTATTTGGGAGAGGAAAATAGAGAAGTTTGAACCTTTGTGTTGGGAAAAGCCAGTGAGTGCTCAGAGCTTAATGAGCTGCTGTGGGAACATGGATGATAATCCTGAGAGCAATGAAGACAATGGAGACCCAGCTTGTGAAGTTTCAGAGGGAAGTTTTATAGTCCCTCAAAAAGTTCTATCAGGGTTGTTATTGAGCTTCTATAAAGGTGAAACCTTTGTGTAACTGGAACAACTGATGCTCATTAGCTGGTACTGAAGAATCAGCTGTGATTATTAAGAGACATGCATCATGGAAGCAAAATCTCCTGGGAAGTATTTCCTCAGTGTCAAACACAGAAGCTGTGGTCTAGAGGGGTCCAAAACTCCATCTCAAGCTGATAGCCAAATTCAGTAATGTATAAGAGTCTCCCACATGGTTTTGGTTTTGGCAGCATGAAAGCTGCAGGACTGATGGATCAATACTGTGTGACAGGGTTAGGAAGAGAGGCCATGAGAGGTCATTGTTCAAAGTGAAACCTCAGTTGCAGTGGAAAACCCAGAACTGAAGGGCCATGGAGAGAAACTGAAGCTTGACACCATGTGTCAGGGTTGGAGTCCCTACAGAAAGGCCCAAGGTCATTGGTAAAGGTGCTCCCTCAGTTGCAGAGGAGACCCCAGCATATTGGAGATGCCAGGATGATGGGACATCTACCAAGGTCATCAGGTATGGACTAGAGCCAGCTTGAGCCTAGAAGAAAAGCTGTGTGTGTCGCAAATGGCAGAACCAAAGAAGTAGACTGCCCAAGCCTTTTGGAGTCCAGAAGATCATGAGTGAGTGCTAGATGTTGGACACTGAGCTTTTTACACTGTTGGATTTTGGTGTTGCTTTGCTCTGTTTGTAACTGTGCCTCTTCCCTCTTGGAATAATAAAATATATAGCTAATTTTTTTATTTCAAAGGAGCCCACAATTAAGGGACTCTTTTTTTTGAAACAGGGTCTCCCCCCTTGTGTGTGTCACTATTCACAGGTGTACATGGAGTCATCGATGAGAAGGGTGATCTAAATAGCTGATGAGCCAGCCTCATGGCATATGGAATGTATGATTCCCATGTGTCATGAGAATTTCATTAGAATGTCATTAAACAGCCCAACTACCTCATGTGAAACTGGCTGTGGACAATCTTTTTTAGATGAAAAATATGTTCAGAGACATTTACTCTGATTAGTAAGTTGAACACAACTGTGTCTCTATAAAGAAGAAGCATGTTATACCAGATGCCAAAGGCTAAACTATACATAGATTCCCTTGGATTTGTTTTTAAGTTAGTGTTCAATTCCTTACTCAATATTCTTCTGAATGTTCCTAGTCTCATAGATCCATGCACTTTTGAGTAGCTGTCACAGTCTTGTTTAACCTGTTCTTGTCCCTCTGTAATTTTGATAGAACATCGTAATGCCAATAGGAAGCAAGTTGATCCACAAATATGTCAGATGGATGCTTAATTTAATGGACTTTTACTTAGAATATAATGTATTAGAGCCTTTTAGGACCAACTGCTGAATGAAAATTCCATGTATAAATTTGTTTGCTTCTCTGTCCAAGTTGTTATTCTCCATCTCATGGAGAAGTGGGGGAAGGTTTTACTTTCTTTGGAAAATGTTAGAAAATATGTCAGACTTTATATTCATTAGTTATAATAAACATATTTTCAGAATAAAAAACAACAAAAACAAAAAATAAGAAACAGGGTCTCCCTATAGCCCCAGATGGCCTGGAACTTAGTATGTAAACCAGGCTTGCCTCAATCTCATAGAGATCTGCTTGCCTCTCCCTCCCAAGTGCTGGAATTAAAGGTTTGAGCCACCAAGTCTGGCTGAGACTCTGGATTTTTAAAGAGACATTGGATTTTTAATGATGGATTTTAAAAATTATTTTTATTGTTTTTTATTTTATGTATATGTGTGTCTTACCTGCATGTATGTAAGTGCACCTGTGTCATGCAATGCCTGTGGAGGTCAGAAGAGGGTATCCAATTCCCTTGGAACTGGAGTTAAGGACAGTTGTTAACTGCCATGTGGGTACTAGGAATCAAACCCCTGTCCTCTGCAAGAACAGCCAGTGCTCTTACTGCTGAGCCATCTCTTCAGCCCCTAATGATGGAATTTTTAAAAGACTCTAGGATTAAGCTGAGTATAGTGTGCACACCTTTAACATCAGCACTTTGGAGACAGAGGCAAGTGAATCTCTGTGAGTTTGAGACCAGCCTGGCCTACATAGCCAATCTTATGCCAGCTGGAGCTGCATAGGAAAACCCTATCTCAAGAAAAAAAAAAAAAAAAAAAGACTGTGGGACTTTTGAAGGTTAGGCTATGTTTTACATTGTGATACTAACGAGATCTTAGGGACAGAAATGAAAAGGGTATGGCTTATAGCAATGTGTTCATGTCAAGCAGACAAGGAATCAATTATGCCAACTAGTTTTTTCCACTTCACACAAACTACAGTTTCCTCAGAAGAAGGAACCTCAGCTGAAGGATTTCCCCAATCAGATTGGCCCATGGCCCTCTTTGTGAAGCATTTTCTTAACTGTCAGTTGATGTGAGAGGGCCCAGCCCACTGTGGGAGGTGTCACCCAAGGCAGGTGGGCCTGGGTCTTATACAAAAAGTAGCTGATCAGCCAGAGGAAGCAATTCAGTAAGCAGCACTCAGTGTTCTTTCTTATCACAGCAGCAGAAAGCAAGCTGGGACACTGATGGTTGGAGAGCTGTATAGCGATAGGCTGTAGGTTTGAGGCTGAGAGCAACTTATGATAAATGGGAGAGAAGGCAGAGTTGTAATCAGAGAATAGGATGTCTGAAAGATGGGATGCTTGGCTTCAGAAGCATGTTCTTTTTCCTTTGTGGTACCCCTGGTGGGACTTAAACAGAGGTGATTCTAATCAAAGCTGACTGGAGATACAAAGGTAGTATGTGTTCAAGGTGAGGGGAAAAAAGTATGAATTCAAGCCACTGATCCCAACAGGCCAGGTAAAGAGTTTGAAGGAACAGAGGAGCTGTGGTCACCAAACTTTTCTGTTGGCATGGCTCTTCGGCCTCCAGCACTGTCCTCACAAAGGCATGATGGATCTTTATGGATGGAAAATGCTAGTAGTGCCCAGTGCTGTCCACATAGTGTGTTCTCCAGCCTCCCACATAACCATTGCTAGATCTGATACTAGGGGCCAGTGAAGCCATGCTTCCCTTACTGTCTTTGAAGCTACTAATGACTTGTGTGACCAAAACAGACTTACATGCTGCAGTGTAAATATCTGTATCGAGCCTCATGTGAACCTTCATTTTAGAGGACAGCAGAATCAGAGTGAGACAGAAGAGGAAATTGTCATCATTGATTAAAGATGGCAATCTCTGTTCCTTACTGAAATTTCACATTCCCTGCCTGGCTTTTTTTTTTCAACCTTCCCCTTTGACAAATCGCTTCTCCCCCTTCTTCCCAAGCTGGTGTTTGAGGGCAGAGGGGAGCCAAGTGACTGGCACACTCACTGTCCTGGGGTCTTCATGCCCTCTGTTAAGTGGTCCCTCCCCTCCCTCCTAGTAGGGTTCCTGGGGCACGGTTTATAAGGGGAGGGAAGGGAAGGGCTACTATCTGTTTCTTGGGTATCTTACTAAGACCCAAGGTGAAGACTGAAGTCTTTGCCATGAGCATCCACTAGGAGGTCCCTGCAGCTGGGTATATTTCCAGCTGCATTCTGAGCGCTACAAGATTTCTCTGCTAGGGCTGGCAGATGCCTGAAGTGGGAGCAGGGGAACTAGGTACCAGCTCAGCCCCAGGCATACTTACCTCTTCCCCTCTGGTGCCAAAATGAGTTTTCCTGGGATATACTCTGGGAAAGAAGGAGCAAGCCACATTGTTCTGGGAGTGTCCCAAATGATCTGCATGTTTCTACAAAGCCTCCTCAGTGTTTGAGAGGATTTAGAGGAGGAAGTAAGGAAAGGCATTTGTATCTGACCCCTTGTCCTTCTTGTGCAATCTCTATGTCTTCCTTCCCAACAGAGGAAGAGCCCTCCAATTCTGTTCCTGTTTGGCAGAAGCTGTCCCTCTGATACATCCTCTTTTTTCCCTTAGTACATTTACCATTTTCTTCCCTCAGAAAGTGAAAGCAGAAAAGTGCAAGAAATAAAACTTGGTGAATGAGAAGGAGGAAAATTTGGGGAAAAAATATTACAATTGTACTAATGACCAGCAACCATGCTAAAGACTTACATACACCATCTTATGAAACTTAAAAGTCTGTGAAGTAGAACTGTTATTACCATTTTATAAGTGGGGAAATGGAGGTCCAGCATGCCTAACCACAGGCCCAGTATCGCACAGTCCTAAGAGACAGAGGGAGGCCTCAAGCACAGGTCTACCTGACCCAAAGTCCTATACCACACTTGCCTGACAGGCTTATTCAGCTTGTATCTACTTCCAAATGTCAGAAGCCATAGGCATGGCTTTTGTTCCTAACACCCCAATTGCTCAATTTCCCCCTAAAGCAACTGACCTATGTAAAAGAATATCAACATCACTCTGTTACCCAATCCACTGGGGAAGAAAGCTGGACCAATATTCATCCAGTTTGCCCACATCAGCCAGGTCAATTGTGAAGACATTAAAAATTGAACTGTTAAAATATTTTCATTATGGTTGATAAATAGCCTATGTTCTCAATCTCCTACCCAAGTGTTATTCCTCAATCCCTAATCTTGATTAATTGGCATCCACGTCATATTCACTGACAAACATCTTCAGCATAAGCCCTAGAAAAAAGAAAGTTCCATATTATTGGAATTGAAGGTAGGGGCGTGTGTGTGTGTGTGTGTGTGTATGTGTGTGTTTTTTCTACAGTGTGAGCAGGACAATGTGTGAAAGCGCAGAGCATCATGCCTAACACATAGCAGGTGTTCACCAAACATTAGCTGAACTATAATCTAAGCCATGTTGCAAAAAGCCTCCCTGGAGGGAAAGTCTGGAGCCCAGCATTCCCAGAGTTGATAGAACTAACACACATTCTTTTAGGAAGCAACAGTAGGGCAATTTTCATTTAAATCTCCAGTGTGAAGACATAAATCCGCTGTGGCTAGAGCCGGAACATCTGGGTAAGCTAGCAAAGGCAATTGCCTAGCTGTTGGAACCACTGGACCTGATTAGGTACTAGCTCATAGACAAAAGTAAAGTGAAGTGAGAAAGAGATTTGTGCCAATGGTGGAAGCCAGTTGTACTCCCCACCAAGTCCCCGCTGTGGGCAGATGGAAGATGCTAACATTTACTGAGCACTCTGTCCCCTTTGAATCCCAATATCCAATGTAGAAACATAGCAATGTTCTCATTCCTGAAATGGTTGTAGGGAAGGTCAGCAGCTTGTCCAAAGTCACATAAGCAGTAAAATACAGGATGGGAAATATCATCTGCCCTACCTTGTTCTAAAGCTGTTGTTCTGTCCCTTCTACCATGCACCTTTCCCTGGAAGAGGGGAAATAGTTTACCCAGATGTTTCCATTATTTGCTGCTTTGGTTTGTTTAACAGATCCTTTATAAGGAAATCACATAAATGTAGTCAAAAGACTAACATATTCCAAATTAGAAATGGTTTTAAGAGGGCCCACATACAATCTACAGAGGCCTACAAGTCTGTGATCATGGAAAGAAGGCATAACAAGATGTAAAGAATTAAAACACACACTGCTGCAACTACCAAGAAAACAAAACATGAATGTGCTGGGTTGATGAGACCAGTGAGCCAAAGGTCTCTCACTGTCTCAAGTGGTCCCATTGTTGTGGAGCACTGGTGGTGCAGAGGATATGCTCTGCCCATCAAGGGCCTCCTGGTGAGCTAGCTTAAGCTTGGCATAGACAGGAGCTGTGAGCCACAAGACCAATGAATGTTGGCCCTGAGCTTTGTGTCTGGGTGGATGAGAGGAATTCAGTGTCTCTATGCTTGCTTACGGCTGGCATCCACACAGAGGTGGTATGCAGACATTGGATGGACTCCACACACTGGGTCTCTGATAGCTACCCTTTGCTGTCATTCTCCATGGTCTTGAAGGCACTCAGTCATAGACAGGATGACCTTATTTGAGCCTCAAACCAATCTACTTGTACTGGTACAACAAAAGACCACAAGCTAGATAACTGATAAGCAATGGAAATGTTTTTCACCACTCTGGAGTATGGGAGTCCAAGATCGAGGCACCAGAATGGTCACTATCAGGTGTAAGATGATCTCTGCTTTAAGAGGACACTCCGTCATTGTGTCAAAAGACGCTGTATCCTCACAATGGATGGAAACTTGAATTTGTCCACTCATACCATTTTATGAGGCACTAATCCCGTTCATGAAGGTGAAGTCCTTGTGGCCTAATCATTTCTGAAGGTCCCACATCTTCTGTTGTATGGGAGTTTAAGTTTCATCATGATTTTTACAGATATTTATTATTTTTATTTTATGTGTATGCATGTGTTGTCTGCGTGTATGTAAGTGCACCCTTGTCATACCTACCTTCAGAGGTCAGAAAAGGGTATTGGAGCCACTGGAACTGGAGTCAAGGATAGTTGTTAGCTGCCATGTGGGTGCTGGGGATCGAACCCAAATCCTCTGCAAGAACAACCAGTGTTCTTAACCACTGAGCCATCTCTCAGCCCCTAAAATAATATTTTTATTAATTCCTTGAGAACTTCATACAATGTATTTTGATTATAACCACCCCCTCATCTCCTCTCAAATCTACCCTTACCTTCCCAACACCTTCAACTTCATGTATTTTTCTTTAAAAAAAAAAAAGCCCATCAAGGTCAATTTGTGTTGTTCAAATACTCTTGGATGTGCGTTCATCCCCTGGAACATGGTCTACTTACCAGGGGTCATGTCCTTAAAGAAAACTGATTCTCCCACTTCCAGTATCTGTCAATTACGAATAGCTCCTCAGCTAGGAGTGGGGTTTCATGCCCACCTTCCTCATCCATGCTGGGCTTTTGTCTGACTTGAGCTTGAGCAGGTTTTATTCATGTTGTCACAATCGCTATGGGTTTACATGTGTATCTGCCCTGTTGTGTCTAGGAAACACTGCTTTTTTGTAGTCATCCACTACCTCTGCCCCTTCTTCTGTGACAATCCTGAGTGTTGTGGGGAGGGATGTGATATAGATGTCCCATTCAGGGCTGAGCATGCCGCAGTCTTATTTTCTGCATGGTGACCAGTTGTGAATCTCTCTTGCCAGACTATATATATATAT
>NW_008355272.1:3631503-3632457 GCF_000622305.1 Nannospalax galili
TGAGATTACCCCATGAGAGGGCAATGCTCCTACTAGACATCATTGGCTAGCAAATAAAAACCCCAGTGCCAGGAATGGGTTACCTCTTTTATAGTTGGTCAGTGGGATCCCATAGACTCCCGAACATTACTGGCTATTGCCATTGCTCTTTACCACCCTACAAAACTTGATAGTAAAATCCTATTTTGGAAGGTAATATATACTTGAGCCATGGAACATGGAGAAATCAAACTGGTGCTGACTTTGAAGCTTCATCCCTACTGGCCAACTCTCATAGTACTAGGAGGTGCTATGCATACTGTTGGAGGGAAAAGTAATCATCAGTCTTACCCAGATATGAACCCTGCAAGTTACATTAGCAGCTGGCCTGGCTAATGTAATCAAGGTCCTCTGGTGCATCAGTGGCACTAATGTTATGGTCATAACCACTTTCTAACTGGATTTAAGGCCCACTCTACAAGATGTAACCCATAGTTGGCAACATTACTGAGGCCAAGAACCTTTGCTAAATAGGTCATCGACCCTAGGGGAGATCCCACTACTATTACTCTGCTAAATGGACATAGTATTAAATCAACATGAAGTTTTCAAGGAACACATTTAAACCTAGCAGATGGAAAATGAGTTGTATAAAATTCCTACCCACTCCCAACTCTCCTCTTTCAAAAACCTTTCTCCTTATTATTGAGAATTTCATGCATGCACACAATGAAAGATGATCATATCTACCCTCTATTTCTCTTTCCAACTCCCCTCACATCTTTTTGTCTTTCTTTTACTCATTTATTTTGGGGCAGGGTCTCACTATGTAGTCCAGATTGGCTTCAAAATCACTGTAGCCTACTGTGACTGAATTTGAGATCCCCTGCCTCAACATCCCAAGTACTAGGGTTAGGCATGTACAACCAGGTTTATCAACTTCCTCCTCCTCCTCCTCCTCCTCCTCCTCCTCCT
>NW_008355272.1:3632512-3674117 GCF_000622305.1 Nannospalax galili
TTTCTACTTAGTAAAAATACTACCTCATAGACATGAAAAAATGGCACCCCAGGAATGGGTAGTAAATTTTTTTCTTTTTTTTTTTCGTTTTTGACCCAGGGGAACACTATGGAGTGAGACACACACACACACACAAGTCCTAGAGTCTGGTCATCCATATTCCAACCCTGGCCTCTCACTACTTATGGAAACATTGACAAATTACTTAACCATGTGGGCCTCCCTTTCTTCAATAGTAAGTAAAGATAATAGTATTGAATTTATAATATAACTATGAAAATTAATGGGGTTAATATATACAGACTACCTGGCTGTCAATCAATATTTTTCATCCCCCTTCTAGAGCTGCACTCTCCATTGTACTGAATTTCACTTTCAGAGATTTTTCATATCAAGGGCAGGGAGGGGTAGAGGGGAATTGCTTGTAGAGCTCTGGTCCTCATGTTCCCCACATATCATTGGGGTGGTAGAAACCCAAAGCAAGGCTATGTCATTCAGTAGAAATGCCTGGAAGTTCTGGGATTGACCAGATAACCTTCTTCCAGATAAGACAATTGTCCCCCATGTCTAGTATTTTTTAATTCTGTAAGAAAACATCCATAAATTTGTTGATGAATTCTCTAAGAGTACATAGTATCTGTATGAAATAATTTTAGATAGTTTCCATACAATTTTCATGATGGTTTTTGTGTGGGTTCCTGTGTTAATAAATATGGTCCAGAGCTAGCCCAGTGTTCCCGCTGAGCAGCTGTGCTCCTAGTCTCACAGAATAATAAATGGATTCTTCTGTCCTTGGCCTTCGTCAGGCCACTACCTTTGGAGGAGTTGGCTTAGGAGATGTGTCTGCTTCACTTCCCATAAAAAGAGATCTCACCTCACCTCCAAGAGACCCCAGATCTTATACCTTAAACTCATAGAGCCTTCTATAACTGAGTTTCCTGTGCAGTGGTATACTGGGAAATACATAACTGTGAGGTCTCTGAAAAAAATCTTGATGTTAGCATTTTCCAATTTAATGGTATAAATATCCCAGTCAAAGCTGGTTTCAAATGATCATGATGCAATTAACATGCAGTTAGGAAAATTAGCTCTTATGAACTGGTAAGGCTTGACTGTGTCCAGCTTGCTGTTAAATTTACTTACATTATTTCATTCAATTCTATCAAAAGTACTATGGAGTTAGGCATGATTGTCTTCATTTTAAAGAAGAAGAAATTGAGTCAGAGAAAGAAAAAAGCCTGACCAGATCATGGTGCCCTTAAGTAGAGCTAGAAGTTAAATGTAGATCTGTTTGACAGAAATGACATCAGTGCTGAACACTGCTTTACACCCCATCTCCTTGTGTGGGTTTTTTTCTGATGCTATTGGCATTGTTTGAAGTGCTGGGCATCAAACTTACAGCTGCACATACCTACTCCTATTTCTGCCCCCTGCCTCATTCCTCATCAAACCAGAAAGGATCCAGTACATCAAATGTATCTGCTGTCTTACCACTCTATTTTCTTTCTCCACTGTTCTCCTTCCTCAACCTAACACAACAAAACTTTAATCCACCCCTTTTTCTCACTCAGATTTCACATGCATATTTTGAGTTTACAAGTACTAATGCATCACTCTTGCCAGACACCACACTGCTGTGGGGCTCTAGATTCCTTTCCTCTTACCAGTCAATTATATAACCCTAAGCACTATACTTTGTCCTGAGACAGTTTGAGCCCAATAACTTTTTTAATTGAATGAGGATTGAAGACACTGGGGCCCAGAATGTTCATTCATTAGCAGGTGAGAGCTCTGGCTTCTCTCTCTCTCTCTCTCTCTCTCTCTCTCTCTCTCTCTCTCTCCCTTTCTCTCCCCCCTCCCCCTCATCCCTCATCCCTCTTCCCTCTTCCTTCTCCCATCTCCCAATAAGATTAACTCCTCTCTAGCTTGTCTCCCTGTCTACCAGTGTGTCTGTCCTTGAATCCATTGCCTGTGATAACATTATAAGCCCCTCAGTATAGAAATGTAGAAATGCCACAAAGCAGATTCCATCTTTGCAGTCCAGAATACACATTAACCTATTGCTGGGATTTTGTAAATCTGTTTTCCTATTTCTCCTGTGTTCTCAATGAATTGGACTCTGGAAACACACCTACTTTGCTCTCTGAAACATTTGCCAAAATTTGAAGACTAGATCTCGAAGAACAAACTTTGGAAAAAGTAATGTCTAAACTCTTCTAAAAGTTCTAAAACATTGACCTAACATTCTTTTCCAATAGTGGTTATGGTGGTTAAGAGATAATGTCAAGATCCAGGTTCAAGTCTTAGCACTGGAATATAGTAGGAAATAACCTTGGCCTAGTTACTATCTAATTCTATACCACATGCTCCATAGCTGTAAGTGATAATATCAACATCTACTTGAAGGATTATTGTTAAAGGATTGCATGAGATAACAGATGCATAGCCCATAGTAGAGAATCTGGCCTACAGAAAATGGCTAGATGAATTTCGATTACTATGATTATCTTTTAAAGTCCCTTTGCAAACCCACTATGACTCACTCCAACCAATCTGCCTGCCTTTTCCCAAACACTGCCATATGGGTCCAAAGTTCTAAGCACTTACCACCTGCCATGCCTTCTCTGCCCATCTCCCTGCATCCAAACTCCTTGTCATTCAAATCACAAGCAAAGGGCAGCCCACCACATTTATCTTTCCCAGCCCTCCCTGTCCCCTTGCCATAAGAGCCAGTACCTGCCCTTTTCATTCCTTCTACAACTGGTCTTTGAATCTCCTAGGGAACTTAATCCTCCTCACAATGTGGCTTTCACACCAAGCATTTGTCCCTGCTGGGGGCTGATGAAGCTTCTTAGTGCCCTGCAATGAGCTCAGGTTTTGTAGCCAAACAAGTTTTAACACCTCCCTGCAAGGCTGATTCTGTGACACTGAATAAGCATCTGTCTCCTCATCTACACATAGGAATGATGGCTCTGGTAGAATTGCTATGGAGATTTACTGTGCTAGTCTGTGAAGTATCCAGCATTAGAGCTGACTCTGTTTCCCGCCCTGAGCATCCCCTGACTGTTGTCACACAGCTATACACATAAGCCAGCACAGAATAGGGCTAAAGGAAGATTAAACAGAGTGGGCAAGCAGACTTGATAAATTGATAGTGAGTGATAATACCCTTTTAATCAACATTTATGAGCATATCTATTTACAGTGTGTCTAATTTACCATGTGTTGATCCAAAAATGAGGCAATTTCTGAGCAAGGGGAACCTGCTTTCCTTGGAAATTCTACAGTGACAGAATCAAAGCCATGATCATGACAAAAACAGCAAGACATCTTAGTGGTATGTGGGAAAGATAAGGAGGCTTTCACCTGTTTTCAACACCAAACATCAACTCAAGTGTAAGACATGACTTGCTATAAATATCACTGATTATAGAAGCTGGAAGACAGAAGGCCTACATTTTCTGGTTCTGGGTCAATAAATAACTTCTTACAGGATGCTGAACAGGAATCTTACCCTGCCAGAGATTCAGTTTGCCCTCCAGTGAGAACAGTGGCCAGGCAAATAGCTAAACTCCCTTCCAACTCTACATCTGTGGCAAATCATACTGCCCTCTCTATTGCCTCAAGTCTCAGACACGTGCTAATTAGCTCCCATTTGGGTACTGGCATGTCACACTAAGAGCAACCGGTTGTGATGTTGTCCATCAGAGAAGGGCCAGCATAGATCATCTGCTCAGCTTGGAGCTGTCCGTGTGACTTGGACTACAGCAGCAGGGAACCTCTGAAAAAGAGGATCAGTCAAGAAGAAAGGTGAAATGAGAAACCATTTGCTTTCTACTGACCTGCTAGATTTGGTTTTGTCTTTCATTTACATGTACTCAGTAAATGAATCCCCCATGGCAATAGTAATGATTACAAATTTGATTTTATAGTCCAACTGCTACCATATGGATCTTAAATATCCCCCCCAAGGCACCTGTGTTAAAGACTTGGTCTCCCACATGGCACTGTCGGGAGATGTTAGAATCTTTCTGGGGTGGGACTGAGTGGAAGCTCTTTAGGTCATAAGGAACATGGTCTTGAATGGCTCCTTCCTCTCTTTTACTTCCTGGCCACATGGTAAGTGGTTTTCCTCCAACACAGCTCCTGCCCTTAATGTAGCATCTCATCATAGACCCAAAGCAACAGGGCCAACCAACCACAGAATGGAACCTCTGAAACTATGAGCCAGGATGACCCTTAGGTGTCTCTCAGGTGTTTTTAACAAGCATGGCAAGATGACCTACATGCCAGCCATTTGGGAATCTCTAAAAGGATGATACAGACAGACCAAGTCTCTACCGAGTAAGAGATGGGAGGTTATCTGGTGTGTTAGTCTTTCCTGTTTGTTGATTTGTCTATTTTGTGCCAAATTAAGAATTTCATGCCCAGAAGGAAGAAAGCTAACTCTTTGAAATCAAGACTAGTGGATTTTGTATTTCTGTCTACATTTGATTTCTGGTTTATGTATGGAACTGAATCTCAAACTCTCTGTATCACTATTTTTTAGAAAGATCTTAACTTTTGTGGTAGGCAGATGAAATGTTTTCTGACTATCTGAGAACATGAATACATTATTAAGTTTTTAACATAACTCTGTTCCAACTGGTTCATAAAGATAAGTACATAGTCATGTAAATAAATATTCCTGAAACAAAAACATTGAAATTATGATACTTTGAAGGATTTGAAAAAATTTTTCTTGCATGAATTGTTAATCCAAACATATGTTAAGAATCCAAGTTTACACAGTTACTGTAAAGTTTGACCAACCACATTAATCTAAGAAAAACTAGCTTTTTTGATTTATGAATGCTAAATATAATACAATGGTTCATGTTATTTTTCTTGGGTATTTTCTCAAAAAATCTTTGTCTAATAAATTTATATAGTAAATATATATACTAAATGTACATATAACTTATTAATAAACTAAGCTAACACTACTCCTAAATAATATTTAACATTGTGAAAATCATGTTTGGATTTAAAAAATTGAATCATTAGTCTGACAAACTTCTTATTTCCATAGTAATTATGTTTTCCATTCAACTAAGTCAGACACAATTTCTAAGATTTTTATGGAATTGAAATCTTGAACAACTATCAAGTTCATCAATGTAGTTTAGCTGCACAGATATTTTCTAAGTCAGATAGAACAAAGAAATGTTAATTACAAAGCATAACTTAAAGTTCACGTAATTTTGCCTCGTTTTGCATGTTACCCACTTAGATCTTGGGTCACATTAATGAACTTTGATTTTGATGTGTCCAAGTTATTTCTTTGGCTGAAAAAAAAACTGTATTACATGAATTGTAATCTTTTCTGTTCAACCTAAAATACACATATTTGACAAGGCGTTCTCAGTCACCAATGCCCCAATTTCTTCTGTGAATGAGAAGTGTGTCACTGGAGGGAAGTTGCAGAACATACAAGGAGCCTCAAGAAGTGCAAGAGCCCTGTGCTTTTATCGTTTCAAGCAAGTCTGTTTTAAGCAAGTCTATGAAAGAAAGGAAAGGAAGAAGAAAGTTTTTAATACCTGAGTCTGAAAGGGCATGAAACATGTTAATGTCTTGGCAAAGTTTTCTCTATCTTAAAGGGTCACCTTCTTTGGTATATTGACCAATGTCTTTATGTACAATATGAGAGCATTTTTTCTGTATATGTATCTGTGTGTATGCATGTATGCAGGTATACATATGTATGCATGTATGCATGCATGCATGTGCACATGTGTAGATCAGAAAACAACCTTGGGTATTGTTCCTCAAGTGCTATCCACCTTTCTTTTTTGAGACAAGGTCGCTTACTGGCCTGGACCAAGTAGGTTGAACTGGTTGAGGGGAGCCCCATGGATCCCCGTCTCTACCTCCCTAGCATTGACATTACAAGTATACATGGCCATGCTCAGCATTTTTATATGAGTTCTGGGGATTGAACTTGGGTCCTCCTGCTTGCAAGGCAAGTACTTTACCAACTGAGCCATCTTTCCAGCCATGAGAGGAAATTCTGCAACTTCTGTGTAACCTTCCTACATAGTAAAGCTTCTGTCTCTCAACAGAATTTTTTCTGTGTTTTATACTTATTTGAGTATACCCTTGATTATTATTTTTTTAATATTTTATGTATTATTTTTATTTTATGTGTATGAGTCTATTGCCTGTATGTGAGTGCACCTGTGTCATGCAATGCCACGGAGGTCAGAAGAGGGCTACAGATTCCCCTGGGACTGGAGTTAAGAATGGTTCGTAGCCACCATGTGGGTGCTGGGAATTGAACCCGGGGCCTCTGCAAGAGCAATCAGTGCTCTTAACCACTGAGCCATCTCTCCAACCCCACCCTTGATTATTTTTAAACAAAATTAAAAAACTAAAATTCTTCATAAGCCTATGCTGCTTTTGAATATTTATAGTCACTTTGACGAATAGGTAGCCAACAAGTAGTTTTCAGACACTTGTTTTCCCATCTAAATCGAGTGTCCAGATTTCCTCCGACAGCCCTTGGGATTTTGTCTCCCATAGACTCTCTCTAACTTAGAAAAATTAAAAGAAAGATGTTGGCCATTATGTGCATCCAACTTTGAGAATTTAACTGGAAAAGTCATTAAGTGTGGTGGTGCACGCCTTTAATCCCAGCACTAAGGAGGCAGAGGCAGGCGGATCTCTGTGAGTTCAAGGCTAGCCTGGTCCACATAGTGAGTTCCAGGACAGCTGGGGCTACAGGGAGACCCTGTCTCAAAAAGACCAAAAACAAAAAACAAAAACAAAAAAAAGCTCTTTCACATAATAGAAATGCTAAAAACTAAACAACCCACCACCTAGATTTGTTCAAATTGATTTATGTTCACATTATAAAAGCTGCACTTGAAGAGTTATCAAACCGGAAGGGCCGCACAGGCTCTCCTACCTGGGCTGTATCCTCGCCTGACCAGCAAGGACTCCTGGTGTGACCCTGCTGCCCTGTTTTAGGCAACAACAAAAAGGACCAGGTTTCCCTTTTTTCTCTTAAAGCTCCTCTGTGGTGTGAGGGCTTAGGAGCCCACAGGTTTAAGGAAACAGTTCAGTGATTAAAGGGAACACAGAAATATTTCTCTTGAATGCTTTCTCTTCTCTCCATGATCCTAGACCACCACCTTCTAAATGTCTCTTTTTCTTTGTAACAAGAATGAACTTTCTAATTCACAGAGAAGCAGAACCATTAAGAGAATGGATGGGTGGACAGATTAGTGGATGAGGGGATAGAAGTTGGAAGGATGGATAAACAAATGATTAATAGAATTGGTGCAGAGATGACCTTATACAACTGTAAGCGAGTCCTTTAATTCCTCATACCTGGGGATGTGTTGGTCTTCACGTCCTCCAGGCAGATGATCAGGAAGGGAAGATGTAGGCCATATGAAGAAAGCAAGGACAAGCTGGACCTCACAAGACTCTCTAGGACCTACACCAGCCCTGCTGGCCAGGCATCCCACAGCAGCTGTCCTTGGAGCAGGGGAGATGCAGCAATTCTTGCACACCATAAGAAATCTATGGCTTTCTCAGGTTCTTGCTGCCACATTTTCAAGCCACTGTTTTTCTTGTATTGTCGTTTATCCCCAGGTTTACATAGGAGTTTGTCAAGTAAAACCTATAACTGTAACTCAGTCTAAAGGGCTGTTCACTTCTTGCCTCTCTGACTATTCTCTCCTCCCCTTGGCCTGTGGGATTTTTTATCTAATTTATGCAAAGAAAAAAAGTCCACTTGGCAAATAATCTTCTAAAATTTTTAGCCATTCTTGGGGACAGTGTTTTTCAATCTATGAAACTATGTGGTGCCTCTTTTCCTCTGGCCCTGCTATGCTTTTTTGCCTGTGAAAAGGTAGACTTGCAACGGCCTCTCAACGCCTTCTCCAAAACACATATTGATCATCTTTTTATTTTAATTTGTTATATCTGTACTGTATATATGTTTGTGTGTGTGTGTGTGTGTGTTTGTGTATCTATGTGTCTATGTCATATAGGAGTGTATATGTGTTACTGTGGGTGTGCTCATGCCTGTGTAAGCCAGAGGTCAATGTTGGATGTATTCTTTAATCACTTTCTACCTTATCTTTCGAGACAGAATCTCTCACTGAACCTGGAGTTCACCAATGCTGCAAGACTAGCTGGCCAGCAAGCCCCAGAGATTCTCCTGTCTGATTCCCCAGCACTGAGATTACAGGTACTGCCATGTTCCACTTTTTATATGGATGCTGGGTATCTGAACTCAAGCCATCATTCTGGTGCAGCAAGCAGTTTACCAACTGACTCATCTCCCCATCCCTACACTGATCATATTAACTAATCACCCTTAGTTATGGGTAACCTCCACTAAGATCCTGCCATGTAACATAAAGAGAGACTAGGGATATAGCTCCATAGGAGAGTATCTACATAGCATGGAAGAAGCCCTGAATTCTATTCCCACTGCAAGAATGAAAATAAAAGTAAAATAAATAGATGGAGAGGAGGAGGAAGAGAAGAGAAAGAGCTGAAGGTGATAACACCACCGAAGCAGTGTAGAGATTCATTGTCCTCCTACCTCTGACGGGCTTGACGAGTACTTGTGCCTAGAAACCAAAAAGCCTGATAGAAGCCCCCAGCACTGCAAATGCCTGTGGCTGATTTGGGCTGTGTACTTGGTTGGGGGACGGAGGCATCTACCAATCCAATCCAGCTTCCTATGCCACTGCTAGAAAATGCTATGCCATTTCCAGATTCTGCACAGCCTTTCCAGATAAGTTTTCAAACCTAATTAAGCTTAGCATTATCATTGTTTTTATCACATCAAGTTCCCACTTGGCCCTCAGCCGCAGAGACCACAAAGTCAGCACTGCGTCTTTAAACAGAAACAACAGATTTTGGTTCAATTAAAAATTCATTAAAATGCAAATTAGTTTGTAAATTTTTCCCCTCCTTCTGATGATTTCTCAATGTGGCTTTTTAATCATAGCTGGTGCTGAAGGAGAGGTGAAGTCTGGTGAATGGAAAGGAATAGGAGGGAGAGCCAGGGCCCTGGGGTTCCTCCACAGGGCTCGGGCTGCAGTGAGAGGCTTAACCCCTTCCCTACCCCACCACAGCTCCAGCTCCTCCCCAGAGGGGACGACTTTCATATGCATTTTTCCAAGGCACTTGACTGATTAAACTCATTTGTTTTCATCATTTCAGTCTCACTGCAAGATGTGGTCTTAAGGAAATAAGTGAATAGTTGACCTTATCCATTTATACTCCTTGGTTACCTGGACATCTTGTGCTATTCTGATAATTTCACAAAGAGTTCACCGCTGTGGTGGTTTAAATGAGAATGTCCCCCATAGGCTCCAAGTATCTGAACACTTGGTCGCTAGTTGGTGGCGCTTTTTGGGGAGGGTCATGGAATGTTTAGGAGGCATGGCCATGCTGGAGGAAGTATGTCACTGGGAGTGGGCTTTGAGAGTTTATAGCCTTGCTGGATTAACAGTTTTTCTGCTCTACTTCCTGTGCCTGCTTGAAAATGTGAGTACTTACCCTTCTGCTTCAGCCACTTCCTGCTGCCATGCCTCCCCCACCATTATGGACTCTCCCCCTGGAACTGTAAGCCAAATAAACTTTCTTCTATAAGTGACCTTGGTCATGGTGTTTTATCACAGCAACAGAAAGTAACTAATATAACCACTGAACCTGCTGTGAAATTTGAATAGGTGGCTCCAGCAATGACTTCAAGTAACAATTGACCATCCTCCAGGGTGGCTTCTTTGCCAAATCCCTCCAAATGACTGAAGCCACAGAGAAACATCTACAGATGAATAACAGTGTCTACTATGAGGAGAGACCAGAGGGCTTAAGCTTCCATTCTCTGGGCCATCTACACAGCAACCTTATGAGTTGTGTTGTTATGTGTGGCATAGAAATGGAGAAACTGGAGCTTGGGGATTTAAGATGGTTGCCCAAAGTCATTGCTATGGTTTGAATGTGTCCCCCACACTAGATGTGCTGGAAACTTAATTCCCACGTTCATATATTGATGGTATTTATAGGCAGGACTTTTAGAAGGTGACTAGATTCACCCATCCATAATGGGTGAATTACTGGATTTCCTCAACAGTGACTTTGTCAAAAAGACATTATGTCTGGTTGCTTTCTCTTCTTTGTCATGGGATGCACTCTACTATAACATGATGCAGGAAGTTCTTCAGCAGATGGTGGGGCCACATACTTGCACTATCCATCTCCAGAACAGAGAGCTAAACAAACCTCTATTCTTTTTTGAATTTTTATTTATTTGTTTTTGTTGAAGAGAACAAAGTCAAAGTACACTGTTCTAGTTTGGTGTTTGGTTAAGTAAAAAATTTTTTAGTTAGCGCACAAAACAATGAGTTTTGTTATGACAATTTCACACATGTATATCATCATCATCGGACCTTGTCATATTTGCCAGCCTATTTGTTTCCATCACTCTTCCTCCCTTCCCAGTGGACTTCCTTCTCTCCTCAAATAGCAGTAGCCCTTCTGCTTCCATGTCAGATAGAGGATAGATGATAGACAATAGACAGGCGATAGATGATAAACAATAGATATAGATAGATGATAGATATAGATAGATGATAGAGGATGATGATAGATTCCACATGTAAGAGAAAAGCATACTTGATCTCTTGAATGCAGATTATTTTGTTTAGCATGATTTCCAATTTTATCCATTTTCTTGCATATAACTTAATTTTTTCCTTTTTATAGCTGAATAAAACCCCATCACGTATATGCACCATATTTTTATCCATTTATCTGTTAATGGCCATCTAGCCTGTTTCCCTATCTTGGCTATGGTGAATAGCACTGCACTAAACATGGATGTGCAAGTATCTTTATGGTATCTTGACTTAACTTCCTTTGGGTATACCCAGGAGTCATACCACTGGATCATATGGTGGTTCTATTTTTAGTTTTTTGAAGAGCCTTTTTACTATTCCATAGTGGCTGCATTCGCTTATAGCTCCCACCAGCAGTGAATAAGCATTCCTCCTCCTCCTCCATATCCTCACCAACAGCTGTTATTATTTTCTTGATGTTAGCCATTCTGAAGGGAGAGATGAAATCTCAATGCAGGTTTCATTTCTGTCCCCTGATGGCTAAAGAGTCTATTCATTATAAATTACTCAACCTCAAGAACTTGTAACAACAGAAAATGGACTAAGATGGTCATGTAACCAGAAAGCAGTAACCAGGGCTCAAACCCACAGCTGCTGAATTCCATAAGCAAAGCTCCTTATATTGCACTAACCTGTCACTCTTTGCTTCTGCCTACCGTCTTGCTGAGCTGACTGTTTATTCAGTTGGTCCAGAGGCAAGTTGGAGGCATATCCTGATGCTAGTTTTTGAAGTCAAACCTGTGCTGTTTCAGATTCAAGGAGAGATGTTCTCATCTTCCTCTAGACTGTGGGAAGCCAAGCAGTTACTCCAAGGTCATTAGACGTCCCTAATTGCTGAGAACACATTCAGGAAGTATGGTAAATGCAACTTAATTGAGAACTAATTAACTTGTTACAGTTATCTCGTTATATGCCAATTAAATGCCTAAATATTCCTTTCTTTTCAGATAAAGGAATGGAGAAGTCAGTGATGAAACTGGATCTCCGAATGAAAGAGTTCCTGTAGCAGGCCCTGGATAGACATCAACTCTGCTGGAGCAGCAATGAAGGCTCATGGTCCTGAAGAAGTAGACAAGCTCATTAACACCACTTAAAAGAAGATATTCAATGACACTGGGCAGATTTTTGACCCTCAGATGAATTCTCCATTAAATCTGGTGTGAAATGGGATTTGGTCAAAAGACACCAAGAGATAGGACCTGGCAAAGGCTGTTCCTACCACCGGACTTCTCTCTTGCTATTTAAGGTTTGGTCTTTTTATCCCTTTGTTTGCTTTTAATCTGCCCTTTTTGGAGGAAATCCAAGGAGACCTGTGTGTAACTGCATGCTGCTAGCAGGAGCATATTGCCAGGGCGGGCTCAGCATCAGCTCAGCTCCCAAGTAATCATTGGCTTTTAATCTGTTTTCTGTGGCAGTACAGTTTAACCCCCTCCACTGTTGAGTTTCCAAATCAGCTCCTTCAGAGAGAATCGACAAGGGTAGAGCTGCTAAGAGCCCCCTCCCTGGCCGCCAGGAAAGAAGGGAAGAGAGAAAGGTAAATACGTCTACTCATGGGGTTTACTTTCTGCTCTGATGGTTCTTTCAAAGCAGGTCTGTTTAAATATCTGAGAACAGCAAAGTCGATTTCTTCCCAGAAACTCATATCAACATTCAGACCCTGCAGATGAAGAGAGTCTGGCCCTCTTCTCACCCACATGCTGCCATTGGAAGTCATGGACCAGTGAGCTTCGGCTGTCTTGTTGAGAGCAGTTGACACTGTGAGGAAGGAGCACATCTGGGTTTTCATCTTCATGAAAAGCAGGCATGGCTGCTTTGAAACACTCCACTTGATCTCCCAACCTTTCCAGTCTGACAGTCAGTGTGAGTTCCAGATCTTTCTGGCTCCTAGCTCCTGAAAGAATGCCCCAACCACATGGTTCCCAGGGTTTTCCTGTTCCTCAGGCCTCACTGTCAATGTTTATTCTCTATTAAGGCCTGATGGCGTTAGCAGTGTGCAGCATCCTTGAGAGGGATCTGAGTGCTGCTGAGGTGCCATTCCCTAGCAACTTCTCTGCCCTGTTGCCAAGCTGGACACCCAACCTCTCTGCCCATATATGTTCCTATAAAAGAACTGGGTGGGTAGGATTCTACAGCTCTGGGCTTCATAGCAACAACAAAAGAATTAATTGAAAATGGTGAGACCCCCATGGAATGAAAATGTTAAAGAGCATATTATACAGTCAGTTGAAGCTACAGTGGATAGAACAGCTACAAGTAACCCACAGTGAGAACATGACACATATTCCCAGTTCCTTCTCACCCTGAAACCACCATGACCTCTCCTTAGTATCGTTAGTCATTTGCTCCCCCTCCCCCATCTCAGTTATCTGGAGTTTGGGAAATGTATTTTACTGCCTGGGTTCTGCTGGGCAACTTCTGTTGAGTCTCCAACTCTTTTTTTAAAAGATTTCTTTCATTTTTAATTATGTGCATGTGAGTGCAGGTACTGACAGAGGCCAAAGGTGGTGTCAGATTCCCTAGAGCTGGAATCACAGCAGTTATGAGCCTCCCCATGTGGGTGCTGGGAACTAACCTTAGGTCCTTTGCAAGAACTCTTAAAGGCTTAGCCCTCTCTCCCCAGACCCCCAACTCTGTTTTTGTTTCAGTTCAGCTTATGCAGGCACAAGGTTTCTTTGTTACAGGCCCTTAACATCCCTCTCTTTGCACAAAGCACTCAATCTCTGCTTATGCATTTGTTCAAAGTTCACTTTAAGTACCGAGTATTTATCAACTGTATTGCTTTATAAAGCACCTGCCGCTGGTTACTCATTATGGTGAATGGCTTCTTTCCCTGCTTTGCATGGCCCGGCAGCTTTCTGCCCATGCTGTTCTCATGTGAACGTTCTGTTTTCTTTGGCCAGCTGCCTCTGCTCTCTGCCCGCATTCTCGTGATTGGTGGTGTATTTCAGTCTCTACTCCTGGAGGGTGGAGCAGTAACTACTGGTTTGGGACTGACATTAAAGGAGCTCCCTATCTATGGCAGGGAAATGTGGTGGCTGTGTTCAAACCCTCTAGTTACGGAAGTGGAACCCGGGCTACAGGGAGGAGGCGGGTGGGGGACAGACACAGACAGGGACATGGTTGACTGTGGGGAGGTGTGGCTTTCTACTAGCCAGTGGCTGTCTACCCTGGCTGCAGGCTGGAATTCCCTGAGGAGCTTGGGAAAAACCTAACCTTTCTGTCCCATCTTAGAGATTTTAAAGGATTTGTCTGGAGTCAGCCTGAGCCAGGATTGTTTCATTTCCCCAAGGTGAGATGGAGAACCACTTCTGTGCTAAGCCAGGCCAGAGTCCATGAGGAAAAGCTGAAATGAACTTTGCAGGGGGAAAAAGAAGAGGTTAGGGTTAGGGTTAGGACCAGTAGTAGGACTGAAGTCCAAGACCTTAAAATAGGATGGAAATGGAGCTTGGGGACTGGATTTGATGGCGCCTGCCTTTAATCCCAGCACTCAGGAGGTAGATCTCATCAGCCTGGTCTACACAGCAAGTTCCAGGCCAGCTGAGCCTACAGGGAAATCTTATCTCAAAAACAAACCAAAAGAAATGGAGCATGGGATTAAAAAAATAGATGGAAGACTGAAGAGGACCAAGGGAAGCACAGTGGATAAAGTTAAAGCATGGGATGCGTGTGCATGAAAATGCTGTAACAAGACCATCATTTTGTGCAATGACTATATGCGAACACCAGTTAACTAAGAAACAAGAGCCACAAGGATCCAGAGTGGTGGCTGCAGATGTGTGGCCTAGTGGATCCACAGCCCAGTCTGGAAGCCAGCGGTATCCACGGCCCCATTGGTCAGCTTGATTCAATGCCCAAGGCAGGACTCATGGGGATATGCAAACGCCTGCTTGAAGCTATTATCTACCCTTTTGTCTGCATTCTACAATTTGAACCACTTCATACCAGTACAGTTCAAAATGACAGATCTAATGATATAAACCCATAGAATGTCAGACCTGGAAGAAATGGCTTAACCCAACCCCCTGTATTATATCAAAAATAATATCAAAATAAGAATCCTTTCCCCCAGATCTTCACTGTAGTGATTAAAAGTCTTAAGTTCATAATGGCAAGGAGATATAAGTATCACCAGCTCCTTCAATGTAGGGTGGTGGGAAATGTGAGACGGATTATTCCTAAGCTAGCCTTTCTCAAACTTAGAGGTGCTTGTGAGTTACCTGAGAGGATATGTGTTAAAGTGTAAGCTTTGGTTCACTCTAGGGAATCTGAGTAGATTAAGGGTAGGACCTAAGAATCTGTGCTTTTACCAAGTGATATGCCTCACTGCCCCAGGGATTCTGATGTGGAGTCCAGGGCCAGGTTTTAAGAAATGCCTGTACAAGTAATGCAATTACCATCCAACTACTGAACAAAAATGGAGAATTCCAAATTGTCAGTTATCAACCCTGGCTGCCCACTGGAATCATCTGGAGAGCATTTTAAAAATTACTGCCAGATGCATTGTTTGGCAAAAGTTGTATGTGCATGGTAGGTACAGGTAAAGTGTATTGTTAGAAGAGGGGCATGTATAACCCAAGAAAAAGCCCAGGTTACTAAATGATTCCCTCGGCTTGCCTCCTTCAGAAGAAAGAAAGAAAAGGAAAGGAGGGAGGGAGAAAGGAAGGAAGCAAGGAAAGAAAAAGAAAAGACTGATGCCCAAATATCTTACTTCATTTGGGAAGCTATAACAAAATATCATAGAATGATTATCTTATTAACAGAAAGTTATTTCACTCAGTGATGACAGGAAATCCGAGATTGAGGTGCCAGGAGACTTGTCTGGCGAGGGTCCATTTCCTGGTTCAGAGAAAGCACCATCTCACTACCTTTTCATGTGATGAAGGGAGTAAAGCAGCTCTCTGGGGGCCCTTTCATAATCCTAGTCCCATTTATGAAGACTCTACCTCTTATGAAGGACCTAATCACTTTCCAAAGGTCCCACATCTTGACACCAACACACTGAGATTAGGTTTCAACATAGGAAATTGGAGGTGACACATACATTCAAGTCATAGCCTTGGGCCTTAGCCAAAACCAGTTGAATCTCTTAGGACCAAGAAATTGTATTAGGTAGATATGCTATAACAATGCTGCATAACAAACATCTCAAATCTCATTCAGAGATGGGTTAGTGGTCAGAATGTGGCTGATCTAAGCTTGTTCAGTGGAACAACAGTTGTAGGCTATAGACTAGATCCCAGTCTGTTTCACATGTTTTATTTTCCTTGAATTGATGGCAACTTAGGGTAAGTTCTTCTGTGAATCACTGTTGTGTAAAAGACAAGAAAAATTAAGGATATCTAGATTTCTAGTCAAAGCAAGTCATGATGCTGGCCCAGTCTTATTAGGATGGAGAAAATTTACTCTGCTGAATATTGAAGCTATCACAGACTACACCCTCACCCAAATAAATCATCATTTCTGGTGTGAGAGATGAGCAAAGACAAACCCTAAAATGCATAGCTAAGGCTGAGACTTTTCCTTGTACAGGTGACTTGGAGCCCAGATCCTTAAAAAAATACTTCTAACCCTGGGTGAGAGTCACAGAGCTACGCAGGTGAATAAAACGCAAAGAAGTAACACTATAGCCAAAGTATGATTCATTAAATGGCAAAGAAAAACCTAAAAAATAAGCAAAGTACATCATTTGTATATAGACATCGCAGGCGATATTGCTGACCCAGCTCCTTTCCTGACCTTGATAGTGTTGGATCCTCTAATCCTTGTCTGCATGGCCCACATTGAATGTCTACACTCTCATCTTAATGCAAGGTGATATGCAGCCCTTAAATCTAGGACCCTCCAGATGTTCCCCAGTATTCCCACCATGGCCTTAACTCAAGAACAAAATCAGGCAGCCTCCCTTTTATCCATGAGACCAAGGACAAGACTTAAGTGAAGCCACAAGGAGGAGGTAGACCTGTCCACCAAGGTCAGATTCAGCCATCCTAGTTCTACTTCAAGACCAAACTCAGTCAGTTGCCCTGTCTTTGCAGTCTGTTCCCAGCTTTGCCTGACTCCTCAAGTTTCCTTTGTTCTAGTTTGGTCCTAGAGTCTTCATCTGGAAAAACAGGAAACTAGAGTCAACCTCACTCCTTCAGTTCTGACGCTGATGAAAAACAGGTCATGTAAGTGGGACAGTGGATCAGAGAATCATCACCCTAGCTAGAGAACTCAGCCACTTATCTGAAGTCATTTGCAACAATGTGCTCATGAATAGTCCAGGTGAAGGCCCAGGCAGCTCTTGGAGCATAAATTACTTTGCTGTTCCTAATAGAATAACTCACCAGTTGTGGTCTCCCATTAACACATTCAGACTTCCAGGAATATATAGGATGCAGGATCACTGCATCAGGAGGCCTGAGAGCCTTCAAGCCACACTCCCTAGGCAGTAGAGCCCCATGTTGTAAGTAACTTCCCTTTGTTTCCCGTCTTCAGATCTCCTTGAATCTGAATGCCTGGGAATGGGGTATCATTCATCAACTGCCCTTACCCCACCTCCAAGTCCCTGTGTGGCTTGGCTGGAACTCTTTTTCTCTCCCCTCCTTGACCATAAACTATGACTTTGGCCTCCTGGACAACCCCCAAATGCACCAGCCTCCTACCAGCCTTGACACTCCTGCTTCCTCTGAAACACTAACTGAATGACTACCTCAGTGTTGGGCAGTACAGGAGGGGAGGCTACCCTGCAACATTAAATGTTCACCTGGCTGGCTCTTGTTCCTTCATCTCTGACCACCTTATAAAATGTCCACCTCATTCCTTTTTGCTTTTCATTACTTACTAAATGCTGAACTTGTGTGAAGTGTGTTTATTGTCTGTTTTCTCGGTTGATATCAAGATCAGGGCCGCCATCATGTTCCCCATTTAGGGAAATGCCTACCCCCACAGACGGTCGTTCTGTATTTTCTGTTGGACTGGTTTTAAGCAGAATTGTCATGCTTTGCTCACTGGTCACAGATTGGAATCCAGAAGCACTGCTTTCAACATCACACTCTCCTGGAGCATTTTAGGAGGCCAGCTGGTCCTCGAGTCCCAAGAGCTTGCCCCTTTGTTCTCATGATTACCTGTTTAACAACAACCCAGCTGCCCAGAGATGCTGTGGCCAAGGCAACAAGCAGAATTCCATTAGCTCTTTAAACATCCAGGAAAATGTCACAGAGAAACACGGGACCTGCTAAACAGGAATTTAAGAAGAGGTACAGTATGCCCGAGCACTAGGAAATAGCACGTCTTCTCTTTTATCCTGCTGGAACTGGTGGCCACAGTGCCAGTTTAATTTCTCACTTAATTCTCACCATGTCTGTTAAGAGACAAATGATATTACCTTACTTTAGAAATGAAGAAACTGAGGCACAAAGAGAAAAAATTATGTCAACTGCTAAGGAGCAGCAGGTACCTGAAGATGAATCTGATTCAAAACCTTTCAAATTCCTTGGTAGCAAATTTCCTCACTTTACTGGCTGTGTGGTAATTTAAAATATAGCATGTCATTCCACAATAACCTGGAAAATAACAATGTTCCATAAAAATTAGAATATAGGCATGAATATGTACTTGATTCATATTTATATTTTTCTTAAAATCAATAATTTAAACCAAAATAATATCAATGATAGATTTTTATTTTTTATCTTATTTTATATATATGAGTTTTTTGCCTGCATGTATGTAAGTGAACCGTGTGCACTCAATGCCTGCAGAAGCTAGAAGGAGTCTTATCCCCTGGAAGTGGATTTCAAAACAGGTGTTATCTGCCATGTGGGTGCTGAGAACAGAACCCAGGTTCTCTGCAAGAGCAGTAAGTACTCTTAACTGCTGAGCCATTTCTCTAGCCCCCTAAACAATAGCTTTATTAAGTAACCTAAAAAATATTTTAAAGTGGTTGGGAAGATGGCCCAGTTGGTAAAGCACCCACTTCGCAAGCATGAGGACCCGAGCTTGATCCCTAGCACTTACATAAAAAGCCAGGTGTGGCACACACCTATAATCCCAGGACTGGGGAGGTGGAGACCGGAGGATGTCTGGGGCTTGCAAGCCAGGTAGTATAGCCAAACTGGTAAGCTCCTGGTACAGGGAGAGAACCTGTGCCAAAGATAATTAAGGTGGAAAATTATCTTGGAAGTCATTTGATTCATTCTTTGACTTAAACACACACATGAACACACACACACACACACACACACACACACACACACACACAAAACATACTTTAAAAAACAATTTCCTGGACCAGCAAGAGGGCTCAGTGAGCAAACCACCAGTCACAACCTGATAACGTGAGTTCAATCCCCAGGACCCACATGGTGAAGGAGAAAATTGACTCCCACAAGTTGTTCTTTGACTGACATACACATTGTGGCTTAGGCGCCCTCAACAGGCACAAGCACCCACATGCAGACACACTAAATAAATTATAATGTAACAAAAAAACCAATTTCCAAATGTTTGGCACTTTTGTACTTTGAAGCAATCAGTGTGTTTGCTCAGAGAGAAAGTTGTCATCTCTGTTTTACCTACAGAAGGAAATCATCCTGAGATCTTAGTTATTTTTTTTATTTTTTTATTTTTTTTTATGGATGCTGGGAATCGAACCCAGGTCTTCCACAAGAGCAGCCAGTGCTCTTAACTGCTGAGCCATCTCTCCAGCCTTAAGATCTTAGTTCTTTAACTTCCTTTGGTTCCTTGGTAGCTGGAGGGCTGGGGGAGGGGGAGTGGCGGGAGGAGGGAGAGAACAGAACTGATCTTTCAAGCAGGAACTTAAGAGAGCAAAGTTGAGAGGATGGGACAACATTGTAGCTGACATCAAACTAAGCTAGGGTTTGACTGTCAGGGGCCAAAGACCCCTATGGTCAGAGTACTCTGAGCTAGCATCCACGAATGAGACCACTGTCAGGCAAGGATCTCAAACCAAGATCATTCCAGAAGGAAAACAGAATGAACTTGGTGCTCAGACCCCTTTCACTTACAAAAGAGAGAGAGTCAGGAGCAATTTTCATTTTTCGTAGGTGTTTTAGAGCTGGTGTGTTCCCCAAGAAGCTTTCAATACGGCTTCAGTCTTTCGTGTTTTGACAGATGTCTGATCAACCCAGAAAAAGCCTCGTGTCCCTTTCAGCCAAGTCTATTTTCTAAAGGTGAAAATTGGTGAAGAGTGAAAGAACAGCTTCTCTGTGTGAGAGGGTTCTTGATATGTCGGACTTTTAATTACTTCTGCAAAATGAAAGTTTCATAGAACCCAGGACCATGGTGTGTTTGTGGATTTCTGGGAATGATGGAATCACACAGTATGATCTCTGTTCCTTCAAAGGAAAGGAACTAAATAGCTGCCTTGGAACAGTACCTCATGACACATTTAAACACTGCAAATCGGGCCGGGCCGGGCCGGGCGTGGTGGCACAGGCCTTTAATCCCAGCACTCAGGAGGCAGAGGCAGGCAGATCTCTGTGAGTTTGAGGCCAACCTGGTCTCATAGCGAATCCGGCCACCAGCTGGGGCTACTGGGAGACCCTGTCTAAAAAAAAAAACCACTGCAAATCATCCCCCTAAGTGCTGTGGCTTTTTCAGGGAAATTTGTGTGTACTTCATCATGAGTGACTTTATCACTATTGTGTGGTATTTTAACAAAACAACATGGTGGAGACATGGAGAGATGTCATGGCATACTGGACTGAACAGGGCTACATTCCAATTGACCTGGGTTGAAGCCCAGTGCCCTGGCTTGGCCTGTCATACACTGCTGTGTGGTATTCATAGGCTAGGCTGGTTTAACAATAAGAATGTTTATCTTGTGGTTCTGGAGGCTAAATGTCCAAGATCACAGTGCCAGGTGGTTGGGTTCTAGTGGGAAGGAATGTTTTTCCTGACTTGCAGACTGTCATCTTTTCAATGTGTCCTCACACTGTGGTTAGAAAGAGAAAGCAAACTCTCTGGTGTCCCTGCTCATACACGTACTAGTCACATCCTGAGAGCTCCAGTTTCTTGGCCTCACCTAACCCTAATCAACTCCCAGAAACTCCACCTCCCAAACAATCACATTGAGGGCTGGGACTCAACACATGGACTGGAGGTGGAGACACTCAAATATTCAGTTTGTTGTACTTAACCTTGCTACATATTAGCTGGTGCCTTGGGGAGACCTCGTTCCATTTCAGAGTCTTAACTTTGTCACCTAAAATACTGAGAGACTTCTTAGTTGCTACCAAAGTTATATGAGCTAAAGAATATACAGTCTTCAGTATAGGATGCATAGGAGAGGACTTAGACCTACCCCAAACATGATTTAGGCATAGAATACTTTTCTTCACAGATGGAAGCACAGTCTTAACAGATAACAAGACCAGAACTGCTCTGTTAATATAACCCTTCCATCAGGATCTCACTTATCCCAGAACCACAGAGCACCACTTAAACATCCTTCATCTGCATCTCCTGGGCCACATTTCCATTTTCCCATCTACGAATGCTAAGAATAAAGCACACATCCAGCCACATGTTGGATTCTGAATAAAAACTGTCCCCTGAACAGACTCCTGTGTTGAGGGCTTGCTCCAAAGCTGGTGATACTATTGAAAAATGATTAGATCATAAGAATCCTATCTTCATCAATGGGCTAATCCATTAATGAGTTCATAGTTGAATGGGTTAATAAGGGCCTAGTGACAGAAAATGGGCCACTGGAGGCATGCCTCTGAAGGACAAAGCTCATCCTCCAACTTCCTCTCTGGCTTTCTCTGCTTCCTGACCACCAATAGGCTGAGTAGCTTTGCTCCACCACCTTCCTGCCATGCTGTTTGTCTCCCCAGAGGTCTAAAGGCAATGGAGGCAGCTAACCTTGGACTGAAACCTCCAATACCATAAGCCCAAATAAGTCTTTCCTCCTTTGTTTTTCCCAGGTAATTTGTCACAGTCATGGAAACCTGGCTAACATGCTTGTGAAGATGTTGCCATACTTCAGACAAGTCTGGACTTCTCAGGCCACAGCTACACTCTTAGCCTAATCCCCTTGTGGCTGTACCAGCCTCTTATCCCAATGCCCTGTATTCACTCCAACATCAGAACATTAGTACCAAGCCCACCTCTCCATGTACGGACTTAGAGTGACTCCAGAATACCCTCTCAACAGATCGTGTACAATACTAGTCCCTCAAAAATCCAAATGAATTATTTCTTTCATGTTTGAGGTTAAAAATTTGGAACAGTACTGGGGGGGGTATGGGTAAGCATGAATGCACCATACATATCGGTTTAGACAAATTTACTAGATTTAGGAGTCTTATTTCCTCTTGAGGAGTTGTACAGTGGGTTGAAATGCATATGATTCATAAGTTTTGCATTCATTAGTATCATTTCTGTGCTGCCAAATGCATAATTCTGATGCACAGTTCCCACTGAACCTATAAGCAAGAGGATTTATTTCACCATTTCGTTTTTATTCATTGCTTTTGCTTCTCTTTCAGTGTTTCCCCAGGACTGTGTCACAGGTAAAATTTCACTTGTGATTAGATACGGGATTACAGTGATGGGAAATGAGAATCTGGATATGGGTCTCCAGTTGACTGGTGCCTACCACTAGGTGGGATGGGGGTGTTTCTACAGAGCAATAGCCCTAGGTGAAATGTTTCTAAGCAGGGAAAAAGAAGCCGTACCTTCCAGAAAGCCCCTCCTTTGATACCAGTGTTTAAACTCATATCCCAGGGTGTTAAGACCTTGTAATAAATGTTTTCATTTTTTCTTAGTACATTTGGACAAAAAAAGGATTTCTCCTTTACTCTGCCCTAAAACTTATTAAAAGTCCCCATCATAAATAGGCAGTTCACAGAATCAGCACAGGAAAAGATGTTCACTCTCACACATTAAGGAATAATCGACATTTAAAACAACAAAATACCATATTCTCCAACCAAGCAGATAGCAAAGATGAATATATTTGAAATGACGAATGTATTTGAAATGACATTGTGTCAGTGATTATGAGCAGGCATTTTGATCAGAGAGTACTTTGGCATCTCTGTTTGGCAATGGCTCCCATGAAGTAAAATGTCCCTAATGCAGCAAACTCCACTCCTAGGACTTTATCCCAGATCAACAATGGTGACACACACATCATTGGAGAAAGTTTCCCCACCTGTATAAGACTACACTCGGTTTAAATTGTAATCTCAAATCTCACATTGACACCTCAACTGTGCTCATAATTCTATTATTCTTCCTTGATCAAATATAACCTCCTGATCTTGTAAATGGCCTTCATGCCAGTCCCTCGCTTGTCAAGCTTTTGACTTCTCTTGGCTGGAAGTACCTCTGTAGAATTCATTGGGAAACAGATGCATATACAAACTAGTTTTCCCAGTTAAAACATCATCTGTCAGGTTCTCTATCACAGGGTTCAGTGACAGTCAGCTCCCAGCGGGGGGGGGGGGGGTGGGATGTAATGCCATCTAGTCTTATGAGACCTCAGTCAGGTTATATAAACTCTCAGAAGTTCAGGTTTATTGCTTAAATAACCAAGGTTCTGGTTATGAAGGATAGAGAAGAATCAAGGATTCCTAAATTTTTTGACCTAAGAAACCATATGGATGGCAGTACGATTAACTGGGATGGTAAAGACTTAGATCAGTGGTTCTCAAAGTGACTCAGAAATTCCTTGGTTAAGGAGTGTCTCCCATTTCTTCCATTTCTGGTGCATGGTTAACACTTGAGGACCAGTGATTTAGAGAATGGATCAGAAGTAAAGCAAGTATAGGTATTTTAGGCAGAAAGGATTTAAATATTAGGTGCTTATAAAAGCCCTGAAACAGGGAAGTAGCTCAAGTCAGGGCAGAGCATGGCTGCCAGCTTGTTCTTGCAGAGAGGGAGAATGTTGCAGGATGTTCAGGAAAGGGATTGAGACAGTTCAGCTTTAGAGGCAGATGGATCATAGGAAGGAACGCTGGAGACCACTGCAAAATCTCTTACTTTGAGACAGTCCAAGACTAGTGATTATTTGGCTTCTTTTCTCTCTTAGTCTCATACAAGTGCATCTTATTGGTGAGTTGACATGGGATATGCATAGGCAGGGGTTCTGGGGAATAGCCTAGGTAGATTCCAGCCTCTGTGAGAAGAGACAGGGCATAAAAAGGAAAGATAACATTGACTTTCCAACAGACCATCTAACCCAATCCAGGGGTAGGGGTAGGGAGTAAGGAGTTATGTTTGACGTGCATTGTGATGGAACATTCAAATAGAGATGTGATTTTCAAATCTGAGACTGAAAGTCAGGGGTAAGATCAGGCTGGAAATGTAAATGGCAAAGTCCTCAGCAGATAGATGGTGTAGAAACCCTTGGAATCCTAAGATAGTATCACTAAACAGAATTGTAGTTATAGACAATATCAGAGACCCAGTTCTGGCCTCTGTTTGACTAAAGGATGTGCAAGAGTCAAAAATCTGGAGAAGAAGGGGATATCCAAGATGGAGGGACTGGCCCGAAATGCAGAGGTGAGAGTGCTTGTAGAGGAAGGAGGAGCTAACCTGGGTAGATGCTGCTGGCAAGTCTGCTAAGGAAAGATACAAACATTTTTCTATCAAGACAGAAGACAGTGTTAGGGTGTTGTATAGCATTCCATCCTGGGGAAATTCCTTAAGACCCAGGAATTAAACAACTCACAAGTCCCTGAAGTTTACCAGATCAGCAAGGTCTCTCCCTCCCTAAGATTATATAAGCAGTAAGGACTGCTGAAGGCGGCTCTCTGCCCCAGGAGCTGCCTGCATGTCAAGTTGCAGCTTTAGTCATCAGCCAGGCTTGGGTGGGCTTTTCATTGACGCAGTTGTCTCTGAGTCATCTGCACTCCCGTAAGGAACCCAGGGAAACTGGCTAGCTCATCGAGTTGGACTTTGGTAGAATCATTCCTTTGGTCTTGTCAGTTCCCTATCTGGAGTAAGCACAGGTATGCTCACATCCCCTCAGGAAAAATCTCACACAAAACAAGGTCAATGGGAGTCCTTCAGAGGAACAGTCAGGATCAACTGTTTGGAGTTGGTTGGGAAATGAATACACATAAAAGAAGAGACAGAATACACAGCCCATTCAAAGACTTTGTTATGAAAAGGGACAGAGAAATGAGCTACAATCTTGGTCTTTTACCATGAAAAACAGAATGTCGGAGAGTTTATATAATGATATAGTAAGAGGTAGCATTTCAGCCCATTTCCCCTTGAGACTGACTAAGACCAAATCCTGTTATCTTCCCTCCTGTAGACAGACCCTCCACATTTTTCAAGTTGTTATTTTTTGTCTGGGTTTGTTTTCTCATAGTTACTGGAAAGAAACTAAATTCTCTAGATACTTCTCAAAGCCTCTTGTCAAAAGGTGACTTTTCTTATTGGGAAATAGATGCTATTAGACAAAAGCAGAGATGAGGCCCCAGGCAGGTCTTTATATCTTCAAAAGCAAAAGTCTTCACTAATTCCCTCCCATAAGCGCTTTTATAGAAGGAGAAGAAAGGCTGACAGCCTTTCCTACTGATTGTTTCAGGTTAATAAACCAGCACTTCTGTGGATGGATAGACTTCAATGGAGGCACAAATCTAAACCAGCCAAAAAACCATAGCTCCAAAAATGAGCACAACACAGACAAGTCAACACAACACTGAGGTGGGGTCATGAGCTGTCTGTCATTTGCTGTCTTGACTGAGAACATTTGATAGCACTACACACTGAAGCTTAGGCCATCAGTCTGCCTATCATCTCTGTTCTGACCATATGCTTGGAATTCTGACCACACACACTGCCTTACACACTAGAAATTAGAACCAAATCAATATGCTCATGAAGCACGCTAAGAAAGTGGGATGTGTTTTGAATTTCACTCTGAAATAAAAATACATGGATTCTTATTTATTAATATAAAAATGATACATGAATACTGTAGGAAAATGAGTTACATTTCAGGAGTGTGGTATATGGTGATGAACTGTCCAGATTCCCATTTATCTTTGTTTTTGGTTGCTATAACAAAATACCCAAGACTGAGTAAATTAGAGATATATTTAGTTCACAGTCCTGGAGGCCCATGGGCATCTATGGTGCTAGTGTCTGGTCAGCTTCTGCTGAGAAACCCATGGTGAAAAAAATGGAAGGTGGGTAGGTATGTGCCAATCAGATCATGTGGCATGAAAGGAAGCAAGGGAAAGAGCCAAGGAAGCTGAGCTCACTTTGTAACAACCTGCTCCTGTGGTAACCAACCCAGTCTGTTGAGAGAGAGCAAGCACTCTTAATTAATCCCTCTTAATGACCTCTTTGCCTCCTAAAGGCCCCACAGCCTCCCAGTTCCAGGCATGAAATTTGGTACATTTACGCCCCAGAGTTCCCTAGGAGTTGGGACAAGACTGTCAAACCTACATGTTTGTCTCATCCCTTTCTTTTCCCAGTCCTTTGCCTCTTCTACCCTCTCACAGTTTCAGTCACCCTGAAAATTACCTTATCATTAAGGGCTTCCAGAAAACTAGCCAGAAATAATTGTACCGCGAGAGGTCCCAGAAAGAAGTAATGGATGGACTTTTGGAGCAACTTACTGGCTACCAGCTGTCCATGACCATCCCTAGGAGTAAGTGAGGCTTTAGAGAGCCTCTGGCACAAGGTGGGAATCCAATTGTCAAATCTCTCATCCCTAATGAGTTGGGATGGCATGCTGGTAGAAGGCAGTGCAATAGGTGATGTAATGTATCAGAAATGTGTATTGGAGAGTGGGGTAGGAGGGCTGTAACTCCAGCAACAATAGATTTAGTGGCTATTATTGAACATTTATACTTAAGAAAAATCTTAGAAGAGATTGGCAGTTGATAGGCAGGTATGAAAGCCAGAGGACCTCCCTGGTATCTAATAAAGAAGATTTTTTTCCTGCAGTGAAAAGAAAGAGAAGCAGAGCCAGGTTCAGGGCTCCATGGTGAGAGAACACAAGCTCCAGAGAAAGTTGACCTCAAGCTAAGGCATCTCTGTTATGTCTAGTAAGATAGGGAAAAATGGAACCAAATGTTTTCTGTTAAAGATACTTAAATGGATGTCTTGTGAGAATTCTCTTCTTATAAGAAGGGGGTGGGGATCCAGACAACATCTATCTTCATCCTTCTAAGGTCCCAATGACAAACCTAAGTTTGATTTCACCAAAGCTCCTTTTGGGAACAAATGAGTTTATTAGGCTTACCTATAGAGCATGGGTGAGGAGTTACTGACAGGGACATGGGTGACCCCAAAACAGCTGCACTGGAAAGCCAGTATGGATGATGGCTTCCCATAGCCTCATAGTTGGAGCCCCTTCTCAGTTTTCCCTAGTCCATATCCTCTAGCCCTTCCCTGAGCAGGAGGTCATGATGTACAGCTGGCTGAGAGGAATGGCTGGATACTCAGATGAGGGTACAAAGACCTCACAGCCCCTCCTCCTATGAAGGAATGTCCACAGTCAACAATCACAGTTGTGATGATCTTTTACAACCCGGCACAGCTGAACTCATAAAGATGGCGACAATTTGACTCAGAGGATGGTCCTATATGACTTGCCTCTAGAATTTTGAATCCCTAGATTCCTCTGAACCACCTCAGACTGCAGAAAAGTCCTAAGCCTCCCTACTGTTGTCTAGGGCTCAATGAAGAAGTTAGCTTCTCATAAGACACATGTACCTCATTCAGGATATGCCCCTCTTCTCCTTGCTGTTAGGGCTGTTACTAAGTCAAATTACCACATAATCCTGCTATACTGGACCAGACAAAGGAGGACTATGCCCCAAAGAGACTGAAAGCCCTAGCCAGCTGGGCTAACAAAATATTGGAAATATTCATGATTGTTGATCAAAAAATTCAGAAGACTGAATCAGGTGGAGTTTATTGATTTGGGATCTCTGCATTAAGGACCCCCAAGAAACGATGCAAAGTGGCTTGTAGGGTGCTATCCAGAAGCACAGAACACATAATGGTAAATGCTAAGGAAAGCTGAGGTGCCAGAACTTACAGGAGAGATGCCAGAGACAAAAAAGACAAGGTTCTGGGAAAAGCCAGCAGATTCAACAGATGATCCAGTGTATAAATCAGAAAAGATACCATTTCCTAAGGCAAGGAGTTAGGGCACCAGCAGCACCTTGATGTTTGGTGGTTGTTCTACTAGTTTGTTTCTTCATTGCTGTGACAAAATACTCTGACCCCTATCAACTTGGGAAGGAAAGGGTTTATTTATCTTACATATCTCGGGTTACAGTTCATCAGGGAGCCCAAGGTAGGAACTCAGGGCAGGAACCTGGAGGCAGGAGCTGGAGCACAGACCATGGAGGAACACTGCTTACTGGCTTGCTCCCCTGGCCCCTGCTCAGCCTGCTTTCTTATGCAACACAGGCCCACCTGCCCAGGAGTGGCATCACCCACAGTGGGCTGGGCCCTCCCACATCACTCGTCAAGAAGATGCCCCATAGATATGGCCACAGGCCAGTCCAATAGAGGTAATTCTCCAAATGAGGCTCCCTCAACCCAGGTTTGTCAAGTTGACACTAAAGCTATCCAGCACAGTGGTAGTTTTCTTCTGTAAGCCAGGGCTGAGGGTAGGAGGTACTATTCCAGAATGAGGCTTCCCGGGGGCCATGAAGATAGGAGCAGGAGCAATAAAGGCCCCCTAAGCAGTGCTCAGCTACTGGAAGCCAAGTGGACACAATAAAAATTAGGCAGGTGTGTGATCCAACAAAGCTTGATCATCACAGAAAGATCAGTTCTATGGACACAGGTGAGAAAACATGGGCTTTCATTCCTAGTTCCTCTAAGAGTCTTCCTCTTCTGTAAGGGAAAAGCTAATGCAATCTTGGAGAAGCTACTCTCAGAGCACATAAGGATAAGAGGATCCAAGCAGTGAAAACAGCAGACTTGGGACAGAAATGGAAGAAAGGATTTGCTGTACTGGTGGGGTCTGGCTGTCAGCTCCTTCGGGGTCTGCCTTGACCACTGAGCATGACCTCATCCAAGGGCTTGCCCTTCTTGTGGCAATGAACAGGCACTAACCTATAATAAAGTGATATAAAACTGACCTTTTCTACCCAATGTGAGGAACTATCTCTGAGACAAACGTACTCTAGACTTCCCTGTGTAGCTGGTAAGCCTTTGTTAGATCTGCAGAGCAGTTCAACTCGATCAGTCCATCCCTGCTTTTCATATCGTCCCTTCTACTGTGGTCTGCAGAAATGAGCCACCCACAGGCACAGTCAAGGAAAGACTTGCTCAGGGCAGGAAGTATAACTTTTAGCTGCCCCCCCCTTCCAGGACTGTCTTGGAGGCAGAGAGCCACCTAGCCCAAGGTCACTCCCTTTCTGGGGGCAGCCAGCACCCAGCGGCTGAACAAGACTAGCCTACACTGCAGTTGTAGAGGGCACTCTAGTTCAGCTTTCCTGATTTTCTTCTTCTTCCTTTCCTTCCTCATCTTTCACAGGATAATGTCAGCGAACATTCTGTAATCCTGATTTCCATCCCAGAGTCTGCCTGCTAAGAACCTAACATACAACAAAGAGAAAGACAAAAATGTGAATTTAAGCCATCTCAAATCACAACACCCCCCCTTACATCCATAAATAAGGAGTGTGTCTTGGAGATGAGATAGCTCTGTCGTAAGTATATTAAATCAGCCAAATAAACTGTAAACTGTTAACTCACCCTTCTGTTTATTCAATGACAGTGTCAAAATCTCAAATTTTCATCAGAATAAATAGAAAAGTCTGCCAGTACCACATTGAAGGGATTTGTAGTCCTCAAACATTTTAGGAATGCTACATTTATGCCACCCAGACATAATGACATCCAATACTTTATAGTTTATAACTGGAAACTTCTTGCCTTAAGTATCAATCATCACTTAGGATACAACAAACCACTACAAACTTATTAGAGTTTAACACCAGCTGCTGATTATCTACCAGTAAGTGAAGAACCTGTGCACAACTAGGTTGAATTCTCCTCAAGGGCCTCTCAAAAGCATGCAAAGAAGGTGCTGGCTGAGCTGGGTTCTCATCTGAGTGCTCAACTGGGGAAGGATTCACCTGTAAGCTCACTCAGCAGTTGATGGCAGAATTCAGTTCCCTATAGGATATCAGATAGACAACTTCAGTTTCCCCATGACTGTTGGTTGAATACCACCCTTAGTTCCTTGCTATGTGGGCCTTTCCAACAAGAAACTTTGTTTTATCAAAACTAGTCACAAAGAAAGCAATAGCAGTTTGACTGGATTTAGAATCACCTGGGAGACACACCTCTTGGCATGCCTTCTACAGTGTTTCCAGAGAGGTTTAACTGAGGGCAAACCATCCTGCATGTGGGCAGCACCATTCCATGGGCTGAGAACACAGACTGAGTAACATGGGGAGAAAGGAGAAAGCCAGAGGAGTGCTGGTACCGCCCTCTATCTGCTTCCTGATCCACCTAGATATGAGCAAGCAGCTTCACATTCCTGCCACCATAGCCAAGAGACACTCCTGTACAATGCCTTCCCTACCATGATAGGCTACCTTTGAACTGTGAGCCAAAATAAATCTTGTCTCCTCTAGGTTACTTTCATCAAGTACTTAAGAGTGATGAGAAAACTAATACAGAGAGCAAAGCAGAAGTCACAAAACATTTAACCTCATCATTACTTCATACCTCCAAGTTGCTGTATTCTGTTAGTGACAAAATACTTGAGAGAAGACAATAATACAGATTAGGAATGCAGAAGGCAGACATCACTGGATACTATCTCAGAGACTACCCATGCCAAATAGCCACATATTTATATTTGAAAAATGCAAATCATGCTGCTCTACAATCTTCAACTTACCAAAATGCAAGTAGACTTCTATCTCCAAAAAGGTCATCATCTGTCATTTTTAATGACTGCTCAGGATTCTACTGAATAGATGTTATATGATTTATTGACCAAGCCCTATTGCTGGAAAGCTAGTTTCCAATTTTAATTTCTAAAAATGATGTTGTTATGAATATGCCAGTATTTAAACATTTCTGTACTCATGTACATATTTCCTCAGGGAGAAGTTCCTAAAGCTTGGTTGGAATTATTGGGTTGTTGTTTTAAGACTTTCATTGCTTTGTGAAATGTTTTTAACTGATCTCTATAAACTAGGTGGACAAGAGTCCCCATTCCTTTCATAGGTAAAGTACTGCCCCCAGGGCATTTGGGAGGGATGGGTAAGCTTCTGTCTCAGAGTTCTGCATGACTCAGTTCTTATCAACTACTATATCACCCTGCATAGCAGGTCCCATGTAGAGCAAGGCTTCTTTTATATTTCAAGGTGCCTTTTGGAGAAGTCAGTCCAGTTTACCCTCGTGTGAAGAATGTGTGGAATGTATCCTCTTTGTTTGAAATCTTAGCTAGGCCAGGATGCCCATCATCAGTGGACATTTGGGGCACACGCTGTTCCATTTGTTAGATGCCACAGGAGCCAGGCAGAGATCACAAGTATATGTGTCAGACCATGTGTAAACTATCAAGGAGTGATGGAAGCTATTGAGAACTGGATTGTCTGGTCTACTGAAAGTGTTCAGATCTCAAAACATCACTAAACACTTTGCTGGCCCATGAAAATATCTGTGTGGCCCACATTAAACTTGGGCTATGAAGGCTGGGGAGATGGCTCAGTCAGTTAAGTGCTTGCCTTGCAAATATACGAAGCTCAGTTCAATTTCCACAATCCACATACAAAAGCTGAATGTGACACAGGCTTGTAATCCCATTGTTGAAGAGGCAGAGATGGGCAGATCCCTTGGGCTAGAAGGCCAACCAACCCAGCCTAGTGGGCAAGCTCCAGACCAATAACAAAAACAGGCTGATTGTGTTCTTGAGGAATGATACCCAATGCTGTCCTCTGGCCTCCACATGCACATGAACACATGTATATGAGCACACATGTCAACATACATACATATACATATAAATGATAAATAAGCAAATAAATTTGGACTATGAGTTCATGATTTATGGTTGACGAAAAAGAGTTATTGTCTGGTCTTTTTATTTGATTTATTAAAGACAGTCTTAATTCATGACCTTTTTGCCTTAGTCTCCCAAGTGCTAAGATTGTAGGCATGTATCACCACACATAGCGTGACTTTGAACAGACAAGTGTTTCCCCTATGCAAAGCCAGTTGCCTCATAGGTGACCTGCAAACAGTCAGTTTTCACTACAGAAAAAGTCTTATCGAAAGGGCCAGCGGGAACACACAGCTTAATCAGCTCTTTAGGGGCTGTGAAAGTAGGTGTTACAAAAGGCATAAATGAACGAACATCTGAGACCGCTTCCTAGTACAGTGTTCACTTTCTCGGTACCTGTTTCCTCAGTGGAGCTCTCTGGCCTTCAGCACTGAGGAGCAATAGGAGACACATTTATAAATACACCCACACTTGACAGGAAACTCAGGGGCTTCAATTCCACATCCCCAGAGGACTGATTGTAGAAATCCATTAAGTTAATGAGGATTTGGACGCAGTTATCTCTGTGCAACATGTGACAAGCACACCCCGTAATTGAGTCAGGAGATTTTTTTTTTTGCAAAAACCTGGGAGAGTTATGGTTTCTATTTCTTAACTCCCTAGCAGTGGGTTTGGTGCTGGGCACATACAGGAAGGTATTTCATAATTACCCAGTGGTGGTGCATGAGCTTGTAGGAGACAGATGCCATATTAATGTCGCCCTTCCTGTCATGCCTTAGTGGATTTGCTGTTTTATAAGCTTTCCATTGGGAAAGAGGAAGGGGCATTAAGGACAACACTCTTGCTCTAAATACATATAAAGATAACTGGGCAAAGTGGAGACAATTTTTAACTTTTAAATTGAAGCAGCTAGACTCACACATTTACAACAGTCATGCTGAAATCACGGATGGTGCTAAGTGTCAATCTGTTACTGATTTTATTATTGATTATTTAAAGAACTGCTCAGGTTTAATTTCTTCACTAAGGCTAGATGGAGTGTAAATGAAAGGACTTCTCTGCAGAGATTACCGGGATTTTCCAACCAATTTTTGGTAATCCATACGCATCTCTCTCACCTTGATTCATTTGCTTTGAATACTGATTTCCACAGACCATATGCCCACTTTTCAACTCAGTTCCAGTCATGTGACTTCTGTCCGTTTTACACAGACCAGTCCATAAGCAAAACACAAACTTCTCCTAGGTAGTATCTGCTTCCATTTCTTATACAACGTCCCACACTTTCTCCTTTGACTCTTCTCTTCCCTGGAATTTACCTGACACCCACAAAACGCAAATCCCGCTTCACTCCCCAACCCCTTCTCTGGCACAGTGCCACCTGGTGGCTGCTCTTAGCTATTACAGCAAGATAACAGCAGCGCAAAGCTTATGGAGGGAGAAAACCAGAACACGGAAGATTAAGCATATCAAAGAAATCAAATGACAGGAAAAACCAAAATCTTTCTGTAGAACATCCTGTAGATTCACAATTTATATTAAAACAGAGTTACAGAGGAATAATTGAGTCTGCATAGACTATTTACAAAGACCACAAAGTATACACCTGTCTGCATCTTCTTTCAAAATATCTATTTAATTGTATCTTGTCAGAGAACTAGAATGAATTTTGAGTTAGCTAGTTGCTATGTAAGCTCTCTCTTGACTGGACTGGCTTCTGAAAGCAAAACTGTAAAATTGTCTTCGATTAGCCACACATTATGACAATTATCAATATTATTGATACTTAAAAGTTAACCTTTTAAATGGCTGCAAAAGCCATGGAAGTTATTTCCTGTTTTATTTAAAGCATCCCATCTCACAGTAACTAGTTGTGTGCTGTAATCCTAGGACCTGCTTCATATTTTCCATGCAAAGACAAAAAGAAACAAAGTGGCAATTATCTTTTTGCCCTGGGCTTTGGAAGTAATGAAATTTTTTTAAATGTTGAATGTGATTTTTAAATTTTCTCTATTTTTAAAATGAGTGCTACTCGGCAATTTCCATCCTTTTGTGGTCAAATCCATTCTACAAACAGAAAAAGAAGTTCTTCTTCTGCCAGCTTCATTTTTCCCATTGATTTCCTGGCCCAAAACATGTCCCTAATGGAGCTTGAAACAACTGCAGCTTTGCTTTTGTTTTCTTCCTTTGTTGGCACACCTCTGCTGAAGGCCAGCTGTGGTGTGGGCAACAGGGCCCTTGTGGGGAGGGGTCTGCCCCTCCCACAGGCTGGCAAACAGAAGGTTAGGAGGAAGAAGGGAGGATGCCGTCCCTTTCCTAGGCCTGGCACCATTAGCAAATACCATCCTTTGAAATGAGCCACACTACAGCAAGTAAAAGCTTTAGAAAATGCAAGGGAGCTAGAAAGTTGCTAATCCAGCTGGAAAGGTAGAAGGAACTATTGGAAATGTGGGCAGTCCTCAAGAAATGGCAGGTGAGGTGCTGATAACACAATACTACAAAATAAGTACAGAAGCAAGCTCCTTAGGTATCCTGAGAGATGGGTTCAGAACCCCTGCACATACCATGGTCTGTGGAATCTCAAGTTTCTCATAGAAAGCAATATTTGCATAAAACACACAAATCCTCCCATATACTTTCAGCCATCTCTAGAGGAGGAATGCCTAACACAATGTAAATGTTCTGTAAATAGTTGCGACACTGTGTTGTTTAGGGAACTGGGACAAGGGAGTAAATACACATTCAGTCTTTTTCTTCAAATCTTTTTGATACTCATTTTGTTGAACCCATAAACAAGCAACTTACTTTAAGTGGTCCAAACAGGAATTATTCCCACAGAGAAAAGGGGAGAGGGAAGAATCTCTAAGAAGAGATTCTTCTGCTACCCCTGGTTCTCTGTTCCTTCTGACCTCTCCCCACATGACTGAGAGCCTCAGTCCACACCAACAGCTGAGTCACTGGACCTGAGCATGTGGGTTACTCTGGTAAAATTTAAAGAGTTTGGCCAAAGATCGTGTGGGAATTTAGGTAGGTATAACAGCCCTCTATAGAGCCTTTCCTACTCTGAAACCCCCAGACTTTTCCCTCCAGAAGAAAACAGAATGCTCAAGCTGGCTGTGTTAATGAGCTACAATAAAATACCTGAGGCAATTAACACAGGAGAAAAGGGTTATTTCACTCATGGTTTGGGAGGCTAAGATTGGGCAGTAAGTTTTTTTCAATGAACCTACAAGCAGCAAGGGTAGGAAGCAGGTGTAAATGTTAATTCATCTGACAAACCAGAATCCTTTCAAGCTACACCCCCCATTACCTAAGGGTGTCTCAGAAGGCCTTACCCCTTGAAAGTCCACAGCATCTTCCAATAAGACCACCTTGAAGACTGCTCTAGATTGCTTCTCTATTGCTGTGATAAAACACTGATCAAAAGCAACTTGGGGAAGAAAGGGTTTAATTTATCTTACATCTCCTAAGTGACAGTCCATCACTGAGGGAAGTCAGGGCAGGAACTCAGGGCAGGAACCTGGAAGTAGAAGCTGAAGCAGAGACCACGGAGGAATGCCTCTTACTGGCTTGCTCCCCTGGCTGTGCTCAGCCTGCTCTCTTATGTAGTCCAAGACCACATTCCCACCCATAGCACCATGCATAGTGGGCTGGGGCCTCCCACATTATTCAACAATCAAGAAAATGCCTCATAGACATGCCCACAGGCCAATCCAATATTGGTAATTCCCCAACTGAGAGTTGGTATAACTCCTTGTGTGTTAATTGCCTCAAGTATTTTATTGTAGCTCATTAATACAGTCAGCTTGAGCATTTTGTTTTTTTCTGGTGGGAAAAGTCTGGGGGTTTTAGAGACAGAAAAGCTGTGCAGAGAACTGTTATACCTAGACCTGACGTACTTCTTCCCAAGTATGTCAAGTTCACCCCTGAAGCTATCCAGGACAGGAACCAAATTATTACAACATGGAACTTTAGGATATACTCATTCCTACCTTAAGCACTGAATTTCCTCGTTTCTCCCAGACCCATGTACTGCTACACTGGGAAAATCACACACGCTGTGATGACTCAGTAACCTAGTTCTCACTGTGGCTGCTGTGATGTACCCAAGCTAACCTCGGCTACGTCAGATGGCTTGAGGCCATAGCTTCTCCCAGAGACACATAGGAAGATGTATTAAATTGTTTTTCCAGAACAAAAGAGCAACCCAGAGCTCTCGTTTCATCTCAGTAAATTTCCAGAAACCTGCAGAATGGACTACATCTTCTCCATTGGACCAAGTCTGTAACTGGAGGCTCTGTTAGTAACCAAGGGGTTGGAAGTGAATAAATCATAGCTATGACCAATAGCATGCTGACATAAAACTAATGCACAGCTACAAAGCTCTGGAATCACTCAGAATTGCCTAAATTATCTCCCTGTTAGTAAACATTTACTCTAAGCTTTGGTGACACATGGGATTCCAATGTCCTCTGAAGAATATGTGAAACACAAAAGCATGGAGCACTTCCAGGTCATAAAAATAGTCTTTCTACACATGCTAATGCTAATCACCACCACAATGCTCTCTTAGAATTTGGAAAGCTTAAGGCAATTCGGATTTTTATAAATCTCCAAGAAACACTGTCCGGGAAAACTAAAACTTTTGTCTCCTTCATCTCAGTAAATTTCTTCCTAGTAAAACAAAAAGTTATTCCAAATATATAGTGGTTCCAAAGCTACATTCACAATGAAGATTATTCTCAAAATAGGTGTGTCTCCAAGATGACTTGGAGGCCTCAGGAAAGACTTGATTGATGGAGGATGGAAAAGGAAGGGCTTCTTGACTATTTGCTGCATGGTCGCCATGGTGGAGTTTAGTAGTGATAAGGCAATGAGGAGTTAGCCCCTCTGCACCTGTATGCTGGTGGAACTGGGGCACTTCCCTCAATAGTCCCATCATTTCAAATGCTGAGGCTCATTGTTCTTCTGAGCTACTGAAAGGTCTACTTTGGTTGACAGACTGTGTCAGGTGAGGAGGGTACAGGAGAGAAACTGCAGCACCTCCTGGGCTTGCAAGTTTAGTGGAAGAAAGTTTTGTAGCCTGCGTTTTCCTCCATTGGAAATTGCAAGAAGATTAGGTGGATGCTTACAAAACATCAAAGAGGGGTTGGAAGTTGTTTGCAAAACCAATTTTACTAAATATGTGTGTTTATATTGGGTTATTGAGAAAGAATATTAAATCTTGCCAAAAAAACAGTGCAAAGAAAATAGGCACAACAAATTTTAATGGCTTTTTTCTGACTACAGAGCAATTTATGAACATTAAAGAAAATCTGAAGACACAAAATAGTATGAAAAAGATCAAGATCAACCCAAGTTCACTGTCTAGAGATATGTATGGATTATATGTGACATAGATATAACATACATATCCTTTATGTTTTGTATCCTAAATAATTGATATAGATCTTTATATAATAAGCACTTAGTTTATGTTAACATTCTGAGTACTTTGGATATGTTATTTTAGTTGATTCCAACTAAAACCTGTGAATTAAATATTTTCATTTCTCATTTAATATAAAAAATTGAAACTTAGAAGCTGTGCATGATGGTACATGCCTTTAATTTCAGTTCTCAGGGGGCAGAGGCAGGTGCATCTCTGTGAAATCAAGACCAGCTTGATCTATATATCAAGTTCCAGGCCAGTTGGGGCTGTAAGAAGACCTTGTCTCAAAAACCAAAAAGCAAAAAAATATTTTTTTAAATTGAACTTTAGAACAAGAACAAACATCAAGAGGAAAAAACAGGTTCTCAACCCTGATGTGTATCATCTCACAATTAGTCTTATCTAAAACTAGTCCAAGTGTGGTCAGTGGCCAAGCATTTGCCTGTAAACTATATATTATTATATATTACTTATCTACATTGAGATAAATAAGGAAATTGAGAATAAATGTAGCAGTTTCACAAGCCAGCTTCCAAATTTCTGTTGGTAAAGAGGACTCGGGTGTCCTAGGACATATACTGTTCTATAATCATTTAAAAGTTAAACTATCAATCTAGTCCTTTTCCACAAATTACTTGAGAAGCATTGCTTTAAATTACTAGACTGCCTCCCTTGGGTGAACATAATAAAATAAGGCTGCTAAGAAATAGGAAGACACTATAGTGTTGAGGCTCAGCACCACAAATGCTCAGTTATTTATGATCTGTGACTTTTAGTAATTCTTGCCACACCCAAACATAAGGCAGGACTAATAAGGACACACTGTGAAGAACTGGTCTTTTTTCCACTGTGGCAAACCCCATTATCTGTCTCCATCTGTCTTTCTCTTCTTCCATAATAGAATCCCAGCTGGGTACACAGAAATCTAGAATAAACATGTATTCCTGCTTCCTTTGCAGCTAGGTCATCACTTCAGCATCCTGGACAGAAGTAACTTTCTTTCTTCTTTATCTCTTCCCCCAAGTGTATTTTTTGGAATTTGGATGTGATGGGCCATGTAAAAGATTGGCTTCATCTTAGGGATAGTACAAAGGAAAGATAGAAGGACCTTAATTTCTGAACACATTGGGTCATAACATAGCTAAACCAGCCCTGACTCCTTGCTTAGAGACTGTCCCTTGCATTCAAACTAATCCAGACTAATGTGCAGCCAAACTAACTAGTTTCTAGATCTTTCTATAGTTCTCTAGGTCTGTTTTGTCAAGTATGATGTGGGGACTGGCAAGAGTTGATGTGTAACCATATAGACTCCATCTGTAGCAGGGGAGAAATGGAAGAGAATTCCCAAAGGAACATTTTGCAGGAAACTGACTTGGAGTCAAGGAGTACTCTCATGTCCCCAGTGCTGTGCTAATATGCATTCTGGTGAATGGTGTCTTGTCACTGTGGATCAACCCTTTTGGAGTTTATCTGAGAGCTAGCATCTTGCCAATTAAATGTGTTCCTCAAGTTTTATGATTATGGCCCCTTCTTGTTGCTGCTGGTTACTAGTACTGTGCTTAAAATTGATTGTGCCAGTTGTTTGACCCAGTCATTGTAAAAAAAAATCAAAATATAAGAACATGGAGGTTAATCATCCAAACTGAGGCAAAAGGAAGAGATGTAAAATGGATCCAAGAATGGCCAGCATGTGCCAGCCTGCTGGATGCCAGAAAGAGGGTGGTGTCATTCTGGACACTGAAAAATGTTAGCAAGCTGAGAGGTCTGATTCACAGGCCACAGTCATCATTTTATGGAAACCCTGGCCAGAATCATGAGAGGACATTCCCTTCTGGTCTCTGCTCTCTGGTACTGGATTTCATGGCTTGGTTCAAAATTATCTTTCACCCAACTGAAGAATTTGTCAAAATCCCTACCCAAAAGGAAAAAACAAACAAACAAACAAAACAAAACAACAACAACAAAAACAGCACTCCTCCACACACTACACACCTCTCTCCCTTCCAACTCACTGTGGAGGGCATTCCCACACCCTCTCAACATCTCTTGCTGATAATCCCAGAAACATTTACAGCAGTTGCCGGAGTATATTTCTTCTTGTTCTTTGGCTAAACTACAATTTTGCTATGTAGGAAAGTTACAAATGGAATGCAAATGTGCCCCTTCACTTTTCCATATTGTTATCACTCTGATTCTGATTTGGAAGGGGAAGATGTGGCATTTGTGAGAATACTCAAATGTAGTGTAAATTTCAAACAAAAGAGGCTCTCTCTGTTATTGAAGGTACAGAAACACAATAGCTTATTAATCTCTCCTGACTATATTCTTCCTCTTTCCATGATCTTCCCATGCTATCCTCCCCCAGCACACACACACACACACACACACACAAACACACACACACATACACACACACACACACACACACACACACACACACACACACACACCTCCACCTCCTCCTTCAGAGATGATGAACAAGCAAGACCATTACTGCTTTCTGGTTATTTAACATTCTAAATTGATCTCTCAGAGAGTTCAAGGATGTTAGGTACTAGGTTCGAATTTTGGATAATTATTATTTATTCTGAATTGATTGAAAGGACTAGCCTTTTCCATGTGAAAAGATGAGAATGGAGATTTATGATTACTGTCTCACAAATGATGGAGGCTCTGCAGAAGTGAAGATGGATTTGCTCCCCAAATCCCCACACAGTAGAACTAAGGGGATATAGAACAAATCAAAGGAGGTGCTGTTTTCAAATAGATTTAGAACCATCCAGAGTGATGGGGGTAAGAGGACACTGGCAATCCCAGGACAGCTATGGAAGTGTCTGAATTGGATTTCTCTGCCAACTGAGCTTTCCCAGCCTCAGTTTGCTCAGACGAAGTTATTTATACAATAATTCCCTAGAGGACCGAGAAAGAGAAACAGCCCCAGCATGCCTTGCAGTAGTACAATGTTCATGAATGTTGGCACCCTCCTGAACACTCTCGCTCCCACCTAACTTGTTCCTTCTCCTCCAGCAATATTTTGGACAAATTATTATTAATATAGTACTTTAAGTGAAAATAGAATGTGTGGGTAGGGTTAGATAAATAATGGTAAAGTTAGTTTAAGTGAAAATGCAATGTGTGGGTGGGGTTAGTTAGATAAGTAATGGTAAAGTTGCAGCGTGACCATGAATTCAGGCTCTGGGTAAGTTGCACTTCTTGAGGTTGGCATCTCAAAGGACAAGCCAGCCCTCAGCCAGATAGAGACAAGGGTTTGTGCTGTCAGGCTTCTGGAGGGCCTCCTGCTGCTCTAGCCTGTATTAATACAAACTTCTCGAGCCCTTTTGAGTTGCCTGAATGGCTAATATACTCTATTAATTCAAATTAAAATGTTAATGAGTGGTAATGACTTTTAATTTGCTGATAGTCCTATGTAACTCCTACAGTTTAATCCAAGCATTCAATGACTTGGCCTAAAGAAATTGTTATTGTGGGACATCAAAGTTTCCTGGGAAATCCAAAGCAGAAAAAGAGACTTGCTTAGACAGAGGTGATGGAAAAGGGAAGGGGTCAGCATGTCAAGCCAAGCATGTGCCACTGTGGCTGCTAACACTTGCTGTGAATTTCATCATTTGTCCTCATTCCAACTTCCAGGAAGAAACTCAGGTCGCAGAGACAATAAAAGCAGTGGGAATGCTGCTAAAGAAGCTGATCCAAGTCGATTCCAGCCTAAGTGCCTTAAACACCATTCCATGGTCAGTGGTCACAAAGGTCTCCCACCGTCCTTCAAGTCAAATCCACCTCAACAACTCTCACTGGAAGGAATCTCTACATTATTAAGCTAGTTCTACTTAGCAGATGTGCCTGAAGGAACCTCTCTAAAGGGCCTGGCCACATGGATTTCTCTATAGGGAATGCAACTATTCAATACAAGAATTCATGGCTTCTGGGCTACTTGAAATGACTCCTCTTAAGTGGTGTAAAGGAGGAATGCTGCTGAGCTGGGAATGAGAATATGGGTGACCGAACAGCAAATGGAAAGTCCCCTCTACAATAGCATTTGCAGCAGTGAGGTTTTCCTGACCTGATGAATTCTGATTGTGGTGCTGCCTCTATGATATTCTGCTATAGTAAGGGTGTGGTTGGGGGGCAGGGGAGATAACCCAATGGTTAAAGCACTTGTGGTGCAAGCATGAGGACTGGAGTTCTGATCCCCAGAAACCCACATGAATGTTGGATGGATGCAGTGGCCTGCCTGCAATTCCAGCCTCGGAAGGTAGAGAGACAGGACCCCCCCCAGAGCAAGCTGACTGGCAAGACCTGCCCTATCACTGAGCTCTGGGTTTGATTGAGAGACCCTGCCTCAATATGTAAGGTAGACGAGCCATCAAGGATGATTCCGAACCTCAATCTCAGGTCTTTACATATCCATGTGTACCCACACATATGCCCACATGCAGACATGCACACTATGGGAGGGGGGTAGGTGGAGAGAGAGAGAGAGAGAGAGAGAGAGAGAGAGAGAGAGAGAGA
>NW_008355272.1:3674164-3676449 GCF_000622305.1 Nannospalax galili
GGAGAATACAGTTGGAGGAAAGGCAAAGAGCAGGAGAGAAAGAGGCTAGCTGATTTCTTCTTGCCCTTTTGGCTGATCTTATTAGTCAATTACAAGCTAGTCAGAAGACCCCAGCTCACATCCTATGTCATATAGATGCTTGCATGTCTGGCTTCCTCCTGAACAGAAGACTACTAGAGGACATGAAATAAAGTGTCTCTTGTCATCTCTGGGCCCTAGCACAGAACCTGGCACATCTAGGTTCTCAATAAATATTGCTAAGCAATTGGGTAAACAGAGGAAAACAAGATAAAATGTTACCAAGAACAATGCACACCTCCCAAATGACCCATCAAGCCAGACAGAAAGATGTACATAGTTCAAAAATTTGGACGCAGGATAAATTAGACCACATAAGCAGTCATATTGATGGGAATCCCTGTGTGTGTGTGTGTAGAGGGTGATGTCAGGTCTATCACTCTTCACCTTATTTTTGAGGCTTTCACTGCACCTGGAGCTTGACAATTCAGCTAGACTGGCTGACCAACAAGCCCCAGGGATCTGCCTATCTCTGTCCTGCCCCCTAGCATTGGAGTTACAGAGGCAAGCTGCTGCATTTAGCTTTGTACTTGGGTGCTAGGGATCTGAACTCAGGTCCTTATGCTTGCACAGAAAACAGTTTTCTGACTGAGCCATCTCCTCAGCTCTGAAACACCCTTTTTTGATGCCTTGTCTTTACCTACAAGAATGACTTTCAACATGGTGCTCAACATCAAAAAGTCTCACCTGAGAAAAAGGTGTGCTGGCTTGGGGAGCTCACTGTAAAGGGAGCAAGAGTGCATGGACTTGGAAAGGGGGAGCTGTGGATGAAATGAGAGTATCCCTCCTCTGGGGAAAAGGCACCTGCTCCTGGCACTTCGAGGAAGCCCCTGCAAAAAATCCCACCCACTCTTCCACTCTGATTCCTTAGCCTTCCCTGCAGGAAAGGTGATGGAAACTCTCCCAGGTACGAAAGGCCCAGCAGACCCCCAATATAGATTCCCCACCACCACCCCTGTGCTCTTTCTTACCCACAGAGACAAGATTTGGGGCACAAGCAGCACACATTCTTTGGGGAAATGAGAAAAGCTGCTTTAACCTCCCACCTTGGCTCTGGAGAGGTTTGGATGCTGCCAGCCCCTCCCTAAACCCCTCTGAGTTGTCTTAGAGTACAACCAGCCTGCCATTTCTACTCATTCACAGGTGCTTCCCACCTGTGCAGGTAGGCCATTGTGCTGGGTTCCCCACCTCTTTTCACCACGTTCCTAGGAACCTTTTCAAAAACTAGATGATCATTTCTGGGAAGTTACATTTCCAGATATCAAGAATTGATAAATCAGTGTAAAAGGGAGGGAGCTATCTAATTCTAGTAAAACTTAACGGAGTCCCCACCGCAGGCTAATGGATGGTGCAAAATGCAACGTGAGCTTAACTGTCTAAAGCAAAGGCATAAACCGTTGGGCATGGGGGTACTTCCCCTTGTGGGAGCCATATTTTTTGAGAGGGCATTCTGATCATGATAGGACTCCAGGGGTTTATTGATTTCGCTAGAAAAGAGCAGTGATTGTGCAGATGAAGCCAGCACAGCGTCAGCCCCACAGAGCCACGACAAGGTGGGTTCTGTGTCTGCTTTTGTAGGTAGAACAGAGACTCTGGAGGGATACAAGGGTTCTAGCCATAACCTCAAGCAATTCACATAGCTCCAGGCACCCAGCCTTGGGTCTATAAATGGACGAATATGACCGCCTAGAGGAAGTGGTGATTTGCAGGCTGAGCCCCTCGCCCACAAATTGCCATCTGTATCTCTGCTGAAGTTGGCCTATCTTGGACAGTTCTTCTCCCATCCTTTCTTCCACCTCATCTCCCAATTCATCAACTGCTAAAAACATCATCCGAACGGAAACCGCCTCCTCGCCACGAGCTAGGGGCCATCCCCAGGTGTTAGTCTTTGTGTCGGGAAAACTTTGAGAGGAAGCGAGGGCGCTGGACAAAGAGCGTGCGAGGGAGGGCGTTTTGCCAGCCCCTCGGGTGCACAGGCAGTCCCGGGCTCAGTACCCAGGTCGTTCTCGACCGCCGGAGCCCAACCTTCCTAGGCGGGGAGTGGCAGGCTCAGCGAACCCTCCTAGGCAGGAGAAGCAAAGAGGGGGTGGGGGCTGGCCGCTGGAGTTGGTGGGAGGAGGCGAGGCGAGGCGCGGAGCAAAGCTGTCAAACTGCGCTCTGAGCCGGGCGCGGGGCGGGGGAGGGGAAGGAGGGGGGAGAGAAGGGGA
>NW_008355272.1:3676479-3690099 GCF_000622305.1 Nannospalax galili
GAGGGGCGGGCCGGAGCCGAGAGGAGCCAGCGCCTGAGCAACCCCTGTCTGTCGCTGCCTCTGTCGCCTCCGCCGCTAGCCCCGACTCGCCCTGAGCGCAGGGTGTGTGCCCCGCTGCGCGTGGCGCGCGGAGGCTCCTCCAGCCCCTGCTTCTCGCTCCGGCCCGCGCGCGGGTCCCGGCGGTGCCAACCCCACCATGCAGCTGCAGTTCCGGAGCTGGATGCTGGCCGCGCTCACGCTGCTGGTAGTCTTCCTCATCTTCGCAGACATCTCTGAGATCGAAGAAGAAATCGGGTAAATAGCGGCTCAGGGGCCGGAGCCCTAAGCCAGAGCGGGATCACTTCCTCCCCCTGGGCTCTGCACGCCCATCAGCTTTTTGTGCGCCTCGCCCCCTGTAGCTCCGCTGGAGGGATGGTGGTGGCTTGGGACTGGGGGCGGCTGTGGCAGGGGCCCGGGACGCTTCGAGGAGTGGATGATGGGGGCGCGGCTGGCGAGGGGTGTCCCCGGGCTGGGTGCACGGGCAGCTGTAGCCTCGTGGCGTGGGGAAAGCGGACTTGCCCACCCTGCCCCCTGTTCCCTGGTCCTTTCCCTCTGGCGTGTCCGCGAGCAGTGTCGCCGGGGTCGAGGGAGGGCGCCGGGGAGTGTCTCAGGCGGGTGGAGGGACCGAGAGTGGAGGGAGGCAGGAGTTTCTTTGTCTTCGGCTCGGCCGCTTTCTCGCCTTGGCAAAGTGGGCAGGGGGCGCGCGGGGATCTCTCAGCTGGGGGAGGGGATCCCCCCGGGGGAAACCTGAGTGCCGGGGCTCTGCACCCACTCCCGGGAAGGGGAATGTGCCCTGCACACCCGGACACGCACCCACGCCTCCCACCCGCCTGAGATCCGGGCGTGGGGGTTGGCACTTCTCGAGGTGTGGCGTGCGGGGCTCGAGGGAGACCCCCGGCTCCCCTGGCTTTGGATGCTCAGCCAACCCCGTGACGTCCCTGGCGACTCTGGCTTGCTCTGTGCTCACCGTGGGGGGGGGGCGGGGGGAGCGGAGGGACCGAGAGGTTACAGAAAAGTCTGGACCGCCGCCCGGTGGGCTTTAGGGACCCTAGGAGCTCTGTCTCAACTGGTCCCTATCTTTTCAGAGGTGGGCGGGACCGCAGCCTCAGGCTGCTTCTGGGTTAGGACTTGCTGGAATGTTCTCTCTGGAGGCGCGGGACGCACCTGCCGGGTGTCCTGTGGGCAGAGACTCGCGCTTCACCTCGCAGTCTTCCGCTTGTGGAGCCCAGCCCCTGTCCCCAGCTTCCAAAGTATAGTGGGCAGGTGGGGAGAAAGCAGGGGTCTGAGGTGGCCTGAAGCGAGAGGGTGAGGTCTCCGAGAGGCCAGGGAGGGCCTTTCCTCCTTGGATTTAGTGAGGAGCCAAGCATCCCGAGCTGCGTGCGCCCCTCCTTTGTCCAACTTGTTATTTCATTATTCACGCGAAAGGAAGGCCGCGTTGCCAGGTCCCTCAAAAGGAGATAGAGTCCAAAGAGCTGAAGCCTTATGAACCAAGCTTAGGGAAGGTGCCTCCTGCTCTCGCCTTTCTGCCTGTCTCAGTCCATTTCTCCAACCTCCCAAATTATTCTGTGGAATCCATTGTGCCTCAAGAGCCCCTCTCTGCTGTTTCTTCTCCCCATCTATGGGTTTCCCCAAGAATTCCAAAAACTTTACAAATGTTCTGTTAATACACTGTGTCACCAGCTTCCACGTGAAGACAGAAACAAGCTAGTTTCCCTCACTATTCTCAAAACAAAAACAAAACCAAACAAAAACCAAACTGTAGGTCAGAAAGGAAATTGGCCAAATCACATTCTGGGATGATGGACAATAAGGTGAGGTGGGCCTTCTTCTGGGCTCCTAGGTTTCTGCCTGGCCCAGGTCCCTTGATGACTTTTGACAATGAGAAAGAGAAGGACCTGGAGCTGCTCCTTGTTCTGCTATAAAAACATGTGAAGTGCTACTTCCCAGAGCAGACATCCTTGCTCATCGATTCCCTGAATTTTTACTGGATATGGTCTATGTGCCAGGGACTTTTAATTTTTAAAATGTAATTAGAAAATCAGTTATACACTGTGTCACCCTTTCCTGTCAAAGGCTTTATGAAGCCTCCACTTTCCACATCAAGTTCTTCAGCAGGTGGTGGGAGGAGTTTCCAGACGGACATTTGCATATAGATTACATATTTAAAACCCGGGGTTCTTCTATGTATGTTTCACTTGGAGATCCCTACTTCTCTTCACCCTGCCTCAGCCTGGGCTGATCCTAGGAAGAAACTGTCAAGCAGTTCAAATTTAGGATCTTCTGCATCATCTTTCCTCCTGTGGCCTCTGGTCTCTGGGCTGACCTTTCTTGGCCACTTGCCACCACTCTCTCCCAATTTGATGTGGTTGTCTTGGGCCTGTACTATACATGCCACATGATTGGGACCAACAGCACAGCCCCACCCATAGTCAGTGCCTTCTTTGTATTTGCCATGGATAGAGGAGGAAAGATGGGAGGCAGAGAGGTTGAAAATCCCAGTAGCACCTTCCTTATGCCTACAAGTGAAGTTTAACTCAGTCGCTTACTAATCCTTGGAACCACCCCAAATGTGAATAGCCAGGGCTTGGTGCAGTAAGTGCCCTGGCACACAGGCCAGGGAGGGGTGTCAAGGGGGCTCTGTCTCCCTTGCTGTATGCCTTCCAGGAAGGTATGGGATCCTACTCAGGACCGTAGTCCACTTGCCTTCTCCACCAGTGCTAGGAAGGAGCACAAATTGCCTGCCAGAGTGAACCATGGTCTTGTCAAAAAAAAGGGCTGTTTCTGGAAGACAGTGGATGGTGGGACCCTGTGATCTAGCGGGCAGGCAAAAGAGAGAGGGAATCACTTTGGGTGTAAGTTTTCAAAGGAAGAAGGAATGTATAGTGAAAGAAGAAAGCAAATTACACACACACACACACACACACACACACACACACACACACGGTCTGGAGACCCACTTTTCTGAAGCTCTCAATTCTTAGAAAATGAGGCTTTGGATGTGGTGGCCTCCACCTTCCTGACCTGCCTCAATAGTTATATATCCTGTGGCCAGGACAAAAGTCTCTTTGAGGAACTTTTCCTGGGAGATACATCTCTTTCCTAAGCAATTCTTTTCAAAGTTCTGTTCCTGACATACTCATGTCTCATTCACCTGGGACTGAGGGCAAAGAGGCAATGTAAAAAGACTGATTCTTTGCAAAGTACCCAGCAGCCATGAACTGCATTCAAGTTCTACGTCAAAATGGAGCTTTTGTGAAATAGCCCCTAACCAACTTGAGTACCTCCCCAGTTTTAACATCAGTTGGCCCATGTTGTACCAAGCATGTTCAACCTTTTGAAAAGTCTTACAACATGATGTTGTTACTACAAAGTTCACATTTGAGAAACTATAGTCTAGTTAGTTTTTTTTAATCTCAAAATGTTTTAAAGAAGTTTACAGTTTTGTTGTTGGGCTGTATTCATAGCTCTCCTGGGGTAAATGTGGCCCTCTGGCTTCAGGTCTGACACACCTGCTCAGTAAACTTATCACCTGGACTTTAGTCTTGGCGGGGGGAGGACTGAGAATCATGGTTGTCATGTCTACCACAATGTCCCCAGAGCAAGCCCACTAAAGTTGTTCAATAACCATCTGTTGGGTAAATACCTTTTCCAAGTCTGACAGAGGCCAGGAAGGCCTCTTCCTATAGAAATTTCCTCTCATGTTATCAGATATATTGGAACCTGCGATGTAACATCACATATCCAAGTTGTACCCTGGTTGCTTACAAGTAGATCAGGCATGTACAGGTCTCCACTTTTGTCACCTCATACCCTAGCCACCAGATGAGCTATTATAATCAGAAGAGACTATAGAACTCTAGTTAAAGGCTAAACAAGTAGTGAGTAATCTCAACAATCCCAGTTGTGGTAGTGAGGAGGATGATAATGATGGTTAACACTAAGACTTTGCTGTGAGCCGAGAGCTATTCTAGGTTATTTAAAGACACTAAAATAGTTTATCCTCAAGGAAATCCAATGGCCAGCACCAAGTGGCACCAAGAACTACTGTTTGTTGAACTTTGTGTGCCAGTTCCTATGGTAACTACCTTGAAATACCAGTTTACTGATCCTTCACCCAAATCCTCTCCACTGGATGCTACAGCTGCCTCTAGTTTATCAGAAGGAAAGTGAAGCTCTGACAGGTTAACTTGCTAGTGATAAAACACTTAGTGCTTGATCCTAGGTCTGCAGAGGCCAGAGTCTATGCACTTGACCATCATGCTAGACCACTAGGTCCTCTGCATCATTTCCCACTATGCTCCCCAACTCCTTGCTCAAGGTTCTTACAAAGGCCCACCCAAGAGCCTAGGCTAGCTAGCCTTAGTAGTTTCCCCTCCATAATCTGAAAAGAGAGTAGATAAATGAGGACTGTGGAAGAACTTGGGATCCATCTCCCCAAGATCCCTCTACTCCAACTAAATTCACTGCCATGCCAGAGGATAGAATGGCATTGACTTGAGCCTGCCTCATGATGTTACTTGCCATGGATGTGAGCACCCTGACTTCCAGGCACAACTGTGGGCTAAATTTCCTGAACAAGAGAGCTCTCCTATTCCATCACAAACTTGACTCTGATGGCAACTTAATCAGCCTTTTCTGAAACAAATAATCTATCTCTGGGACTGATGTGTTAGAATGGACATCAGATGAGTCAGAGCTGATGCCATCTAGTACACCATGCCAGGGTCCTAGTGTACACCTTTCCATCAAGTTGTGTCTGGAAAAGTAACAGGAAGAGGAGTTAGCTCTGCTCATCATAGTGATTGGAAGGCAGTGACATCTGTCATTTGCCAAGAGCAAGCTGGGACATACCTCTTAGTGGAGGAGTCCACATGGATGTGGAAGAAAATGGCCTGGGGTGGTTGCAGTCCAGCACTGTGTAAGAACTTGTGGTTACTCAAGGTGGCCCAGTGTCTGGGGGATAGGAGGAAGCTCTTTTTTTCACCTTCATCCTAGAATAATTCACTCAAGTATAAACACAATTAGAAGATAAAATGGATGTGAAAGAAGGTCTGATTTTAACTCCTTTTCTCTAAGTCCTTGCTGCCAACTGTTCTAGCATGAAATTTAAATTGTAAATAGATATCTGTCTTGGAAACCAATTCAACACACAAGGCCTCTTTCCCCTTGTAGCACAGAGTTGCTATGCTTTAAAATTTTTTATATTTTATAAATTGAGAATGTTGTAAATTGAAAATTATAAATACTTTCCAAGAGAGTGGGGGTTCTAGAAAGGCTCTCATTCCTTTAAACAGGGTATATATACCTATGCATATAACCAGGCCATAGTCTCTCTTTCAGCCTTCCCTGGGCTCTAGCCATTCCATATTGCACAGATTTCTAGATTATCCCACAGTTTCCCACCGTTGTACCTTTGCACATGCCAGTCTTCCTTTCTGGGATGCCACCTGGTACACAGTGACCTTCCTTTCCTGCCCCATCCCAGGTCCCCTTCCCTTGACTGTTCTGTCTACTTCAAGGATTAGGTCTGGCAGACCCCACCCTCTCCTCCACCAGTCTATGTCAGTTGCCCATCTTGCACCCTGAACATCCTATCATGCCAACAGTCTAGGAAAACAGGGCTCACAATTATGTTCTCTTTATAAACCCCTGTTCCCAGCCCCTTGTAGGAAGTATATGGAATGTTCAGCCTATAAACATTGCAACATGACATTGTCATTTACAGATTTCAGAGTAAACGACTTAATCCAGTTACAAAAGAAAAATCCCCCCAAAACCTCATAATGTTTTGAGTTAGTATATAATTTGGGGTTGGACTGTATTCATAGCTGTCCTGGGCTACTACATGTGATCCTGGAGCCTCAGGATGGACATGCCTGGTAGACAGTGAATCTCATAAAATACTTTTTGAGGACTGGAGAGATGGCCTAGTGGTTAAGAGTACCGGCTGCTCTTGCAGAGACCCCGGGTTCAATTCCCAGTACCCACATGGTAGCTAACAACTGTCAGTGATTCCAGTTCTAGGGGATTCGATACCCTCTTTTGGGTTCTTCGGGCATTGCATGATATGGGTGCTCTTACACACATGCAAATAATACACTCACACACATAAAATTAAATTAAATTAAATATTAAAAAATAAAATATGAACAAACTTTTCAAATATGAAAATTTTTGAATGAACAAATTTGGGCTTAGGATTTAACTTCTAATCTCTCTGTCCCAAAAGGTTCTCACTGCTCATCTAACAAATATACACTCCCACTTGGTGAGGAAGTCATGGCATTTCCTCCATGTCCAACACATTGTCTCAGAATGTCGAGGGGACAGACAGGAAAGAAAGCCCCCTTTACAGTTTGCAAGGGATGATGATCTCTCTGGTGGAATGTTCACTTATTGCCCCCATTCTGATAAATAGCAAAGATGTAGAGTCCACACCTAAACTCTTGCTCAGCTCTTTGCTCTCCAGAAAGTTCTTTCTGGTCCTACCACTGTTCAAAGTACCATGGTGGCTGCTTCCTCCTTCCACCTGTAGGGCAAGCACCAGTTCTGTCTTTATTGCATGGCTTCCATACAGACACAGAGCAAAACTGTGACTTGGGGATGGCTGTCTCCAAGGCCTGGTCCTGGGAGGGATGTGTTTGAGACATGGGCCACATAAAGAATATGAGGTCCCACCCATATATACCATCTCCACATGTTTGTTAAGCACTTCAAAGTGGTGTTTTTATTTTTAAAACACTGGTCAAACCAGGGGATCATGATGACTGGTCAAGATTAGGGATGCTGCTCAGATCTACATAAGCTCAAGAGAATCAGATCTCACAGCTGCCTGGAGCAAAACTGAGTTAGACAGACAGATGGCAGAATAAGCAGAAACTCCGTAGCCCAGTGAGCAGGTAGCTGTCTCCTGCAGGGGGAGGAGGGTGATAGAGACAGGTTCCCCCCACCACCTCAAGGTCTGTCAGGGTGACATCCCCTGTGGCTGACTGCCTGCCAGTCTGGGGCTTGCTTGCTATCTCTCTGGTGCTAAGCTTGTCCTTAAGTGTTGTGATTAGTCACTTTCCTGGGTGGCCACTGGACTGGTTTTAAATTCTCCCCAGTCACCCGCAATTCATCAACCAGCCAAGAGATTGCCCAGTGTCCTGACGGGACCTGTTTGTCCCTATGTTTGCCCAGCTTCAGCTGTCGCCTACTTCACAGTGGTGTGCAGAGAACGGCTTCAACCGAGAAAGCAGTGGCCGTGACTCAAAGCATGTCTGCGCTATTCACTGGCAGCTGGGTTCCTCCTGACACACCTGAGAGCACTTGGGTCCCCTATTTGTTCCCCAGGGAAATCCCACATGGAACATTTCTGTGTGAGTGTGCATCTGTGTCCTGAATCTGCTCTGCAGGAGAGAAACTCTCCACTCTGTCAGGGAGATCTTCCCTGTGCTCTCTTGTTAGCAACTGAAGACCCAGGACTCTGCTCTACTTCCTGGGCCCTTTCAAGCTTCAAGGCTGCACTTCCTGCTCCTCTAGCCTCCTAACCAGTGGCTCAGAGATCCAAATAACCCCCCACACCAGTAGTTCCCAGTTGCTGATGTGTGGAAAGGGAAAAGAGATCCAAAAGGAAAAAGCAAAGAAGAAGAAAAAGTGCCATGTAGCCAGAACACTTATGTTGGTTTCCAGCTGCTGGCTATTGGTGCCAAGAGGACAGCTTCTATATTCTGAGATGATGCTCTTCTTCTCTTTTGGGCACTAAGATAACTGTTCTTTTAAGAAAGTCATGGTAGATGGCCTGATAATGCTCTTCCTTGGCCAAACAGGTTGGGAACCCCTGTCTGCTGCCAACCCCAAGTTTTTTTTAAATGTTAACAGCTCTTAAAATCTAATAGTCTGGGATCTGGGTCCTAAATGTTCACAGAAGGGACTGCATTGGGAGACACAGAAGGGACCACATTGGGAGACACAGCCTGCTTCCTCACAGACGACAGCCTCCTTCCTCACAGACAGCCTCCTTCCTAGGAGACAGCCTGCTTCCTCACAGACAGCCTCCTTCCTCACAGACCGCCTCCTTCCTCACAGACAGCCTCCTTCCTCACAGACAGCCTCCTTCCTCACAGACAGCCTCCTTCCTCTCAGACAGCCTCCTTCCTCACAGACAGCCTCCTTCCTCTCAGACAGCCTCCTTCCTCACAGACAGCCTCCTTCCTCACAGACAGCCTCCTTCCTCACAGACAGCCTCCTTCCTCTCAGACAGCCTCCTTCCTCACAGACAGCCTCCTTCCTCTCAGACAGCCTCCTTCCTCACAGACAGCCTCCTTCCTCACAGACAGCCTCCTTCCTCACAGACAGCCTCCTTCCTCACAGACAGCCTCCTTCCTCACAGACAGCCTCCTTCCTCACAGACAGCCTCCTTCCACACAGACAGCCTCCTTCCTCACAGACAGACAGCCCTCCTTCCTCACAGCCTCCTTCCTCACAGCCTCCTTTCTCACAGATACAGTCTCCTTCCTCACAGACAGCCTCCTTCCTCACAGACAGCCTCCTTCCTCACAGACAGCCTCCTTCCTCACAGACAGCCTCCTTCCTAGGAGACAGCCTGCTTCCTCACAGACAGACAGCCCTCCTTCCTCACAGACAGCCCTCCTTCCTAGGAGACAGCCTCCTTTCTCACAGATACAGTCTCCTTCCACAGTTTTCTTCCTCAGACATAACCTCTCTCTTCACAGATAGCATCAGATCCCCCTGGAATTGGAGTTAAGGATTGTTGTTAGCTACCATGTGGGTGCTAGGAACCAAACCTGAGTCCTCTGTAAGATCAGCCAGTGCTCTTAACCACTGAGCTGATCAACGTCATTATTAGCTCTGTTTTACAAAGGAAGAAACTGAGGCAAGTTAAATAATTCACCTAGAACCAAGCAGTTAGTAAGGTACAGAGCTGGGATTTGGACCTAGGCTCCAGAGAACAAGGAGAACTACCAAAAGTGATGTATCAGATGGCATCCAGTAGGGAAATATGCATGCTATTATTTCCAAGGAAACCCCCCAAATGCCAAGGTCTATGGGAGAGGGGGTTATGCAGATGCTGCAAGGGTGAAGGATGCTTTTGGAGACAGTATGCTGGAGCCCAGGTCATAATGGGCCGTAGCAGCTGGAAAGATTTATACAGAGTGGGGTTCCAGATCCAAACACCACAGCCTTTGCCTTCCCTCCAGCCCCTATGCCCCCAACTCTCATAAGAATGGCTCTGGAACTGGTGTTGTTTTTAGCTGCTGGGGGGGGAGAGAGAGAGAGAGAGAGAGAGAGAGAGAGAGAGAGAGAGAGACACACTGAGAGAAGAGAGAGAGAGAGAGAGAGAGAGAGAGAGAGACTGACTCACTGAGAGAAGAGGAAAATAATACACATGTTTAAAGGCCTGGAGGTCCTTTCTTCTGGAGAAAGACAGAAGGGCTTGTGTTGTCAGCTTCCCCAGGCCAATGGAGCCTGACAAGGAATGAAGGAGGGAACCTTGATAGGAAGGGAACTTGGCTTCAGGCAGGAAGATGGCTCATCCCAGGGAGTCCCATTTTCTAGTGGCCTTATGCAGAGAGCTCACATTTATAGCCTCACTCAATCCTCCCAATCATAATTCTCTGCCCATTTGAAGAAGAGGAAATGAAGGCACAGAGATGTCCCAGGACCCTCTACAGTCACAGCAAGCAAAGGAGAAGCTAGGACTCTAGCCAAGTTTGCCTGGCCTGACCCATTGCCCCTATCTACTTTTTGCTACTGAAGTGCTTTTTTAATGTAATGCTCTCTGACTTGTGCACTAGACCTCCTTCGCCCTGTTCCATCTTCTGTGCCATACTGCAAGTTTGTAAAGGGATACTGGAAACTTCTGAGCCTGTAGGAAAGTCTCAATGAAGATCTACAGTCTCCCAACATAATGGTGGTATTGCCCGGGTATGGCATTTCAACAGATGCTCAGGAGGGAGCAGACACACCTGGATTCTGCCCAGTGAAGCCTGAGTGCTAACCATCAGGTTTCCTTGTCTCTAATTTCTAGACTAAGAACTTCAGTTGCACTCAGGGAAGCTATACCAGGGTAATTCACACCTTCTTTCACAGTGTGTGCCACTATAGTTTAAATAATTAAGTCGAAGGCATACAGTGTCTGGAGAGAATGAGCTGGCAAACTGATCAGAGAGGTGACTTAGATTTTCTGTTTCCTGTAAGCCACAAAGGCCCTCCTACCACACACCTAGAGCTTCACTTCCAGTGGCCTCTGGGTGGTGTCCAAGCTATGTCCTAACCAAAACATTTAGCAAAGAGAAGGGTAAGACAGCTAGGAGTGTCTGACTGTGTCTGGACATGCTCATAGGTGGCCTCCCAAAGAAGGCACTGGATGGTCCAGACTGGGTGTGGAGCCAGCCCCAGCTTATGACATTTCCCCAGCCTGCCCAAGTTGCCCACGATGCCTCAAACTCCACACTGTGAGGACTTAGATTATCATAGACATATCTTTCTCACCAGAGCCTTGCTCTTCCACCCCAGAGCCTTGCTTCCGTCTAGGACTAGTTCTCCCTAGAACTATACTTACTGCCCATGATGCAGGACATCAGGCCCCACCATGGGACCAAGTAGGAGCTATGTATTAGTTTTTCTGTTGCTGTGATAAACTATCATGACCAAGGCAACTTATAGAAGGAAGAGTTTGTTTTGGTTTATGGCTCCAGAGGGATAAGAGTCCAACATGGTGGAGAGGCATGGCAGCAGGTGCCGAAAGCTAAGAGCTCACATCTTCAACTGCAAACACAGAGAGAGAAAACTGCAAGTGGGATAAGGCTATGAGCTCTCAAACCTGCTCCCAATGATGTGCATCCTGTAGCAAGACCATACTTCCTAAAGGCTTCATGACCTCCCCCAAACAGTGCCACCAACTGGGGACCGAATGTTCAAATAGTTGAGCCTTTGGGGGACATTTTTCATTCAAACCATCACAAACTACCATTTCCAGTGAAGCTCTTTTTACCTGTGTGACCTCATGCAAGTATCCTCACCTTCCTGAACCTCAGTTTCCTAAGGGATAATGGGTTAATAATATCTAACTCACAGTATCCCCAGGATTAAGTAAATTGAAAATTATGACACTAAAACTGCTGCAGCTATTATGGAAAGCCTTGGGGATCATTCCTCAAAGCACCCTAACATAGATTTCATTGCCTTCTATCTGGCAGTCTTACTTCTGGATATGCACCCAAAACAAACCGAAAGCATAGACTCAAACACATAGCTGTGAAGCCACAAAAGCATCAACAGCCAAAAGGTGGGAGCCCATGTCATGTCTGTTGACAGATGAATAGATGACACCATGCGGCACATGCACATAATGAAATATTATTGAGCCTTAAAAAGGAAGAAAATTCTGACACCTGCTCCAACATGGATGGGCCTTGAGGCCATTAAAGTGAAATAAGGCAGTCACAAAAAGACAAACGCTGTGATTCCTCTTACATGAACTGCCTAGATCAGCCAGATTCACAGACAGCAGAAGGTAGAATGGTGGTTGCCAGGGGCTGGTGGGAGGAGGATTAGGAGTTAGTAGTGAATAAGTAGAAAGCTTCAGTTTTGCAAGATGAAAAGAGTTCTGCAGAGGGATGGTGGTGAAGATTGCATAGCAATCTGAATGTACTTAACACCATTGAACAGTACACTTAAACATGTTTAAGACAGTAGATGTTAAGCATGTTTTACTGTGATTTTTAAAAACACACACACACCAAAAGAATGCTTGGCGGGGGCTCAAGATATGTTGGTTTATTTTAAGAGCACAGTTGTGGTTTTAACAAAGCAACATCAATGAGAGTATTATTTCATTTAGAAAATAATATGGTGCCAAGGAGCATGGGAGGGAGGCAATAGAGGGAGACAGAGAGGGAGTGGCTGAGTCAGAGGGATTAGAAAAATTCACAGGATTGCTGTATTGTGAGTGTGTTTGGATAGGCTTGCTAGATGTGACTCAAATCTCTAACACCTGAGATTTAGGACTGTGGGAAATGCAAACATGTTCTTTTTGTGACCCTTATGTAAAAACTTGCTGGTCTGTCTGCCTGTCTAAATTCAGTGGCAGGGTCTCTAACGTATTCTACACGCTCAAATGCATGGGAGGCACAGTGGAGGACACAGAGAGGCCAAGCCCAAGGCTGCCCAGACCCTTCTCACTCCCGGGTCCAGCTTCCTGCTGCCCTTTTCCTTCTTTTCTGCAGAGGGGTAGTCTTGAAACCATGTTTTGGCTCAAGTGTGAGCCTGAAAAGAGAGTTTAAAAATTCTGATCCCCTGATTTTGACTCGCACAAGGCTGGGAGTACTGGTGTCCCTCTGCCTCTCTCCTTTCCAGCTCATACCACACAGTATCTGCAGGAAGCAGGAATGAGATGCTGAAGGAGATTCTGGGAGGCATGGAGTCCCTAAGGTGGCTCTAAAATTTGAAAGGGCATCTGAATTGCCTCTAGGACTTTTCCAAAAGAGAGTACTGGGCCCCACCCCAGAAGTTCTAGGGCTTGAGAATTTGCATCTTGAACAAGTTCCAGAGGATGCTGTTGCTTCTGGGCCTTCTGAGGGTCACCTTTAGGCTTGCTGAATCCGGATCTACCTTGTAAAAACTAAAAAACAAAAAACAAACCAACACAGTAATATATGTGTATAGCCCCTGCTGGCAGGAATACAGTCACATGCCACATACTGATGTTTTAGTCAACCACAGACTACATGTGCCAAAGTGGCCCCATAAGATTATAATGGAGCTGAAAAATAATGTACCTTTTCCATGTTAGATAAACAAATGCACACCATGTGTTAAAGTTGCCTGGTAGCACTCATTACAGAAACATACTGTGCAGTCTTGTCCTGGGAGAAATAGGCCATAGCATATAGTCTCAGCATATAGTAGGCTGCACCATCCAGGTTTGCAAGAACACTTGGCAGCATTCACACAAAAGTGACATAGCTTAATGATGCATTTCTGCAGACACGTCCCTGTCACTAAAGGACACAGGAGTGTAACTGTTCTCCCTGTCTTCTGCAGTAACCCTGCCCCTGCTCACCAGGGAAAATTTGTCCATGTATCTCCACTGCCCATCACAGAGTTGCCCCAGAATGACCCTCCAATGGATGTCAAAAAAATAATTCATTACAGCCACTAGTGGGATGCCTCTGTGTACCAAGAGCTCATCAGACAGTATTTCATGCGTTTATTATAAAAAAGAAAAGAAAAGAAACACTGAAAGAGGGGTAGGGTGATGGTTTAGTGGGCAAAGTGCTTATTGAACAACATGAGGATCCGAGTTTGAATCCCAAGAATCTATGTAAAGTCAGCTGAAGCAGTATACATCTGTAATCCCAACACTCCTGCAGTAAGATGGGAGATAGAGAAAAGAGAATCCTTGGATGTTCCCAGGCCAGCCAGCCTGGCATACACAGCAGCAAACAGCAAAGAGAGCCTGTCTCAAACAAGGTGGAAGGTGAGGGCTGACACCAGAGGTTGTCCTTTAACCTCTGTGCAGTATTCTCTCTCTGTCTCTCTCTCTGTCTCTCTGTCTCTCTGTCTCTCTCTCTCTCT
>NW_008355272.1:3690172-3707697 GCF_000622305.1 Nannospalax galili
CTCTCTCTCTCTCTCTCTCTCACACACACACACACACACACACACACACACCTGAAAGATCAATTTAATGGATAGAAAACTGAAACCTGAGTATAATAACTGCTTCATAAAGCCAGGAAAAAGGACTCAAAAAATTCAAAGTCTAGCCGGCCATGTTCCTGGGTGCTAGGCATTTAGCCCTATGGACTAGCCTGCTTCCTTCTCTTTGTTCTCTAAAAGGAGGCTGGAGCCCTGAGGTAAAGCCAACCTTCACCAAAGGTTACCCTGACTCAAGAGTCTAAGGAGAGTGCAATATGTCCAGAGACAGCCTTGACCTGGGCCTATGGTGCCCAGTAGAAATTTCCGGGGAAGCTGCACAGCAAAGCACTCCTCAGCTGCATCCCAGAGCCCTCTTGCAAACTCACTAGGCTGTCATCATTTATGTAGCAAATGGCCTAACTTCACGGTTGGCACATGCAATCACAGTTCCCCAGAGGTCTGGGGGTTCCTAAGTAGATTTGGTGGTCTGCCCAGCCCACAGTCTAATTCCAAACTCTACTGTCAGGAACTGAGAGGGGAGGCTTCTGGGGTGATAGGATGCAAGTATGGGGGAGCCTTTTAAAACCCATCTGCTCTTCCAGATAAAGCCAGACTATGAGCAGGCTGGTAGCCAAGAATTTAATTGTATTTATCCTTGCTATTACCTTCTATTTAGGGCAAAGGATATTGGTATTCTGTTTATGGTAGTGATATAAAGATGTCTTTTGTGATAAATTCATTTAAGTTTTTAAGTGAGTCAATTTAAAGTCAAGTATTAAGTCAATAAAATCAAGTTAGAAAGATGCATGTGGGTAGACCCAGAAGTTATGCAGTGACATGCCACCTTACTTCTTCTTCATGGCATTATCTACACCAAAGATAGCAGAGACAAAACAATTCCTTGTGAAACTTCTATACAGAGTGAGTTAATCTTCCAAAATGGTCAGTCCCTAGTTATAGAAACAATCTATTCACTGTGCTTGAGAAATCACTTAGTATACAACAAAAGAATATTCTAAAGAAACAATCACGCAGGTGATATCAGTGGTGTTTGCCAACCACCAGTCACCCTTCAGGGAAGGGTGGTTCTGCCAACAGGAAGGTCAGCATGAGTTAGATCAAGAGAACCTCCCCATCTCTCCAATGCCACCAGATCAGCCCCATCTTACAGTCTGTTGGCATTCTCTGTCTCTCTTAGGTACCACTTTGTAGTCCTTGAGTGACATCTTTCATGCTACCCAGGAGCTCACCAAGAGCTGGGACCATTTATGTTTGAGCTATGTTGGTCTTCCAGCTCCCTACATGGTGCCTAGAAGAGAGCATGTGCTTGTTTGCAGAACCAAGGAAAGAATGAAAAGGACAGAACCCAGTTACTCATTGAGGCTTAGAAAGCCCCCATGACATTCATTCTGGGATCCTTTAAATATTTATTTCCATGGCCAATGAAGAGAATGCATTGAGGTGTTTAATGAATCCCTGCAATCGTCTGATATGAACTTCACCACCGTTGTAGTCTGAACATGAGATGCCCCCGACAGGCTCATGTGTTAATTGCATGGTCCTCAGCTGGTAGCACTATTTGGGAAGGTTCCAGAAACTTTAGGAAGTGAGGTCTATCCGAAGAAAGTAGGTGAGAAGGGGTGCATCTTTGATGGTTAGACCTGGTGCTCACTCCCTCACTCTGTTTCCTGTCCACCCTGAGATGAAGCGCCTCTGCATGCTTCCACCATCATTATGTTCTGCCTAAGCATGCAGGACCCATCTACGGACTGAACCTCTAAAAGTATGAGCAAAAGAAATCTTTCCTCCGTTAAATTGTTTCTCTCAGGGATTTAGGTCACAGCACAAAAAAGCTAATATACATATTGAATTCTGTCTTACTGATACATTAAGCCCACTTTCCATTTTCCTCAATTCCATGAAGAAAGACCAGCCTACAGTTTAAATAAATACTCCTAACTGGCTGAATCTTGGTTCCACACAGGCTTCATATAAAGAAACAAGAAGTTTGGGGGCATGTGGCCAGAATTGGGAATCAGGTGAGTGGGCTTCTGGCAGGCTGAGATCCAGCTGATAATAGGGAGATTAACAAGGGTCCACAACCTCCTCAATCCTGTAGCATAGAAGAGGGTTTCTAAATCAATGCTGGCCAGGATGGCTTAATGGTATCTAATCTTACCTTTTGAAGCTCAGACATTTGGGAGCTGAGATCAATTGAGATAAAATAAAGTAAAACATGTTGGCTTTTAGATTTTCAGTCTTCATCAGAGTCTCGTATAGTGTTGTTTGTATTTTCTTAGAAGCAGGGAGAGATTAGCCTCACTCTGTCTGGATGAGGTGGTGGTTTATTTTTGTTCTTGTCCTTTTCCCTTTCATCTTCCACTAGATCATTTTCCATGAGGGAAGGATTCCATTTCTGTACTGCTGGCTGTATGCACTGAGCTCATGGCCCTGTAAATGTTCAATGGCAATTTCTCTAATATAGTTGTTTCAGAGAAACTAATGTAGACAGTGTGCCACCAGCTCATCTACTGGAAAAGCCAATCTGTTCCCGATCAGACGTACACAAGGCAGCCTCATAAGATACTCCTGGTGCACCTGGAGAGAAGCATCGGGTCAACTCCCTGATACCTGTTTGTTTGTTTTTTTTGTGACAGTTCCATCACAAAGCTACATGAGCACTGTACATGTGATTCACTGTACCCAGGTACTTACAAGTCTAGTGCTAGATTAGTGACACTCAGGGATAGGCACTAATGATATAGAGATGTGCACAGCCCAGATAAGGAACTCAAGGAGATGGTGGTCTGCTAGGATGTGTGTCTGGAAGTGAGACTTCAGAGATCTGAGCTTTGATTGCAGACTAGTATGGCCACCTTAATGGCAGATGTTTTCTTCTCACAGCCTCAGTTTCCCCATCTGTAAAATATAGGTTAGATGAACCCATAGGTCTTCTCAGGCTCTGAAGCCCTGGGAACTACCCCAGAGAGTTCCCTGTAGGGTTGTATTTAGACTCACTGGGAAGAGCTAATCCTTTTGCTGTGCCTCTAAATTTCTTGCCCTGAAATTTTAGAGCAGGTCAAAAATAGGTTCTGATCTATTTTCACCTTCCACCTGCTCTATATGAAAAAGTGGAGGAGGAGACCACTATAAGGAAGAAAAAATCAAACTGACTTACTGAACTTCTGCTCCATGGCAGCCATCATATGAGGCACCTTCTCATCACAGGGAAACACTTTTCTTTAAAAAAATTTTTTTTTGAGTTAGGGTCTCGTTATGTAACCCTGGCTGGCTTAGAACTCACTAGGTAGACCAGGTTGGCCTCCAACTCACAGAGATCCTCCTGCCTCTGCCTCCTGAGTACTGGGATTAAAGGCATATACTACCACACCTGACTTAAATAGAAACATCTTGATAGATTTGCAAGCTGAACGTCAGTCACATCCTATTCCTCAGCACTATCATTCAGTATCACCTGGAAGAGTATTATATTACAGTAAGGTTGGTATTCTTGATACATAATGGTCAATATACCACCTTTATGAAAAGCACATGAGTATGTAAGTAGGTACAGAAAAGCTACAACCAATTATAGCTAAGTTGGGTGATTAGGGAAGTCTTCATTTGACTGTGAGGAAAACTCATCGTTGCCTATGGTTTATCAACTGTTCTTGACTGACCATGGTTGTGAATGCTCCCATGTTAAAATAAATGAATAAAGTTATTTTAAAGACAATCTGATTCAGAGGGATGTATTTGACTTAGCTCGGGGTCCCAGAATCCCTAAAGCGTCTTTGGTAGGTTTTAAAAGATCTATGAACCCCTTGAAATTACACCCCTTGAAAATCCAGGTATTTCAAGGGATTCTCAAAGATGAAGGAGGTGCTATGGACCCTTGAAGTTCTTTGAACAAAGAATGTGTGTGTAGACAAAGAGCTATTTGCTGGGGACAGGGGTGGGGGTGGGGGGAAGGACAGGAGCTGGGGAAACCACCCACACCACCAATGGGAGCAGCAGTGTTGAGGGTCTATACTGGTGTGGTATCCATAGAAAGACCAAAAGAGTAAGGGATTTGTTGCAGAAAAGAACTGACAGCACTCCAGATCCCCAGGGAAGAATGAGTGAGCCGACTGTGGCTCAGGCATGAAGAAGGGAAGCTGTGTCTTGTGGTCCTTCAGTCAGTTTGGTTTCAGACCTGACGATATTAAACACAGGCATTCATCTGTGTAAAACTGAAGACATTAAAAAAAATCATCAAATCAAGGAGGAGGATGGAAGAGAACCAAGTGCAATAATACGTATAAAGTTGTCAGAGGAGAAAAAACACAAATCACCAATTGTTGGAACAAGCAGGGATGTAAGAGATGACCCTACCTATTCCTCTTCTTGTTGTAGGCGTGGCAACTGAGGCCCTAGATGAGAAGTGGCTTGTCACAGTCCCCTGAGTGGTGGGGACCAGGAACTGACTGATTCAGAGAGTTGCATTTAGGAGAGAAGTCAGAGCTGGAAATGGAGACTCAAAGCAATTTTGCTGGAGGTGGTGATGTAAGTCACTAGTGCAGATGAACACCTGCAATAGCCAAGGCTCCAGAATTAAGCCCTGGTTCCTGCCCTCACTCAGAGAGTCAGAGCAGAAGCCAGGTGGCAGAGACCATGGGGAAGGGCAGCCAATGAGGTGAGGCGAAACAAGCTACTGGTAGGTGGGCCCTTAAGAATGAGGATGCCCAGGGCCCTTGGACATGGCCATCATCAACCTCCTGGTGACCCTGACAGCCCTCTTTCCTGAGAATGTTGAGGTGAAATGAGATTCTGAAGTCAAGGGACTAGCCTTGCCAGAGGTTTGAAAGGGAAGGGAAGAAAGTGAGGGGTAGAAACAGACCAAAGAGTAGTCTACAAATTAAAGTGAATTTCTAAAAATAATAGTAAGCTAAAGAAGTCAGGCTGGGAAGATGGCTCAGTGAGGAAACAGCTCACAAGAGGACCCTGGTAGTAAAGAGTCGTCTCTAAACCCAGCACCTCCTAGAGCCTTGGAAGCCTTCAGAACACCAGGTGGGAGAGAGGAATGGGCAACCACCACCCAGAATCCCCTGGAGCTGATCATCCTACCTGCTAGGTTGGTCTACCAGCAAGCTGGAAAGCAACCTCACACAGTATCTCAGGAAGCATAACATGCCCAAATTTCTATCCCAGCACTTATGTATTCTGAACATTATAAGGAAAAGACTGTATCCTGAGTACTCCTCTTTTAAGGTAGGCTCAACTTTATTAGTAAGCATCTTGTCAGTTCTCACTGAGAAGGAACAAGAAACTAGCACCCACCATACCTCCAGCTCCTATAGGCCTGTTGTGCCTCACAGGAGAGAGGCATCTGAGTCAGGGAGGTTTGTGGAGGTGACATGAGCTGAATATTGCTCCTTGACAGAAGTGAGCCCAGGAATCACAAACTTGAATGCTTTCAGAGTCCAGGCAGGCCACATGTAAAGAAGCAGCCTGCTGTCAGATCATCACAAATGGTGTGGATAGTGGAAAAATACAGCACAGACCTGCCAACCAGAGGATACAAATGTTTCTGTAATTACAAAGATTCTATGTAGCCAGATCCTCCAGCTGTCACAAAGAAGTCAGACATTAAGGTCCTTTAAATGGCTAGTCTGTTAAGTTTTAAAGATTGGTCTCTAGATTAGGGATTTAGCTCAGTTGGTAGAATAGCTGCCTAGCACACCCAAAGTCCTGCGTTGAAGCCTCAGCATCACATAAAACCTGGTGAAATGTTACAGGTGCATACCTATAATCTCAGCACTCGGGCATTCAGGAAGTAGAGCGGGAGGAGTGGAAATTCAAGGTCATCCTGAACTACACAGAGAGTTCAAAACCAGCCTGGGCTATAGAAGACCCTGTTTCAAAAAAATGTTGAACATGATCCAAGCCCCCAAGTACATATTTATGATCCAAGGCTAGCCATTTACTAACTCTAAAGTACACAAGAGCTAGAATAAGGCATTCCTGAAAGAGAACTTGATACGCAAAGGTGCAACTGTGGGAACAGACTAGACTCATACATTCCAGGACAGTCTTCCACTGACCTGGCAAAGTGTTGCCAGAAGATGAAGGAGGAAGTCGTTTAGGGGATGCTTCAGGGTCTTAGTTCTATAACTAAGTGAAGAGACTAGGCCCCTTAGTTTCTTTTCCTGTTGCTGTGATAAAAACTACTCTGACAAAAGCAACTTAAGGGAAAAGGGATTTATTTTAGCTCACAGTTCAAGGTACCATCCATCATGACAGGGGCAGTCAAGGTAGCTGGAGTTTCAGGTAGCTGGTCACGTTACCACCACAGTCAGAGGAATAGAGCAGTACATGCTCCCTATGGCTCAGTTCCCTTTCTCTATTTGCGCAATCCAGGATCCCAGTCAGGGAATGGTACCACTCCCAGAAGGCAGGTCTTCCCACTTCAGCTAACCAAGACAACCATCCACAGGCATGTCCAAAGGCCCTTCTCCCAGGTGACTGGATTCTGTCAAGTTGACACACTAACCATCATGTTTAGCTTGAGCACAACACATGGCTAGACCTGCTCAGGAATAGACCAGGCCATATCACAAAGGTCTTTACACAGTGATTCTGTTTGGGTTCTATCCTGCACAGCTCCATGAACTATGGGCATGTAACAATCAGATGAGTCTTCCATATGAAGAAAAGAAAAGGCACAAAAATAATCTCTGGCAAACCTCCCCTCTGGATGGGTCCAAGCTAAAACTCTGAGGAGGCCTTGGAGCATCTGAAGGCATGGTCCTGCTGTAATCAACTCTCTCCCTTCCCCCTGCCTTTATGGCTTCCGAGTTTATCCTAAAGGACTGCACTCTGGAAAAGCAGCTGCCTCAAGAGACTTTTTAAGCTCAACAAGCAACAGCTGGTTTATTCTTTTCTGCAGGACAGGGGCCAGCATGTTCAGCAGCACTGCAGCAATTATTCACAAGGGTCCAGGGCTTCTATTGGAACCCTACAAAAACAAACCAAGAAACCCAGTTACTGGGAGGATATCAAAACCAGGAGATTCCAGGCTACAAATCCAGAGTCTATGGGGATATCCAGAGTTCTGGTCCCCTGCCCAATGGTTCCCACTGATATTGAGACTTTCTGAGGGGCGACCAACATCGCTCCTGAGGGAGAGGGAGTGGCCATTGCCGTAAGACTAGGCGGGTCGGAAGGAGACAGACACATCAAACACCCAGAAGAAAAGCACCTTCAAAGTCTCCCCCCTGGACCAGGTGCCCTCCAGGAATTCTATCATGAAAAGGCTGCAGCTGACGTTAATAGGGACACTGCATCCAAATGCAGGTCCATCAAGAAGGGAACAAAAAGAGAGAGAAGAAAGCCTGGTGAATGCAGAGGCCTTTCAAGTCCACACCAGGCAAGTTCAAGAGCAAAGCACAGCAAGTCGGACAGACGCTCTGCTCCTCTTTAAAGAGCGTGGATTTATCCACACCATGCAACATGAATGAAATGAGTTTTCTGCGGCAGTATGTTTCTTCTACAATAAAAGATGGGGAAATGACCGCCAAGATTAAGGCTGTATCTGTAGTGTAAGGGCCAATGACTGTCTACAATGAATGCCAACCAACTGGGCAATGGAAAACTGAAGAAAATTTCATAGAAAGCCATTTCCAAGGATAATTACTAATGGATGGGCCATGCTTTGACTGGTGTGGTGCAAGTAGGAAGTCTAACTTGAATACTTCTCCCAGTTAGCTAGTCCAGTGTCTCACAACTGTTTGTGGAATAGTCTTTGCCTCCTCTGAATTCTCTAGCACCTACTTGACTGCACATTGAATTCTCACCAGTAACAAATGAAAGGCAGGTACAGGGAAGCCTCTTGTAGGCACATGAGGTCTGGTCCCATGTGAAAGATGACCTGAATCCCCATGCTGCAGGTTTACAACCTGGGCAAATCCTAAAAACATTTTGAATCTTGGGCATCCTATCTATAAAAGGTAAGACACAAGAAAGTAAATATGAGGTTTGAGAGATTGCTCAGTGGTTAAGAACACTGGCTGCTCTTGCAGAGGTCCTGGGTTCGGTTAGCTTACAACCACCCATAACTCTGGTTCCACCAGATATGATGCTGTCTTTTGGCCTGCATGGGCATTGCATGAGATGGGTGCACTTACATACTTGCAGGCAAAACACTCAGATACATAACATAAAAATAAATATATTTTTAAAAATTTTTAAAAGAAAGTAAATATACCAGGTTTCTCGTATGGTGCCTGGCACCTGGTAAGAACGAAGCAAATGAAATCATGAGTATCTGAAAGTGCTCTTGGAATCTGCATGTCCTTCTGGCACAGCATTTTTGTCTCCATGCCCAACTGGAACAAGAACTGTCACCTGCTCTAACAAAGGCACCACTCTTGGGGATTAAACTTTGGTATAGGGAAGGAGACTGTTTAGTTTTAAATACATACAGAGACACACATGCACACACACACATGCACACACACACACACATTTAACAATGTTTTCTATTTGGAAATGTAAATCTATCATTTTGTAAGATAGAAAGTAATTCTGAACAAAATCTTGTTGGGTACGAATATTAAAAAGCTGAATTTTTTAATTGGGGTACCATCTGCCTGGGGACCAGTATATTTTACTTTATGAATAGAATCATAAAGTGTTAAAGGATGTGATTTAAAATGAATCACTCATCTATGAGCCAGAAGGAATCCTGAAGATTCCCTGTTGACTCTAATGTATCCCTTCACTTGGAATCATGGCCCTTGTCTCTTTTTGATAGCAAGGGGTTGCCCATGGGGGACATTTTCCCTCCCTCTTCTAGGGAGGAGATGATCTGCTCATGGTGCCCCAGTGAGCCAGGCAGACAGTGAAGACTAGATGCAGGAAACCCACAATAAACTATCCAGGAAGAAGGAAGTGGTCACCACTGGCAAATGCTGATGGAGGCTAAGTAGGAATGCAACTGAGAAATGCCATTGCAAGGTAAAACTATGAGAATTCCTTGGATAGAGATAAACCAGATTGGATTGGGACAAGCAAAAGATAGAGTTAGACAGAAGAGAACTAGTACTTTGATAAAGTAATGGCAGGAAATATAGAAATGGCTGAAGGAAAAATAAATATGGAATCCAGAGTTGCTTAAGATTAAGTACGATTAAGCAAACATATATTTAAATGATACTGGATGTAAGCCAGAAGCATAGATGGTAATTCAAAGCTTGATTCTTCAGCAGTCTCCTAGGTTCAAATCTTAGAGTCCTCACTTAGTAGCTATGTGGCTGTGTCCCATTTTGCACCTTCTCTGTGCCTCAGTTTCTTCTCATGTAGAAATTGATACTCATTAAAATTTGTGAAACAGAGCCCAACTCGTAGTAGGTTAAAAATACCAAATTATGTCAGGCATGGTGGTACACACCTTTAATCCCAGCACTAGGGAGGCAGAGGCAGGTAGATCTCTGTGAGTTCAAGGCCTGCCTGGTCTACATAGTGAGTTCCAGGCCAGCTGGAGTTAGAGGGGGACCTGTCTCAAAAAGACCAAATAAATACATGGCAAAGTTTTAAACAATAAAAAAATACCAAATTGTATGGCTAATGAGAACTATTGAGTCCGTGGAAGCCATCATTGTTGGAAGAGTCCCAAAATGCAGGAGCAACACAATCCAGAACACAGGGGGAGGTGCTGCCTTTGCCCAAGAGGACAGCTGGCTCCTCTGCTATAACAAGAGGAAGGTGAGAGGTTGAGTTCTTCCATTATCAAATATTTATGACCCTCAAAGAGAATGTACCCTACACTAGAGGTGGCAGCAATAAGCCAGACACATGCTTCTCTTATAAGGCTAACGTTGTGGTGGCAGACAGTACCTTTCATAAAGTGAGTATGGCAGAAAACATGATTAAAGTGGTAGAGACCAAGGAGAGCCATAGTGGGGGAGGGAGCTCCAAGGGAGAGCAGATGGTATTTTCAGTAATGGTCAGGAAAGCCTTCACTGAAGGGTGACAGTTGTGCAAAGATTTGAAGAAGGGGAAATATTTCATGGGATCTCTCTGGAATGAACATTCCAGGGCAAAGGAACTGCCAGCACAAAGCCCTGGACCTGGAGCATGCTGGTGGATGCAGGTGAATGAGAAGTAGGAGTGTGGCTGGGTTCTTCCTCCTTCCTCCTAAGCCCTACCCCAGGAGGCTGGATCTTCTTCTCTACAGGAGAGGGATACTGGGACACCTGCAACTGTTTTGGCCCATCACTTCACTTGTCAGTCCTCTTCAGAGCATAATGGATGTGGAGGACGTACACCTCCCATGGCAGTACTCAGGTGAGTAGGACCCCAGAACTATGCTGGGGTATAGTGCTAGTGAGGCATTGGAGGCTAAGTGTAGGGCACACCTTACTTCAAACAGGCTAAGACACCAAGGTAGAGCAGAAATTCCTGACTTGCTGTAGAGAACAGGAGTTTATAAACTCAGAAAAGGCACCCTAGTCATGAGCCCTGTGTTAGTTATATTTCTGGTTGCTGTGACAAAATACAAAAACAAGTCAAGGAAGGAAGGGTTTATTTTGGCTCACAGTTTGTGGGTCTATCGCCCATCCTAGTATGGAAGGTATGGGGGCAAGAGCATGAAGCAGCTGGTTACATTGCCTTCCCAGTCAGGAAGCAGAGAGCAGACAGAAGGGCGGACAGGCTTTAAAAGCTCAAGGACCCCAGGGACCAGGTTCCTCCAATGAGGCACTACCTCCGAAAGGCTCTACACCTTCCAAAACAGCATCACAGCTGGGGACCAAGTGTTAAAACACATGAGCCTACAGGAAATATTTCATAGGCAAACCACAACAAATACCTTACATTAACATGTCTCTTCTGGGCTGGAGAGATGGCTCCGTGATTAAGAGCACGTGGTGCTCTTGGAGAGGACTGGAATTTGGTTGCCAGTGCCCACATCAGGGAGCTTACAACTGCCAGTAACTTCAAGGGATTCAATGACTTCTTCTGGCCTCTTTGGGCACCCACACACATGTTAACACACACATACTAACACATACATGCTAACATACACATACACATAAATAAAAATAAAATCTTTTTAAAAAGTCTTTTCTATTAGCTTTTTACCAGCTCCAGCTCTTTTAATAACATAGATGCATATGCCCTTGAGTTTTAAGTGCTTTTTCCCCCTCCTGGATCTTTGAACAGTAGGGACTTTGTAATGCAGCATTACCTCAGATAGCTAGGTGTAAAGTCTGTCTCCTTTAAAGATTTGGAGGACAAGTCCCTCATGAATTGGTAACCCCATTTTATGCATCTTCTCTGGTCTATGCCTCTGTTTGCTCTAAAAGCATTCTGGCTTGGGTGATAAATTATATTGTCTACCCCTGGTTAGAGGTGAAAAAGAGGAGAGATCTGGAATAAGCCTGGTGTGAAATGCTGACATCTGAGAGGCTTGTTTACTTGCATTTTGATGTGCAGATGCCTATAAGTACTTTTATATAAAGTCTAGGAAAATTGGCTGGAACATAATCAAAGCTTTGGGTTCTCAGGGATGTTTTCTGAACTTTAGCAGAGGGAAGAGCCAAGAAAGAGCTAGTACCTTTTTGTACGCCAATGAAAACTGATTAACAAGGAAGTTTGCTGAAATCAAAGCAAATGTGTAAATCAAATCAGGCTAGTTTTTAAAGTCAAAGAAAGGATGACAAGGGAAGAGCTGAGCAGTAGAGGAGGGGAGTTCAAGGGCATAAAAGACAGACAGGCCATGAGTTAGCTGAGTTAATCTTTGACCTCTATCATATCCGTGTAAGCCCAGTACCAGAAATCTCAACTGTTAAAGAAACACCACTCTCAAGGCTGAAACCTATATACATCTCTAGAGTTTCTGTGTCCAGTAGTACCTCAGTTATCTATGAGGTTTAAGCGCTTTGCTGCAAGGATAAGGCTTGCTTCAGTGATGGGGTCTCAAACACTGGCAAGTACATTGGTAAAGCAGTTAGGCCTGACCTGAGAAGGAACTTGGAGAGAAACTGCCAATTGGCATGGCTGACACCAAGAACAAATCTAAATGTAGTGCAAATACCATATAAATGAGTTTCTTGCTTTGTGTAAAGCTGACAGTGTTAGGAGACGTGCCCATGCTGTCACTTTAGGCCCTGGCTGGCAATCCTGAAGTGACTGACCAAGTCCAGCTTTCAGTGTGATCCTTGATGGTTCCATACTGATGAAGAGTTGGCCACACTGGAGTCTGTGATCTTCGCTGTTAGGGTTGTGAATGTCACATGTAACCAAAGAATTTCCTCAAGGGGAGGTATGGCAAGGATGGCTTCTATTATAGGGACTAAGAGAAGCATCTTGAACCTTTCATCCTAGAATAGAGGTCAGCAACATTCTATAGCTAGCAGATCAAATCTGGCCAACTCCCTGTTTTCATGTGGCCCTCAAGCCAAGAATGGAAAGCAATCAAAAGAACATTAAAGTTCAGTGGCTTGCAATTTGCTCTGCACTGTTCTGAATCTTTGTATTTATTAGCTCATGTAATCTTTTCAATAACCATGCAAGTAGATGCTATTATTCATTCTATAGACAGTTCTGGAGAAGCAAATAGAAGCTGACTAGTAGGTCAAATGATAATCTAAGATCAAACAGCTAATAACTAGATCATGTAGAATTCAGACCCATGGAGTTCTACCTCAGAGCTTGCTCTCTTACTTCCTCATCGGAAAAGTTCCCCATCACTGTAAGGGCAGAGCCCAAGTTCCAAAAGAATGATTAAGGTAACACGTGAGTTCACAGAAGGGAAGATAAAGGATTTCAGAGAATCAGGGGGAAAATTAATAGGAGAATGAGGTCACCTGTCATAATGGCAGGAACACTAAATTAAGTGAAAATTAATCCCTCCCCTCCCAAAAGAATTACATTCTTCTCATCAGTAGGCTGATTAAATTTTTTAGTTTAAAAAATCATACTGAATTATTATATTTTTAATGTCATCAATAAAACATTTGTGGAAATTTTTTCTCTTATTTCTGAAGGGTGTGCATAATATCTTTAATTTTTCCTCTTGGCTCATAAAGCCTAAAATAAATACTGTCTGCACTTTAAAGGAAGTTAGCTGACTCGTATTCCAGAAGATGCAAAACCTTGGAGGTAACTTGGAATGTGATTGGAAAAGCTGATTCTGTGTGTGGGGAGTGGGGGCCTTGCCTTCCACTGTGGGCCATGCCTGTCTAGCTGACCTGCAAGCTTCTAGGGATTCTCCTGTCTTTACCTCCTGTCTCCACCTCCCATCTCACAGTAGAAGCACTGGGATTACAGACAGGCAGTTCTGCATCTGGCTCTATGGGGGTTCTGAGGGTTGGAATTCAGATTCTCATGCTTGTGTGACAAGCTTTTTACCCACTGAGCCATCTCCCCAGACCCATGGGCTCCACCTTTAAGGTGGTGAATGGCAGAGATACATGAGTTTCCATGTCCTAGAGTTTGGGAAGAATGGCCTTGAATTTCTTGTTTCCTAATGACCCCAGCATTTACATCACTCTAGTCCAGCTAGCAGACAAGTTCTTCATCGAGGACTGTCCAGTGGTGATCACTGAAATGCCTTGGACCAGAATGACAGCAAGTCTTAGAGCAAAGTCTCCTCTAGTACAGGCCACATCCAGGAGATCGTAGGCAGTTATGTAGCTCTGACCAGACCAAATCAAGCTACAAAGGCTCCAGGGAAGCACCCATGAACCACCTTCCACTCAGAGTAGGCAATGAAATTGTCATTGCTGACCTCATGTTAAAGACCGCTTGCTTATCTGAGCAAGGAAAGCCAGGAAGAGACAGTCAGAAGTGCCCAAACTGTTGGCAACCAATTTAGAAAGCTCCTGACAATGGATCTTGTGAGCCATCACATGCTGGTCAGCAGGTGGGATCCCTGCTTCTGTTCAAATCACATGAGCTCAGCTCTGGATACCAACATGGTATGAGGAGAGCCTTTTCCCTACATAAAACATCTCTATGATGTTCTGCCTCCAGAATTGCCTCTCCAAATGTCAGACTTCCAACGCATGCTCGTAGGAGCATGAACCTTGGAGAACCTTGGAAACTACATGAACTGAAAGAACCTAGATACAAAAAGACAAGTGTCTGTGATTCTATTTACATGAATTATCTAGAATAGGCAGATACATAAAGACCTTAAAGACAGACAGTGGAATCAAGGGTATAGGAACAAGGTCTCTCTATTGGGATGAAAAGTTCTGTAGATGGATGAGGATGACAACATTACTAATGCATTTATACTTCTGCCCTGTGTACTTATAATGGCTAAGATGCCAAGTTTTGTGTATACAGTAGAAGAAAAAGACCTTTTTAAAGTAAAGCCCTTGCTTGAGCCCTGTGATTAATTCCGAATTGTCCTTTCCCTCAGCTGTTTCCCTATAATACACCTATAAGGCCATGTATTAGCGTGTCCCTGGAGAGTTAGCATGTAGGAGCTCAGGGGGGTTATGTATGAGTTGAAGAAAATACATTCAGTATTGCCCCCCAACAATGTGGACCATCTACAAATTCATGAATTGTGCTTCAGTTTAATCTTCTTCTCTCAAGACTAATCAACTGTTTAAGTTGGATTCAGACTCTTAATTAAAGCTGTCAGCTCCTGAAAGTTCATTTTCTGAGCCCAATTCTCCAGTGAGAAACCCCAAGTGTGGGAAATTCTGACACAGCTAAACACTGGGCATGACCTTGACTGTGAAGAATGGGACTTTATGTTCACATATCAAAATAGCACATTATACCTCACTAATGTATACATTTGTGATTATTTATTGAAAAAAATTAAGAAACAGAGGAACAGGGATATAGTTCAGTTGTGTTTGCCCAGCATTCAATCCCCAGCACTGTAGAAATCCCAGCACTCAGGAGGAGGAGGCAGGTAGATTGGGAGTTCATGATCATCTGAGGCTACATAGGGAGTTCAAGGCCAGCCTAGGCTATAGTGAGACCCTGCCTCAAAAATAAATAAATATTCTGCCCCCTCTTCTGCAATGGTCCTGAGCTCTGGGTGGTTGAGGTTTGGTATAGGAGTCCTATTCAGGGACATGCACTCATGTATAAGCATTCACATTTCTCTATATGCTTATCAATGATATTATTTTTTATTTTAAAAAATAAACATTCAAATAGAAAAAATAATATAATAAAATTTGAAAAATAATTGGGCACTGATACAAAAGCTGATCAGAAATTCAGTCTTCAGGTTTGCTCATTGCTTTTTCTAAAACAGATCCAATTGTGCTTGGTTTTGTTGTGTTTCATTAATACACCATCTTTACTTCTTGTCTTAGTTTACTATATACACTCTACTAAGAGGGAACATCACAGCTGTTGTGGGAAACACATTGATTTTCTGAGATGCAAAACACTAAAGTGGCTGACCTTTGTCACCACTATAGGTATGATCATTGTAGAAAGATCAAATGGACATTTTTTATCATTGATATTAGGTCTTGTTTTAGAGTTATTATGGCGTGCAAAGTGCTTTCCCAGGTTTTAAAATTTTTAATTTGGGTAATCTGGATTTTTGTTGTTGTTTTATGGGATTTTTTTTCTTTTGCATCTGTGTTTCTGTAATTTCATCACTTTTCTAACCCAATCATCATACTCTGTCCCTTAACTAAGCAGGTATGAGTTTATTTTAATAATATTTGAGGCAAAACATAATTAGAAAAAAACAAATCCCTGATCAATTTGTGTGCTTCCTTCTGGAGCTGAGTACCTTCAGTCTTTCTGTGAGTGATGCCCCATCCTGTGGATTACCAAGAGGCAACACAGTATCTTGAACAGGTATAATTAAGGTAGGATCAGGTATGCAAACTTCAGGGAGAAAAATCTCATTGTTAAAGTTCAACTTGTTTCACTGAGCCCCAGGGGGAGGCATTCTGCAAGCTACAAAAATGAAAAGGACAGAGTCCCATCCCATTTTAATGTAGGTTTTGGTGTTATAGAATTGTACAGAGACCAACAGAGCAGGAGATGCCTGCTACTGAAAATAACGGCTTGTCAAATAAATAGTCTCTATGAGGAGAGGGAATACCATGCCACACCATGGGGACCACACAGGAAAGACTGGGATAGGCCAGAGAACAGATGGAGAGGAGAAGATTGGCAAGAGTCTTTAGTGTGGTAAGGGGATAGGCAAGACAAGTGAGCTGACTTGTTTGGCTAGCTAGAATAAGTTCTGTAGGGGGTTGTAGGAGCTGTCCCTGGTTACCTGGTATCTGGCCTTGGGGTTATTGTGCAGAAGAATAATGGTCTTTGGTGGGACCTCCATAAATGAGGTGGTGGCATGTGGACTGTGTCATGGCTGGTTTGTACTTAAAGAGCACACTCCAAGACAAGTCATTTACTATCTGTGGGATTAGTTAACCTTGGGAGGGACAATCACTACAGGAACAGCAAGATGTCAAGACATCAGAACATAGAAAATAAAATACCTAGTGGGTATTTATAAAATACTCAGTGGGTCTAGAAGCCAAAGGAGCTTAAACTGGGACACATGCCTAGAGGAGGGTTCAGACTATAAAACAGTTAAGTAGAAGATGGTGACAAATGCTACAATAGAGTCATATGCTCTGGAAGGAGAAAAAAGGGTGGCTGAGAATTGAAGTCCGAGGTGGTTTTGAGGCAGGTCCAGGTGTTGGGCTTGGGGGGTTAGCATGGAAAGGTGATAAAGATGGTCTGGCTTGGCTGAGTGGACTGGGGAATTCATCTGAGAAGCAGACAGAAAATAAGTGTTACAGCCATGTTCTAAATTGGAGAGAGGTACCACCCCACATCCCAGGGGACATTGGTGATAGTTGGAGACATTTTTGATTATCACATCTTGGGGGTGAGGAAGAAGTCTACTATTGGTATGTAATGAATAGAAATCAAGGATGAGGTTAACATCCTACAATACAAAGATGACTGCACCACTGTTAGCCTCACCAAAAAAAAAAAAAAAAAAAAAAAAAAAAAATGTTAGTAGTGTCAAAGTTGGGAAGCACTAAGTTAGAGGAAAGATTAACAGGAAAACATGCAGGGATTTGTGATGGCCCAGATCTTTATGTTCTCTAGATGTTCTCTAGGACCTGGCCTGGAGGCAGAAAAGGAAAAAGACTGGGAACCTGCTGTTTGTGAAGTATTTGGTCCCTTCAAACCTGGTTCTTGGGGCTTTGGGGCAGAGGAGGGGAAATGTTGGTCCAAGGGTACAAAGATTAGTTAGGCAGGTCCTAGAGCTCTACTTACAGCACAGTGATTATAGTTAATACCGTCTTTAGCTAAGCACAGTGTTTCAGGCCTGTAATCCCAGCTACTCAGGAAGCTGTTACAAGCAGATCACAAATTCGAGCTAACAGGACTCTTCTAAAATAATAATAAAATAATAATTCTAAAATAATAATAAAATAATAATGCCTAAAAATGACTAGCAGGTTGATCTTCCAAGTTCTCACCACAAAAAGATAATTATATGAGATAATGAG
>NW_008355272.1:3707819-3718303 GCF_000622305.1 Nannospalax galili
AGCCCTCAGTATCAGTGGGCCATTGACTCTAGGACTCTCCCACTAATATCAAAATGCACAAGTGCTCAAATCCCTTATATGGTGCAGTGTTTGTCTATGACCTATGCACATTCTCCCATATACTTTGAATTCATTCCTTCTAATTTCTAATGTAATGCAAATGCTATGTAAATAGTTATGTGGTATTGTTTAGAAACCAACAATGAGAAAAATTGGCTGTATAGCTTCAGTACATACAAGGTTTATAAAATTTTCTTAGCCTACGTTTGTTGAACCCACAAATGTGAACCCCACAAACACAAGGACTTAATTGTATCATTTCTGTTTTTCAATTATATCTGAACTAACTGTATCATTTCCATTTTTCAATTTTATCTTAATGAAACCAGTAGTGAATTGGGAACTTAAGAAAAATAATGAACCCTTGTTTTATCTCTGAAAATACCCCATGAGGGCAGGAACTGTTATGTCCAGCTTTGCCCAGAGACCCAAACATAATATTCAATAAAACTTTTTTGAGTGAATAATTTTTTTTAAATTAAATTGCATACTGTGTTTTCCTCACCTAGAGCCCCTGTAGGTTGATGCAGGACCCTGAGTTGGGTTTGTTGAGCTTTGTTTTTTGAACGAGTGGTTTTAGATTTTTATGAAGTTAAAGCTTTCCATTGTACACTATTATTTCTTACCATTCAGATTTTAAAAGTCCTTCACATACACTCATTAGCCCTCATCAAATACCTGATAAATATTCTGTCACTTTTCATCAGTTTCTTATGTTTTAAAATTTTCATTTATTCTTTTATAATTTCACACATGAGCATAATGTATTTAGATCATATCCACCACCACCACTACCCCACCCCCATCTCCCTCCAGTTCCTCTCAGACCTCACCTACCACACCCCCTCCCAACGTTATACCTGTTTTCTATCTTATAACTGTTTACCTGTTTAATCTAGTCTTTCCCTGAGGATGGTTTAAGTATCTCTGGTACGTCTTGTGGCGATATAAGATGATTTGATGAATTCCACTAATAAATACTTTCCTGCTATGCTTTTGTGGAGTTTTTTTAAATGGATATGTAGCAGTGATAGTAAACCTCTTCTCCAGATGCAATTGTTTAGAATAAAGATGCATGTTTAAAGATGAGTCCAGTTTACTTTTAATTTAATTACTTTATTTATTTATTTATTTGAGGTTTTTGAGACAGGGTCTTCCTGTAGCCTAGCTATCCTGGAACTTGCTATGTAAACCAGGCTGGTCTTGATCTCACAGAGATTCACCTGCCTCTGCCTCCCTAGTGCTGGGGTTAAAGTTGTGTACCACTATGCCTTGCTAAATAAGTTCATTTTAAAGTTTAAATAAGCAATGGTATATGTAGATGTTAAATACGGAAAACTGAATATAGAGATGTGGCAATTTCTGAAGTTTGGGGAATACTGCTTAAATCCATTTGAAGTATACTTTTCTATCTGGAGTGGAGAACTCAAATGATTGTTAAACAACTAGTCCAAACCATTTTTAAATTTCTCTTTGATAATGCTCTTAAATATCATACATAGATTCTTATATGCAGCGTTGCTAGACAATCTCTTTTGTTTCATTAACTTTTCATTAGTCTTCAACTTACTACACTTTTAATTACCATGCTCAACTCAATATCTGGTCCAGCAGGTCTTCCCTCAAAATGAGGTCTTCTTTGAGGGCTGGGGTCTGGGTGAGGGATGTGAATGGACAGTGATATGTGGTGAACAGTACACCTAGCAAAGCCTTTTGGGCCAAGCAGACTGGTTCAGGAGTGAAATTAATGCAATGTGCTCTCAGACTCCAAGTTAGAAGTTCAAGAGCTCCACCTACCAAGGGAAATAGAGAAACTCAAAAACCAAACAAATAAATACTAGGCATTAAATTAACACAAGAATGACAATATCCTCTACTAGCAGAGAAGTCCTGAAGCCATCCTTGTTTAGTTATCTGGCTGTGAACTAGGAAAACGTGGTCTATTACTAAATAACATTGAAACAACATTTCAATAGATCAGGACAATACATGTATTTGTAAACATATGCATGCAGGTGCACACACAATTATATATACACACATATAATATATATATATATATTTATGTATAAATATATAAATCCAGTGTGCTGATTGACCATAACTTCCTCTGAAAGAATTCTCATTTAATGGCAAAGTTTCTCCAAATGCATAGCTTCCTCAAGACATTGTTTCCTTGGTGTCCCTAACACCTTTTCTGAAAGGCTTAATAGAACTTTAAAATATAAATAAAATAAAAAAATGCCTCCCCAGTCATATACCCCATAAATCAATGAGGAAAATTTTAAAGAAATAAAAATAATCAGTTTCACATATGACTTTTTAAAAACACCTACAGGGCACAAAGTGGAGATCAAGGGACACATATTAATCCATCCCCCGGTCAACACTGTAGCAAAATAGGATGAAGCTGTGTGGCCAAACTATGGAACCTGACAGAATTGAATAGGAAGTAGAGCAAAAGGCTTGGGAATGCTTATATTCCAAGAGCCTGTTCTCTAGAACAAAGAATCTGTTATCTGCCTGCCTCCTGATCCCCACACCCCACAAAGTGACACTATTAATACAACTTATCCTGCCATCAAAAAGTAAATTATTGCCACATTTAGTAAGAGGCACTGTTACTTCATTTTGTTGCCTCTGTTGAATTTCTGGTGTCTTCAGTTTACAGTAAAGGTGATAGACAACATGTCACCACTTACGAATGAAAACAAGAGAAGACCGTGATTGATGCTGAATTTGTGCTGAGTCATGCTAGAGCAGATGCTGAGTCATGCTGGTGCAAATGTCAAGTTGTGCTGAATGGGCTATGGTGTGGATTAACCAGGGGAGACTAAATCCGAAAGGTGTTAGTCTTAAGTAACTCCAAAGTCTGAAATGGGTGTCTCATTTGAGAGTGTCCAACTGAGAAATGGAAGAATCTGAGAGACCCACTTCTTGTGAAACATAAAATGCTTGGGCTATGGCTGAGACTAAGACATGGCTCACTCTGAAAACTCCAAAGTAAGATGTTGCTGTCTCTCTATAGCCTTCCAGGTGAGCTCAGGGGTCTCCCAGTGACTGAAGAGGACTTTACAAGGAAGAGCTGGATTTATAAATAATGCATTTCCTTTGTCTTGCAGGAATTCTGGAGGCAGAGGTACAATCAGATCAGCTGTGAACAGCTTACATAGCAAATCTAATAGGTTTGTAAATTAGATTTTGTGTTCATTTGTTTTTGCTGTAAGGCAGCTATTAATCTGCTTCTTCTCTTTGCTGGATGGTGCCCCTCTTATTTAGCAAGTAGATCTGTTTCATTTCACTTTGGTTTTGCATTTCCCTAATCACTTTGCATGGGGGAGGGGACGGGGGGGGGGGACTATGGATGGAAGATCACAGGAAATGGTTCAAGGTCCAGAGAGGCTACAGAGAAGGAAAACACAGATGGGTAAGAGTTACGTTCTGGAAAAGAGCCCACCCACTTTGTAGAGCTTGAACCACCAATGAACTTACTTATAACGCATTTTTGCTGAGTAGTGGAGCCCCTGAAGCAAGCTAGGACTTTAATCCAACTTCATTATAGTTGATGGCTTGTCCAGGAAGTTAAGATGGGGATAAAGAATTCAAGAAGTTAAAGTTTTAGTCCTTAAAATAAGTAAGGAGTCAACTGAGAAATGTTAACCCTGAGCATTGAATGTGCACTCTAAACTTTGAAAGAGCATTCTTATAATACATAACTTAAAGCCTCTGGGACAGTCTTTGGCTAGGGAACAGATCAATGCATGGAATCATGCAAATGCTTCAGAAGTCAACAAACTCAGACTTGCCCACTTGCTGTGGTTGCCCAATGCTTCTAAGACTCCATTTTCTACCAAATGACAGGTTCCCCATAGCTCTGACCTCAGTCTCAAAGCCCAATCTTGAGGAGCAGGGAGGCAGGTACCAAGACATTTTACATAAACAGAGGCTACTACCCACACTAAAGTCCTTGTTTTGCTTTCTTTGACATTTTGCTTGTTAACTTAGCCGACTGTCCCATTTCTCCAACCCAACTTGTTTTGCTTTCTAAATGTTCTGTTTTGATCGTGCTGGGAATGAGAGGTCCATATCATTAAGATACCAGTTTCTCTATTCACCCTTCCATATTTTTTAGGTCCTTTGACTATATGAGAGCTGTCAAATATGTCTGGTCACTACTTTGCATGACTGGACTTAAGAAACCTCCCCCTCACTCCTTGATGTCATTGCTTCAAAATCTGAAGTTCATCTTTCAGTTAAAAAGAAAATATGGCAGAAAAAAAGAAGGCCATGTGTTCCTATGTTCCTCTCTGGTCTGCTATGGAAAGATACCCCTTTGTTTTGGAGAAAGAAGACCCTGTTCCTCAAGCCTAAGTCCCTATGGTAACTTGGGGAGGCACTGCCATGTTAAGCCTGAGAATTGAGCAGAACCTTGAAAGCCACATAGCTCTGGATTAAACTCCCAAGTTTGCTAGTTGGGTCCTCAGGCAAGTGAATTCACCCTCTGGGTCTCAGAGTCCCTTTCAATCAGATCAATATGGCAGCAACTTAGAACTACTGAATATGCAGCTGTATATAGCCTAGCTCCTGAAATGATTTAGATTTTCAGTGTATGCTTGCTGCTGTCACTGGATATATTTGAAGCATCAGAGATCGGTGGCTGAGGGTGAAATTCAAGAGTTGAGGGGTGAAACAGTTAATCCTGAACTGTGTCTGTGGTGTTTGAGAGATGAGGGGAAAGGTTCTTGGCCCCAGAGGACACATTCACTGAACAGGAATAGTTTGACTCAGTACTTCAGCCAGTTTTGTTCAGCACAGAGCATGTGTAACATGTGAACAGAGGTGGTCCCTGGGGATATCTAAGCCATCTCTTTCATTACACAGAGGAGAAGGCAGAGGCCAGAAACCTGAAGGGACTTTCCCATCTCCCGTAGCCAGATAGCCACAGAGCCAAGGTTGAAGCTCAGTAAGACCAAGGCTGGCCATGCAAGATTCCCTCAGATAGCTGCACTAGGAATTTGGTCCAGAATGGCATTACCATTATCAGTGTCAGGATTCTCCCTTTATTTTACCAACTTGCATCCCCCAGAAGTCTAGAAACTTCTGGATATTTCTGAGCAGTTCCCCACTGCAAGCCTACATGATTGCAAAGCCCTGTGAGTGCCTCTTTCCAGAGTGTCTGGGGCCATGCAATATGCCCCGGATTCTGAGAGCATCACCAGGGACCAAATCCACCTAAAGCCATGAGATGCCAGTCCTGTTGCTTTTAAGAAGACAATGCTCATCTCAAACACATAGTGTTTCTATCATTTATCCCTACTGATGTAAGTAGCAGTGATAGTGATTGGGGGTCTTAGGGTGTGACAGCTATGCTCATAGTCCTGAGTTCACTGTTCTTGTCTCTGGTCACACATAAGTATGCAGTACCAGGGCTGGGGAGATGACTCAGTTGGTAAAGTGCTTGTGCACAAGCATCCAGATCTGAGTTTGATCCCCAGAACCCACATTTTTAAAAAGTCAAGTACAGCAGCATACACCCATAGTTCTAGCACTGGGGAAGTAGAGACAGGTAGATCTCTGGGGCTGGCTGGGAGCCAGTCTAGCTGAATTTGTGAGCTCCGGGTTGGGTGACCCCCATCTCAAGAAATAAATGGAAAGCAATTGAGGAAGATGCCTGATGTCAGCCTCTGGCTTACACACACACACACACACACACACACAGCAGTAACAAAGGGGATGCAACCATACCAGCCCTCCTGAATCCCTGGGAGTTGACAGGAAATATCAGTCAACGTCAGTCCTTTAAGAACCCTAGAACCTAAGAGCTGAGTATATCCCTTTTCTACACCCTCTCTCTGTGAATAAACAAACTGCACGACTCAGAGAGTCACAGCTTATGAAGTCTTTCCACTGCACTTTCTGCTTCCTTTCATGACAACAGTAAAGCCATCCTGAAGGATCAGGTTTTATGTTTCCTGTCCTGGGTCCCCCTAAGCCTTCATGCTAGATAAAGTCCATTGGTCTTGCTCAGAACTCTTTCATGATCTGCGCTCTGCAAAATTACATGTCTTTGAATCTAAAGCACTAAGAGACAAAAGAGTGAGGAATACAGCAGAATGGAGGTAGGCAGGTGGGGAGAGTGTGTCACAGGCATTTTCCTAGGAGAATTCCTTCTCTACCTGCCAAAAGCAAAACAGAGTATTGGGTTCAGACCTCACTAACAGGATTTCATCTCTTTTAATTTTGCTGTTCCAAGATAAATGTAGGGAACAGAGGCATTTGGTTTGAACTCTGGAAAGCTCTAGAATTCAGCATTACAAATCCACTTATCATTCTAACCGGGAAAATCTGTTGTTGGCTAGACAGAGGGAACCTGGGATATGACCCACTTGTGTCTGTGAACATCAGCAGAAGGCAGTCTGACTCTTAAATCACCTACAAAGACAGCAGTGTAGCCTAGATTCTCAGAAACCTACTAGCATAGATTTCAAGTGTCTGATTCAAGAGAAGTCCTCTCATACCTGGTGTTCCTGAGTCAGACAGGAAGATGGTTTATACGTGACATTGTGATCTGCCTCAGGCATACAATGCCAACCAGCTCCTTCCTCCATGCCAGGCTTCTCAGGACCAATTTCAGTGTCAAATTCAACAAGTACTTATTTATTGTGCACCTACTATATTAAGCCATTATGGAATGGAGAAACAAGTAAGCAAAATCCCCCACTTGAGGGAGGGAGGGAGGAAGGGAGGGAGAGGGAGAGGGAGAGAGAATGAACTATGTCACAGGCAGGCGCTTCTGTGTTTGTCTATTTCCTTTCAACAAGAAAGTAATGAAGGTGCCAGTGGGATGACTCAGTGAGTAAGCATGGTTTCCACCAAGCCTGACATCTGAGTTCAATCCCCAGGACCCACATGGCGGAAGCAGAGAATGGACTTCTTCAAATTGTCCTCTGACCGCCACACATATAAATCTACATGTGAACACAAAATGAACAAATGAATATAATTTTTAATTTTTTTAAAAGGTACAAAGTGATGGGAATGAAGGGAGGAGGGGGAAGCCGTGGGCTACAAGACATTCTCTTGCGTGAGGTTTAGCTTTCTCTTTGCTAAGTTTGCCAGTCATCATATAACACTTTGTGTTTTACCCTTGTGGAATTTCTTCTCAGTAGCTAAAAAAGAACGCAGTATTATCTTGGCAGCCTCTGCAGGTTTCCCGGGAAGCAGGGAGGGAAGAGGGGGAGAAAAGCCGTTGTATGGCCCCACTTCCTGTTTCTAAGAGCGTCTGTAGGTTATCCCTGAGGGAGAAAGTTCGTGCATTCTCAAAGATAAATAGACTTCCCTTCTCCGGTAATAACTGCAATTTTGCTCTTGTGAAGTTTACATTCAAGCCCGTGCAAAAACAAAACTATTAGACTTGTCATGGGCATGCTCACAAATTATGTCTACCTTCATTTTTTTTTCCTTCCAGAGCTGAAGTTGTAATAAATGGCTCCTTGCCGCCAGCTGTTGTTGACAGAAGTAATGAAAGCATTAAACACAGCATCCAGCCAGCCTCGTCCAAATGGAGACACAACCAGACGCTGTCTCTGAGGATCAGGTACTGGTCATTACCTGTAGGATGAGAGCCACACTTGGCCTTCTTTACCGTGATCCAGCAAATTGCCTCTATCTGTCACCTGAAGAAGTCAGGATAGAAACAAAATGTTTCCCTCTCAAGGAGATGGGTTTCATCTGCTAAGTGATGAATTAGAAATCAAAATCTAGGGCAATCCCAGCAGTCTGCCATGTATGGATATGCAGCCACATAGGCAGGTAAGGTGGCAGGTGTGTCCCCCACAAGATCCCCAGTTCGGTCAGGAGCAGAGGCAGTGCAGGTCACAGGTGCTCCTCCTTCCCTAGCACAAAGAGTTGCTTCTTGTTTGGACCTGCCTGGGATTCATGTTTCCAGTGTGTCTATGGAGAGCTGCTACCTTCCATAACCTTTGTGAATGAAAAGCTGTCTCTCTCCACCACCCACATGAAAATGAGGAACTAGCTGAGAGACCAAGAACTGACTTGATACCTGACCACCAAGGGAGAGGCCTAAAGCTGGAGAGAAGATCTTCTCATGGTCTTATCATGCTCAGACTGCTGTCAGCCTTGGGTGGTGGAAGTGGGGAAAGTGTAGAGAAGAAATTACAACCTCTGCCTTTGAGACAGACATTCGGCTTAAATGCAGTCATGATTGACCCAGTGGATATTTATTTCCAGGCATTGGACTGGGGGCCTGGGCTGATGATGTGAATCAGACATGTGAAGCATAGAAACATAAACGCAAGCAAAGCCAGGACAAGGCAGTAGGATGCTCACACTAGATGGGAGTACATCTTGCAAATATGTGCTGCTAAAGCAGTTGTGCTGAGGGGGGAATACATTCGTTTTCTAAGGGGTCCAGGAGGACAACCAGGAAAGGCTGGCCTATAGCAGTGGGCTTTGAAGGTTAAGTAGGAGTTTGTCTGGTGTGCCATGCTGCTTCATGCATTCACAGAGTCTGAATCTGGTGTTTGTGCCCAGGGCTGCAGAAACACTGAGCAGGAGGTGGGGAGTGGTGGACAGGAATGAGGTTGAGGGGCAACCAGGACTCTGTAGGAAAGCCTCAATGACTTGTTGGGCCATCAGTCACCTGCAGTGTTCCACAAAGCAGGAAGTTGCCCCTTCCAGTGGCCCGACCCCTAGCTCTTGATGCTTGATTGGGGGTCGGAGGGGGACATGAGAGGTGTAAGACTAAGGAGGTCTGACATCTGGGAGCCCAGGAACTAAGGAACCAGCTGAAGGATCTGCCTCTGGGCTCCACTCTTCCTCGGGACCTCTTTGGGGGCTGCCAGGGTGGGAGTCACCCTTGTGACATGCTATAGTTGCACTCCTGACAGTCATGCCCTTTCATCAGGGACACTGTGTTGACAAGACTGCTGCACTGTTCCCTTGCACAGCAGACGCAAATCCTCACGGGCGGTGGCTTAAAGCCACAACAGTTATTTTCCCCCAAGTTGGTCTGGAAGCCACAGTTCTGAGAGCTGCCCAGTGGCTCCAGGTGAACCCTTCCTCCTGCTGCTGCTGTCTTCTAGTGGCTCCAGGAGTCCCTGTGACTACATCACCCTGACATTTGCACTTTCCTTCCCACCTCTGAGTCTGTGTAGTCTCTTCCTCCCTCTCTCACAGGATACCATCATTAGATTTAGAGCCCACCCGGGGAATCCAGAATGACCTCATCTCAAGATTTTTAATTACATTTGCCAAGACAGTGTTTCTAAATAAGATTGCATCCAGAGGTACCAGGGATTAGGAATTGGACATTTATTTTGGGTGGTCACTATGTACCCTACTACAGCACCTGATCATGAAATGCACTTTCAGCACATACTTACCTCCCCTTCTTGCCCGTTCCTTTACCACTGGGTAGAAAAACACACACATGCACAGAGTGCACATGCACACATATAGAGATGCACACACATACACCATTTGTGAAGAATAGACAATTGCTTCCCTAAGGAACCTACAGATACCAGCCATTGTGAAGGAACAATGTGTTGCCACCCAAAGGGAAAGGAATTTCCCTCCACTCAATTAGTCACCAAAATTATTCATAATAAAAGATTCTATGAGTGATTTGGAACTATATTTAATAATTGATTGTAATTTCTCATAATTAGTTAGAAATTAATTTCCTCACAGAGGTATTTATTTATGGGCTTTCTGGGGGCTCTCTCTGCTTTTAAATACTTTGGGGTAAGTAACTTCAAGGGATATTTAGCAATTTCCAAACTATATTAGCATGTCAAGTTGTATAATCTTGGTAAAGTGGAATAAAGAAAATAGTGCCTTTGTTTCCTACTAAGACATAGGAAATGTTCAACCAGGGCGATTTCCTTCTGCACAGTAGTAAGGAATGTTCACAGATGGATGGTGAGTGTCGTGCCACTGCTGAGGATGCTAGCTTGCCCTGGGCCATGTCAGAGGTCCCACAGAATCAAGCTTCCTAAGGTGTCAGCCATGGCTTCTGGATTCTTCCTAGTCCCCGAGTATCTAGACACTCAGCTTCCTGGGATAGGTCCCAGGGTGTGCACCTCTAAAGCCCAGTAGGTTCATGAGCATAGTGTTACTCTGTGCACAGTGTGGAAGATTCTCACATTTGCATACCACAGGGGAATTCCGTAGCTAAGAAGACCCACTTCACTAAACTTGTTCTCAGCAGGGGCTTGCTGCAGCAGGTGCAAATAGCTTCAGCTGATCTGAGCACCTAGTTCCTTTCTCTGTATGACTGCAATCATCTCTTAAAGATCTTTTGGGTAATTTGGGCAGTGTGTGTGTGTGTGTGTGTGTGTGTGTGTGTGTGTGTGTGTGTGTGTACACATGAGCATGCAATGCATGTGATGTGGGGAGGA
>NW_008355272.1:3718317-3726106 GCF_000622305.1 Nannospalax galili
GGTGTGTGTGTGTGTGTGTGTGTGTGTGTGTGTGTGTGTGTGTGTGTGTGTGTGTGTGCGTGTGTATGTGTGTGTGTGTGAAATCCCAGAAATCCATTTGTCTCCACCTCCCTGGCACTGGGGTCACAGCCATGCACCATCATGCCTGATTTGTTTTACTGTGGGCTTTGAAGGTTGAAACTTAGGTCCTCATGCTTTCATAGCGAGTGCTTTACTGACTGACCTATCAGCTCTTTAAATAGAGTGCTCGCCTGAGATGCTTAAGCTTCTAGAAGCAGGCTGTAGGTTTGGGGGTAAAATTCCCCTGGCAATTTCATGAAGACACCAATTCCTTTTCTGACCTGACTCCATCCTTGCCCCATGCTCTAGATGATTCTAGAACATTCCCTCTAAATCCAAGTTACCCTGGAGGCTAACTTGGATTAGCTCCAAACTTGTGTTTGGTCACTTTGTTCTGAAACAACACAGAAAAGCCATTCTCTTTAGGACCAGCGAGGTGCCAAGATTTACAAACTCCACTAGAGAGTGACTAGAACAGGGGACTTACAGATGGAAGTAGTGATCCCCTGTTACAGTTCCACAGTCCTATCTACACCCAGGCAATCTCCATATCCTGAGAAGTCTTCCCTAAGCAGAACAGAGGCTGATGAGGAAGGAGGGCACATATTACTCTGACTTGCTGTTCTTACCTTAGAACTCCCTGTGAGGTGGTAACCAAGTCCACCTAAGAGAGATGGCTTGATACAGGGTGGGCCAAATGTCTGGGTTTGGCCAATGCTAAAAGGTTTCCCACTACAAGGAACATTCACCCTTCTGTGGTACCTTTCCTTCTAGGGCCCTCTGTAAGGTCTAGAGTACATTCTTGAGAGTGTTTAGACTCTGGGCATACCCCACCTGTTTTCTGGGTTGTAGCAGTCTTGCACCGTGACACAGAACAGAACATACATGATGGCAAAGGGCATCTGGCAGTGAGGAGACTTTCTTATACCTCTTTGGTTTTCACAGGAAGCAAATTTTAAAGTTCTTGGATGCGGAGAAGGATATTTCTGTCCTTAAGGGGACCCTGAAGCCTGGAGACATTATCCATTATATCTTTGATCGAGACAGCACAATGAATGTCTCCCAGAACCTCTACGACCTCCTCCCCAGAACCTCACCCCTGAAGAACAAGCATTTCCGGACTTGTGCCATTGTGGGCAATTCAGGGGTCTTGCTGAACAGTGGCTGCGGGCAGGAGATTGACACACACAGCTTTGTCATAAGGTAACCACCTGCAGCAGGGACTTTGAGTGGCAGGTATGTTGATGCTCAGCATAGCCAGATGTCCCAAGAGACTGAAACAAGACACATCAACTTGGCTCCTCCTGCTGAGGAGCCCTCATGCTTATCAGAATTGCTTTGGGGTGCATTGGCTACCTTTCTCATTGCTGAGAAAAAGTATCTGGCAAGAACAACTTAAAGGAGGAAGGGTTTATGCAGGGCCCACAGTTTGAGGAAAGACAATCCATCATAACCGGAAAGACAGGGCAGCAGGAGTATGAGGCAGCTGGTCCAATTGCACCTGCAGTCAAGAAACCCAGAGAGAAGAATGCTGGTGCCAAGCTCATTTTCTCCTTTTCCCTTTTATTCACGTTTGGGGTGGGTCTCCCCTCCTCAGCTTAACCTTTCTGGAAACTCCCTCAAAGACACACCTAAAGGTTATTCCAAATCCAGTGAAGTTCATAACAAAGATTAACCATCACAGGGAGTTTGGTCTCCAATGTCCAGAATGCACTTCTACACAATTAAGTTATCTGGAGGACAGGGCAGGGGCCTGTCCAGAGAGTTCAGATGATTCTGGTTTATATGCAAGATTAGGAATCACTGATCTAGTATAGAGGTAGGCTATGGCCCTTGGTATGTATATGTAAATAAAGTTGTATTGCAACACAGCCACTCAGGCTCATCTTCATGTTGTTAGTGGCTTTCTGGGCAAAGCTGAGGTGTTCCTGTCAAGGCAGTATAGCACATGCAGCCTGCAAAATGGGAAATACTATCTGGCCCCTTACAGAAAGCATTTGCTCTCTGACACTAGACAGAGCCTGATGCAAAAGGGATTAAGAAAATTTGGGCTGGCCAGTTGTTGGGCAAGGGTTGTAAAACTCTTCCTAGTGTTCTGGAAAGTATCATTCTACCCGTAACTTTAGTACCCTGGAGTTGAAATCTAGGAAATGAAGGGTAACTTAACAGTCATTTTCTCTATGATATCAACTCTTGTTTTGGTGTCATTGGAGACATTGTGACAGTTACTCATGGCCCTGACACCTGACCTGCAACCCATACAGACTCAGAAACAAGACCTTGCTGTCCCCTGGCCAAAAGTAGGGCACATGGAGCCTCGAGTTTCATTCCAAAGTACCTCTAGCCCTGGCAGAAGTATGTGCCATGTCTCGTGTTTCTATTGGGGCTGTCCTCCTGCAAAGAAAGTCTTGTTCTGGGGCTTTGGGAGCAGCATGTTCATAGAATTCCCTGAAGCTAAGGGCATGGGAAGAAATGAGTGTAATCACTCTTGTATCCCCTGAGACTAGGGAGCAACCACACCCTGAGAACCAGTTGCTTCCTTTTTGTTCCTCTTGGCAAGTTCTCTCTGTACCTGGCAGAGCCAGTGCTTTGTCCTTATTTTTTCTAAGCCCTCCAATCTAAAGACTAATTAAGAGAGGGTTTGGAGAGGAAAGAAAGGAAGGATATGTGATAGCCTTGTCTAACTGGAAGCCAGACGGCAAAGGATGGATGGGATGGAAGTTAAATGGGAGGGTGCAGGACAAAGTCTCCTCCTGGTGGGGTCAGCTCACCTGCTGGGTAAAGGCATCACTGAGGGAAGCCTTACTGACCTAGTGTAACTCATGCCTCTTTCCTATTCATGAGTTTTCCAGATCCCACCAAGTCCCACCCATAACAGAAAAGACTCACCCTGACTATGGTTGGAACCATCTAATGAGCTGGTTAAAAAGGATACTTCTAGAACCTCATGGTCAGTGTTTGCCTGCAGCTCCCAATGTGCTTTCTGAAGTTTGGTCTTGGCTCTGATGGCCATTTGTCATGTGACTTGGAACACTTCACTCCCCATTCCTGGGCCTTGATTTCATCTGTAAAATGGGCAGGTTGGGCTAACTGGTTCTGAAGTCCTCTCATAAGGAATTCTTTCTAGCTTAGGCCTTTCCATACTCCACTGTGTGTATGCATCTGCCAGCTTATTAAAATGCAGAGGCACCAGATATGAGATGGGCCTGAGACTCTACATTTCCCACAAGACCTCAAGGGAGGACACTGCTACTGGTGTGCAAAGTACACTTGAAGAAGCTTGGGGTATGGTCAGGAGGTGGGTGACACACTGCTTATCACAGTGCCCACCTGGGAGGCCTCCCCTAGCAGGGGAACCCAGAGCATTTGAGCCCCCTTGGGGGAAGGCCTGTTCCTAGCAGGGGCTGCACACCTATATAAGGGAGCCAAGAAGGGTTGTGGCTTGCCCAGTGATAGGTCTCAGTGAGGATGCTGCCACTGGGCTGGGGGTAGCTTGGCCCTGTGTGGACTCTAGGCACATTCCTTCCCACTGAATGTGAACTGCATGAGCTATTTCATGGCATGCTATATTACTGACCTTCCTAACTCCTCAGCTCGCATATACACACAGGGTCAAGAGAGTATGATGACATACACATTATATAAAATGACATATGTGGACATACTTTATGTCCCCCCCATAAAATAGCACATTTTGTCGACCCTGTGTTTTCACCACACACACCTCACTCCCAGACAGTAAGGTCCAAAGATAGTGGCTCGTCTATGTGACCTCCTAGAAAAGACTGTATCCAGCACACAGGAAGGCTCCACAAAGCTATGCTCAGATGACAAGCACTAAAAAGGTCCTGGCAGAGATCCTTGCCTTTACCCATCAAAGTTTGCAAAATCGTTTCTACTTGCTGGTGTTTATGTCCCCGCTCTGTGTAAGAGAAACACAAGACATCACTAACCCCTCAGAAAACCACATGGGGAGCAGGCCAGGAGTCCTGGTAGGTCGCAGTGTGCACAGAGCACAGTGAGCTTGCAGTGCATAGTATCTCCCACCATGTGAGGAAGGACAGGGAATCAAGAAGGCAGATTCCTAGGTGAGGGAGGTGTTGCTCAGCAAATGAAAGCTGCACACAGGCTGCTGGGAACTGAAGCTGGCCAGAAAGCCTGGGTCCGAGAGGGTGGCATGAGCTGCAATGCCAGGCTCGGGAAAATGGTGCCATCTTTAGTGCCATTCTTCTGAGTCTGTAGATGCTGATTCAGGAGCATGTGTAAACCAAGTAAGTTCCCAGACGTTTCACACACACACACACACACACACACACACACACACACACACACACACACTTTCACACAGCCTTTCTTTATGAGTAAACACCCTGTCATAGGTAAATCACCAGAGTCCCTTAAGATGTGCTGGGCAGTCAGCATGCTACCAATAGCATGCTAATAGCATGTAGCCATAGTTGGAGAGAGCAAGGCTGGCGGGGAAGATGGAGAGGTATTTAAGGGGCTCTGACTGAAATAGGTCACAGGCTTCTGAATCAGACCCCCTTCCCCAATTCTAATGGTCCCCTTCCTAGTTCTGGGACTTCAGGCAAGTTAATTGATAACTGAGGGCTTCTGTTTTGTCTGTAAAATGGGGGTCATTAACACTGGTTCACAGTAACATGAGCTCACCTGTGCAAAAGTACTAGCCAAGTGGCTGGCACAGACCAGGACATAGTAGTGTTGGCTTGCTGTCTGCTTACTCTACTTTCTCTCCCCAGTCTAAGAAAGAAAACCCTTGCTTAAAGGCAGGGCCAAGTGCTATCTTTGTGTTACACTATTAGGTGATGGCACCTGTACATACTTGCTATAAGTTCTCAGGTTTATTCCCATTGGCCCAAAGATTTTCCCACTATCCAGTCTTCCAGGTCAGGCAGCACTGCCCTGGTTGCAGACCTAGTCCCTGAGGCCCTCAGCACAGACAGAAGCCCAGCTGTACACCTAGAACCCTTGAAGGATGATCCCCACAAGGCAAGTCTGTCAGTGAAATAATGGACAGCCTGATGGGTTCAGCAAGAGAATGCAGTGGTCTCTTCATTTCTGATACCATACTCTACCCCTTCCAACCAATCGTATAACTTTATCAAACTGTTGCGCAAAATGCAAATCTGCCCTTGTGGCTCTCTTCCTTAAGATCCTTCAGTAACTCTCTATTGACTTCAGAATCAAGTCCTTGCACATCTTCCCTCTGATATCTATCTAGCTTTCCTCTCTCCCCACCTCCTCTGTGTAATGCATCCTAGTCAGAGCAAATCACACACTTTCCTCTAAACACCCATGCTGTTTCACACTGTCTATCCTCAGGCACATTTCTTGTGCCTAAAATGCCATAGTATGGTATTTTTTAAGCTGCTTGGTATCCAAAGAAGAAGAGCTTTTTAGAAAGTATATTTATGCACATGCATATACATATATACATATAAATTCCTAAGCTCTGAGACCTGCTGAATCAGGATCTGGGGACTCATATTTTTAACAAGTCCCCATGGAATTCCTCTGACTTTGAAAACTAGAAACACACTCTTTTTGAGCACTTGTCCACCAGTGCATGTCTGCTTATCCATCCTTCAGATTTCTTTCCCTGCTTGCAGCCTGGTTTTCCACCCCACCCCACCCCCCATAGAAAGATGACAGTCGATAACATTGGCTATGCTCTATTATGTCATAGAGGCATTCTGAGCAGCCAGGGTATTCTGAGTAGCCGTTGTGCATGGCTCACCACCATCATTGTGATGAGACCTCCATCACAACCAAAGTAATGGCAACTCTCAGGAAGCACAGAGAGGCTGAGCAAGTTAACCAGGATCACACAGGTAGAATCTGTCAGCCCTCAACCCTCACTCTAAGGGGCCAGGTTGTACCTGCTAAGAGCACTATCCTTGTCATGGTGGAGTTTGAGGACTGGCTCTCTGCTTGTCTCCTAGATATGGACTCCAGGAGAGAGACAGGGGCATTTTGTGTCTAAGTATATGCTAGGGGTTCAGTAAACATCTTTGGCAGGAGGAAGAGAACAGATGACAGGAGAGCCTGTGTCCAGTGAGATGCCCTGGGCAGGTCTTTGGGGAAGAAGCAAGGAGAGGCAAGGGATGGGACATTCAGCATAAAAAGGGTCAGCATCCCCAAAGGACCATGTTGCCTTTTCTCCCACAGGTGCAACCTGGCTCCAGTGCAGGAGTATGCCCGGGATGTGGGGCTCAAGACAGACTTAGTGACCATGAACCCCTCAGTCATCCAGCGGGCCTTTGAGGACCTGGTAAATGCCACGTGGCGAGAGAAGCTGCTACAGCGGCTGCACGGCCTCAACGGCAGCATCCTCTGGATTCCTGCTTTCATGGCCCGGGGCGGCAAGGAGCGCGTGGAGTGGGTCAACACTCTCATCCTGAAGCACCACGTTAACGTGCGCACTGCCTACCCATCCCTGCGCCTGCTACACGCGGTCAGAGGGTGAGCACCTCCAGGGGACAGCATCGCTAAGGGTGGTGTGTACAGTAAGCAGGGCTCCTGCCCAGATGCATTTCCATCCCACCGCCACGCCCATTCGTGGGATGCTTTTAGCAAGCCACCTGGCTTTTCTGAGCCTCCATCGGAAATGAGGGAGCTAGGCAAATGGGTTTCATCTCGTATGCCAGTTTTCAACAATCAGTTACACCTACCGTGTGCTGTGTTAAGAAAGTAACCTGAGGCTGTATTGAGACTCAGTGGTAACAGATTCCATGAATATAGGAAGAGAGATAGTGACTGGCGTACCACTGTATCTGCTGTCCCAGATTGGTGATTACCACTGGGAACAAATGAAGTTGGCTTCAAATATGTTACCTTAAGCCCTGTAGACTTTAGTTTCCTCGTCAGTAAAGTAGGGGCAGGAGCAGTAAAATCGCAGGGGTGTGGAGACTAAATGAGATAATATGGGGGAACCACCTAATAGGAGACAGTAGGTGTCATTATCACTATTGTCATGAACATCCTTGATTCTTGCCCTTGGAATCTTCTTTGCAGAGCAAAACCTTGTTCATTGAACTAAGAGATTTCCAGGGGAGGCTCTGGTGGGTAAGGCTTTTGTCGGTGAAGCCCTTTCCCTGAGGCAGAAGAGAAACTTCATCTGGAGGTTGGGAAAAAGTTGGGAAGCATTAAACCAAGGAGATGCACACTTTGAGAAGCACTGAGCAGGATTGATTACTAGGCAAGGGGTTCTCCTGGTTAGGCCTGGGTCTTGAATTTCAGTAGAGGAATTCCAAGAAAAAAGGAAGCCAGGTCAGAACTGTTGAGAGGGTTGGGTTTTGAACTGTTCCTGTTAAGTCTGTGTTGGGTTAGGAATGTACCTCGGTTGGTAGAGTGCTTGCCTGACATTCACAAAGCCTTGGGTTTCACCTAGTACTATATAAACCAAGCATGGCAGCTGTAATCCCAGCAGCACTTGGGAGGTGGAGACGGGAGGCTGAGATGTTCAAGGTTATCCTCAACAAGATCATGATTCAAGACCAGCCTGGGTATCATGAGACTCTGTCTCATAAAAGGGTTTTTTTCTTAATTATTTATTTAATAACCACATACTTAGAAGCATTTCATTACAACAGCACTGACATACTCAATAACAATTTCCAGAGCTAAGATGCATCTCTTTCAAAATTGGCTGCAAATTTTTAGGTTTACAGTTGAATTATAACAGTTATACAATATTGTACTCTGTATA
>NW_008355272.1:3726545-3728362 GCF_000622305.1 Nannospalax galili
TGTCAAGAAATTCCAATGGACTCTCATATGAACATTTGAAAATCGCCCTGTTCTAACGTTTTTCTAGTTCCCTGTCTAGAACTTGTAATGCTAATTAAATTTCTCTTGCCTTACTTCTCCTTGACAGTTCCTAGTCATGATTCAAGGACTTTCTTTTCCCATTAGAGATGAGACTTATGCAATTCGGGAGTCTTTTAGATAGACCCACTGAAGGGGTCCTTCAGTTGCCTCATGCTGTGTCCCCGTTCAAGCACGGAAGAAGCCAGGGCAGTGAGCGTCCCAATTCCCTATTGGCAATTTGGGTAACCTCTTCAGAGGATGTTGTGATGAGAATAGGAGGTAGGAATTGGCTGGGCAGTTAGGGCAAAAACCCCAAGGGAAAGTAACCAGTTTCTTGTTTAGAACGCTCGATGTCCTTGGGCCTCTTAGCAACATACTCTTTTCCAAATGCCAAAAACCTCAAAAGGATTTGGGAGCTTGTATCTAATCCTTCAAAACATTTTATGGTTACCTCTGCAGATGGGAGAATGTTAGAGGAGCCGAAAACCCCATGTGACTCATTGTTTTGGCTACTAACGCTGTGATGTTGGCACGTGCATCTCTAATCCGTATGCATCTGTTTATGACTAGTCATAATCGGTTGCACTTGGTACCTTGGCCGCTGTATATGTCTGTAAAGTCATTGGGTAGATTTCAATGGTAATGTTTATCACCGCTACTAATTTGCATGACGTAAATTTCCAAATTCCCTCTTCAAATATAATACACTTTTAAAAATTTATTGATTTGTGTGTGTGTGTGTGTGTGTGTGTGTATCACACAGAACATCCCAAACCATCTTATTCAACTATATACTCACTTCCTAGATGGCACCCTCCCATAGCCTCCCTCCCCCAACTATAGCCCTTATACTCTGATATCCCTGCTACTGTCTGCTGTGTTGTCAGCACCCCCAGCCATTCCCCACTACTTGCCCTTCTGGTGAATCTAGCCAGCCTATCTAGAGGTCTTTGTTTTAGGAGGGTCAGCTGTTCCTCATCTAGCAGAAATCAGTTGTCAATATTCCTTTAGATAAGATTGGGGTCTGCTGTTCATTTTCCCAGTTCTCTGCTGGGTTACTATCTGGGAGTCCCTTTGGCCACCCTGGCCAACAATTCAAAAGAAGGTATCACCTGTCTGACATAGTTGCTTGTTATGTAGCCTTTAGCTATGCATATGGACTCTTAAGAAATTATATTGTCCCCTTTAATCTTTTGTTATACTTTCCTTTGGGGGCTTTAAAGCCATACAGTTGGTCCACATAAACCAATTTATTTTTACTCTTAAGGTCATTTAAGGATCTGTTCCTCAGGGGTCATATGAGCTTGGGAGGAGCCCCTGGCTCCTTTCTTTTACCAGTTCCACTATGGGAAGATAAGTCAAAGGTCCTGCTCGACCCTGGTTGGCTTTGCTTGGAAGCATGGAGGAAATGATTCCTCTGTGTTGACCCTCCTATTTGTAGACTGGACATTGGTTCAAGTCCCTCTTGTGGGGTGTTCTTGGCCTCCTGATCAAGAGGGCAGGTGACTCACCACAATTACAGGACATTTTGAGAGATGCTCATAGTCCCCTGGAACTAGTGGACCTAGGAGGGCAAGGAAAAAAAAATTGTCCTTTATGTCCCTCTGACCAAATTATTATAGGCCTCACAGTATGTCTGTTAAACATCCAAGAAGGTTAGCTCCACCAGCCTGGTACTTTTAATTCCTATGTGCCATGTAGATAAATCTTGGGCAAAGACCAGTTGTTTTCAGACAAACCTTACCTAGACATATACT
>NW_008355272.1:3730354-3730698 GCF_000622305.1 Nannospalax galili
TTAACCTACAAAATTAATTCTTCCAATCCATGAGCATGGGACTTCCTTCCATCTTCTGATGTCTTCCTCAATTTCTTTCTTTAAAGAGTTAAAATTTTCCTTGTAGAGCTCTTTAATGTCTTTGGTCAGATCGAGTTTCTTTGTTTTTTTGAGAATTTTTTTGCAGTTATTGTGAAGGGGAGTGTTTCTATATGCTCATTCTCTGATTCCTTGTTATTGGTATATAGAAAGGCTACAGACTTTTGTAGGTTAATATGTAACCTGCTACTTTACTGAAAGTGTTAATAATTTCTAGGAGTTTTGGGGTGGAATTTTTGGCGTCCCTTAGATATAATATCCTATCG
>NW_008355272.1:3731109-3731380 GCF_000622305.1 Nannospalax galili
GCTGCATCTCTCGGATAAAGCCAATTTGATCATGGTGGATGATCTTTCTGATGTGTGTCTGTGTGCAGTTTGCAAGTATCTTGTTGAGAATTTTTGCATCTAGATGGAGATCCAGTTTTGCCAGCATCATTGGCTGAACATGCCGTCTTTCCTCCAGTGAGTATTCATGGCCCTTTTGTCAAATACCAGGTGGCTGACATTGCGTTTACTCATATTTGGGTCTTCAATTTTGTTCCATTGATCTATGGGTCTATTTTTGTGCCAGTACCAT
>NW_008355272.1:3732303-3733014 GCF_000622305.1 Nannospalax galili
ATTGTTTAATTCAGATGTCTCTCTGTTAATTCTTTGTCCTGTGATCTATCTAATGGGGACACTGGAGTAGTGAAGTCCCCTCCTATTAATGAGTTCGGATTAATCTGGGTCTTAAAGTCCTGTAGTAGTGTTTTTATAAAGTTGGGCACACCAGAGTTTGGTGAATATATGTTCATAATTGTAATATCTTCTTGATTTATTGTTCCTTTGATCAGAATGAAGTGATCAGAATGAAGACCTCTTTATCTCTTCTGATTAGTTTTAGTTGAGTCTATTTTGTCAGATATTAGAATTGCTATGCCTGCTTTTATTTTATTTTATTTTATTTATTTATTTATTTATTTATTTATTTTTTGGTCTTTTTGAGACAGGGTCCCCCTATAGCCCCAACTGTCCTGGAACTCACTATGTAGACCAGGCTGGCCTTAAACTCACAGAGATCCGCCTGCTTTTTTCTAAGTACCATTTGCTTGCTATATTTTTTTCCTTCCTTTCACTTTAAGATAGTGTCTGTCTTTGAAAGTGAGATGAGTTTCTTGCAGACAACAAAGAGAGGGGTTTTGTTTCTTAATCCATTCACCTAGTGTGCTGGATAGCTTTAGTGTCAACTTGACACACCTGGGTTGAGGGAGCCTCAATCGGGAAATTGCCTCTATTGGACTGGCCTGTGGCCATGTCTGAAGGGCATCTTCTTGATGAGTGATGTGGGGG
>NW_008355272.1:3734016-3748374 GCF_000622305.1 Nannospalax galili
TGAAAGGATGGTTAGTCTCAGTTTCCGGTTCTCTCTTTTGATTTTATATTGGAGTGGCTGGATTGCTTTTGTCTTCAGGAGTTCCCACAGGAGCCCAAGTCAGATGAGGATCAGATTCTCTCAGGCTTTCTCCTAAGGTCTGGATCCCTCCAGGACAGATTTTGGCCTCAGGCATTTGGTGGTTGGACCTGCCTGGGAGCAGGGCCCAGGAAAGATGCTGGTCTAGGGAAGCTGGTGGCTCTGTTACCCAGAGATACAAAGGAAGATGGGTGTGGGAAGAGGCCCCAAGGGCTCCTGAGGACTGCCCTGAGGAGCTGTGTTGATCTGGATGCAAAGGATCAGGAAGAGGAAAGGTCAGAACTGTTGCCCAGGAAAGAGGCTGGCAGGTCCTGCAGACCCAGGGAAGTAGAGGGAGGTAAGGGCTGGGCCAGGCCCAGAGGGCTTATGGGGAACCGAGAAGGAACTGAGTTGGTCTGTATGCAAAGGATCAGGAAACAGTGGTAGTTCCCAAGGTGTCTGGGGCTCCAAGACAAGGAATGGGACAGGACCCAGGCTAGGAGGAGAGACCGGTGGGGGAAGATGGGAGGGTGAATGAGGCTGTGGGAGTCAAGGCCCAGAGGGCACGATCGACTTACCCAGGAGAGAGAGGCCTGCTGGTCAGAGAGAGGCCTGTGGGTCGTGCAGGCCCAGGGCAGGTTTTGTTTTTTTTTAAGTCCATATCAATCCAGTTAGGCTCTTCAGCAGCCCAGCCACACTAATAATTCTCAATTTCCTGCTTATTTCTTCCTATCTATGAAACCAGGCCCAGCCCCAGGCATTTGGACCAGTAAACTGCCTAGGATTAGCACTGTGCTGGTCACAATAGCCAGCAGAGGCCAGATAGATGTTATTCTCACTCAATTCTAGCTGTCTATTACAGGAACATAAACCATCCCCAAATGTAGTGACTCAGAAGAAACATTAACCATGTTGTACTTCTCTCAATTACCATTAAATTCAGGAAACAGTTTAGAATGTTCTTAGGCAGGGCTTCTCACCTAGCTGCAATCAGAAGTGGTTGGTAGTAGCGCAGTGAGGGGCAGCTAGAACTGACTGCATCTCTCTGTATCATCTTCGGACTAGAGCATAAGCAAATGGGTGGACACTAGTAGCACATTCTGATAGGAGAGCCTGCAGAAGCCTGTGGTGGGGAGATGCTGGGAGAGTTCTTTCTTGGGCATAATTTGAGGTGTCTGTTACAAATAGGCATGACATACTGACCTCCTCAGTCTACACATGTCTGTTCAACCACGTGACCAATCACGGCCCTGCTCCAAGGACAGGGGAAGCCCCTGGTACAGACTCCTTGCCAACTGAAGCACATGGGAACGCTCTTCCATGGGGCCTTAGAATAACAACTGGGAAGCCTCTGAATCACTCACAAAGGACTCATGCTCATAAAAGTGACTCCAAGGTACCAAAGCCTACGACCAACACTGGACCTACATTGGTATATATTATCACAGGGAACACGTTTCCCCCATGAAAGACCTGTAGATACATTCTGAGTGGCAGCCACATTCAAGGCTGGTGAAGCAGTGATCCCAGAAGGGACATAGGGCCCCATAGGGCCCTCTTCAATCTTTTCACTTCATTCTATTAGAATGGGTCTGTCATAAGAACCCTCACCTCCTGTACTTAGGCTCCATGCCTTGAAGAGCATTTATGCCTGGGAGGAAGAACCTCCCGAGTTGGTTTGAAGAGATGACAGAAGGCCAAGAAATACCCCTTAAGAATAAGAGAAAAAGTCCCTTGGATGGGGAGCAGGCAGCCACCTGGAAAGAACCTCTGCAGCCAGAGCTATTTCCAGCCATAATTGACTCACTTTCATCTGTCAAAATAGCATTAAGCAGCAGTAATGAGCCCTCTAAACAAACAGACTGTTGATCCTGGGAGGACGACAGCTCCCTTTGCAGGCGCTCCAGGAGGGAATACTGTAGGAGCGACAGGTAGACTGCCTCACCCCAAGCTTTGAGCCAGGAAAGGAGGTGGGGGGTACCAGGGCCTTGGGCGGGATTTTCTCCTACAAGACCCCTGGATCTTGTGGAGTGCTGAGTCCAGTGAGAAAGTGGGCAGCCTGTGTACTGAGGGAAAGGGCTTGCCTCTGTCTCAGTGACTGCTGTTCACCGAAAATGAAGAAACAGGCTGGCAAGGGGTGCAGAACAAAGTCATGAGAGGAAAGTCCAAGGGGTTGTAGAAAAGAAGGTGAGGAGGAACCTGGAGCTTGGCTAAGCAGCAATACAGCTTGGAAAATATTTACAAGTAATGTATTTGATGAGGAACCAACATCCATGGTATATAAAGAACTCCTATACCTAAACAACAGAGGTACAAACAGCCCAATTCAAAAGTGGACAAAGGACTTGAATAGACATGTCTCCAAGAAGATATACAAGTGAACAGTTAGTACAAGGCAAGATGTTCAGCCTCACTGATCACTGGGGAAGGCACAGAAGCACAGTGGGATACCACTTCACACCAAGAGCATGGCTATTATAAAATAACTGAATAAATGACCAGAAAACAAGCATCTGTGGGGATTTGGAGAAGTTGGAACACATATGCTTTGCTGACGAGAATTTCAAATGAGAATTAACTTTTGAGGCACCTTAGTTTCTTCCCTTTGCAAATGAGGAACTGAATGCTCAGCAAACTCAGGTGATGTATAAGGAATACCCAGCCTTTGACTGGAACAAGCAGCAGCAGAACCGTATCACCTGACTCCACACAGCAGGTGCAGCAGGAATGTGCAGCTCTCCAGCTCCAGATTGGCAGGGTTCACAGAAGGAGTTCAGTGGGCTAGAAACACCACCCTGGTTAGCAGAATATAGAGACTCCATGTACACGCAGCAGCCATTCAGGGCTTGGGGCAGCTTCCCCACCAGGCAGAACAGGGTGAAATATCAGGACACCTCAGAGTCCCACCACACACCCAATCAGCACCTGGTGGGACAGTATCTTGTCAAGACCCATTAGTCTTAAACCAAATGGGCCTTGGGCTCTGCCCACCCTATTTGCTTAGCTGTTCCTCTGTATGTAAGTTATTCTTCTGAAGAAAAACAGACATGTTCAATGTATGACCACACATTCTTCATTCCACTGTGGAGGGATTGAATATGACTTGTAGGAAAATAGATAACATTGTAGTTAGTGCTTATGAGCCATACACTGTGCTGAACCTTATTTCATATAATGACAGGACTGGACTACTCTCACTGTCCCCATTTTAAAATACTTTATTTATAATTTTTTAATTTTATGTGCAGGAGTGTATTGCCTGCATGTATATAAGTGCACCCATGTCATGCAATGCCCAGAGAGAACAGAAGAGGGTGTCAGATCCCCTGGAACTGGAATTATGGACAATTGTTAGCTGTCATGTGGGTGCTAGGATTTGAACCCAGGTCGTCTGCAAGAACAGCCAGTGTTCTTAACCTCTGAGCCATCTCTCCAGCCTGCTGTCCCCATATAAAGAGAAAAATTGAGCCTCATAGAGTAACTCATTTGTTCAAGGTCCCCTGACTGGTAAAAGACTCCTTCATTGTTCCTGATCACCTTGTTTGCTTCTAGTGCACATAGCCAGGAAATAACAAGGGGACCCTGGAAGAATGTCCAGAGGACCAAAACCAGAATGGGTTTGAGCTTACAAAAATACTAAGAAAAACAAACTGCTATATTATTTTTCAGGCAAGAACCAAAAATTCAGAGGCAGACAGGACTGAAGTTGCAAAAGACGAAGGTAGGGCCTAGGAGTACAACTCAGCTGGTAGAGGACTTGGTTGCATGGGTGAAGCTCTGGTTCGATCCCCACACTGCCAAAAAAATAAAGATAAAAGAAGGGTAAAACAAACTCAACTTTCATTCTCTGCAAAAGGGATGGGTCTTTGACATGAACAAGGTGAGATGATCTTTGATATTTTACCTATAGTCACAATTTGTTCTCAATATGGTCCCTGGACCAGCAACATCAGCATCACATGATTGCTTGCTGGAAGTGCAGATTCTCAGGCCCACCCCAGATGTGCTGACTCACAAGCTCTAGAGGAGGCGCCCAGCAGCCTGTTTTAACAACTCCTCCATGTGATTACATGTGTGGCATAAGCTTGAAAACCAGTCTTCAGTTAAACCAAGATGAATTAACATCCCTGGGAACACTTGTAGCAAGTCCACTGAGCAACTGACCATGACCTTCTCTAAACTTAACTACATTAAAACAGCAATGGGGGCAAGTAATCGTGGTTCTGATTTTATAAACACATGGAAACCATAGACACCAGTGAGCCTGAATTTGGGAAGCTTATCCATCCAGGGGTTCATGGACAGAGGCTGGGAAGAAACATCATGGGCCAGTGTGCTCACTGGAAAATAGTAGGACGTGCTATTGTAGTGTCCCCGAGTGAGGGGAACAGCAGACAGGTACACTGGGGTAGGGGTAGTCACTTTATATCAGGACATAAGTCAGCTACCATGACAAGGCATTTCATAGCAATTTGGAAAGCTGTGGCCTGATTGGCATTTCAGAGAATGAAAGGGAATAAATGCTGGCTCTCTTCTTGGAACAACCTTGTAAATAGAATTCTAGTTTAATCTTCTTTTACCCATAAGGAAACTGAGACTTGGTGTTGTTAAGTAGGAGGAGCTGGAAGGAGAATGTGCCTGTAGTAGCTTCGAAGTTCTCTGCTCATCCCACTGCTACTCCTCACATCCTTGACAGATGGGTTGGCCACTCTGTATTGACCTTATTGTGATCTCCATGAACTTACCATCAGGCTCCGACCCTGTCCCCAGTTTTGCCAATGACTGAAATAAGGACATCGATGGTTCACTTCTCAAAGTCACCAGTGAGATGACTTTTGGGGAATGCTCAATATTGAGAGTTTCAGAGTTTCTCTGAAATCTCAAATCAATCTAAGGGGAAAAACTGGAAGTACAGATGAATTCAAAATTCTGCAGTTAGGTTGAAAGCCATGGTAGATTGAAACTGTGAGCAGATGGATGACTGTTCCAAAGGATTCCATGATCTAGTTGGCAGCAGTGGAGAGATTACACCTGTGAGAGGCAAGGAGGTCTGGGATGGCCTTGTTCTGTTCCGCCTGGTTAGAGTCCACGTTTACTTTATGGGTGCCAGACTGGAAAGGAACCACAGTGGCAGAGAAATTGAAATCTTGAAAGGTGTAAGGAGAGAGGGCCCCAAAATCATGAGAGCCACCTCCATTCAGACAGCAGTACTCATCGGGTGCCTCAAGACTTCAGAACACTTTGGGCCTATGAAATAGAGCCCTTGAGGACCAATAGATCAGGCCTGCGAAGCTGCAGGTATAGAAAAAGGATTGGTAGAGGACCCTCATCAAGCCATCTGGCCACTGGTGAGAACATTCCAACACTTGAGACACTCTGCAACCAGCTAGCTCTTTTAGGAAGTGGTGAATTCAGCATCCTTGGAGATGTCCAGGCAGAGAGAATTCTCTTCACTCCTGTGAAGAGGGAAATCCATTTCATTCAGAGTTGATGCATTAGTCAACAAGGGCTACCAGAGCAAAGTACTAGCCTGGGTTGCTTAAACTATAGACATGGATTGTCTCATAGCTCTAGAAGCTGGGTGCTGAAAATTAAAAGATCATAAGGGTTGGTCCCTGTGAGAGCTGCGATAGATCTGTCTCACTCTTTCCTCTTTGTCTGTAGATAGATGGCTGTCCTCACAAGCATATGGCTTTTCCCATGTCCCTGTCTCCAAATGTCTCCCTTTATAAGGACAAAAGTCTCCTTGGCATCAAGCCCATCCTAGTATCTAATTTTAATTTGGTTACTTCTATGAGATCCTGTCACCAAATAAGTTCACGTACCAAAATATGGGAGTTAGTTAGGACTTCAGCCAGTGTTGTTGGATATTCTACTCCAAGACTCTTTGATTCAATGTATCAATACACTTATGAGCTTCCAGCCCAACTGAGACAATAGCTCAAGCATTGCAAAGAGGGAGGAGCATAATGCAGAACCAAGTAAGTGGTAGAGCCCAGGCTCTGGTGCCAACAAGGTCCTGTCCTAAGCAGTGCCCCCCAGGGGCTTTGCCAGTCTGCAGAGTAGGCCAGGACTCAGGCTGGCTATTGACCAGGGAGGATGGTAGCAGAGGGGGAAGGACAGCAAGGCAGTTAAGTGCAGCCCCCAGGGGCTTTGCCAGTCTGCAGAGTAGGCCAGCACTCAGGCTGGCTATTGACCAGGGAGGATGGTAGCAGAGGGGGAAGGACAGCAAGGCAGTTAAGTGCAGCCCCCAGGGGCTTTGCCAGTCTGCAGAGTAGGCCAGCACTCAGGCTGGCTATTGACCAGGGAGGATGGTAGCAGAGGGGGAAAGACAGCAAGGCGGTTAAGTGCAGCACAGAAAGTGGGAAACTGGTTGGCAGCTGGTCATGAATGACTTTAATTCAGTTATAGCAACTGGGGAGGCTGTGACCCACAGACAGGGCCACCCTTTGGGCAGGAGGGCAGCCCACTGGCCCTCAGACACTGCCCATGAATTGGTGCCAAATTAAGCACTAGGAGTGCAGAGCGTTGTCTTGGGATGGCACTGATTCAGCTTGCCTCCTGCCAGGGCTGAATCGGGCAGATCAGCAGAGGAGGCCCTGCCACCTGTCACTGGGATCAGAAGTCTAAGGGCCAGAAAGCAGACCAGGTGAGGGGAAAACCCAGCATCAGTGTGTGGGGTTCTCTCCAGGCATGCTATACTAGTCCATAGTGTTCAAGCCCGTCTTACTGGCACCAGTCTGCTCCTGTAGGCAGGGAGTGGGGGAACTATGGAGTGTGTTCTATGGAGAAAAAAAAAGGAGGAATATCTGTGGTAGTGAGGCACATGCAGCTACTGGCATTTGTTTTCTGTGTATATGTGTGTGCAGGTGTGCATGTGCATGTTCATGTGTGGGGGTGGGATATGCAGTGTGGGGAAGTGCAAATGCACCACATGTATGTGTGCATGGGGAGGCCAGAAGTTGGCCTTGGATATCATTCCTCAGGAGTATCGCTTTGTTTTTGGAGGCAGGGTCTTTCACTGGACCTTGAGGCTTACCTATTAGACTACACTAGCTGGTCAGCAAACCCCAGGGGTTTGCTTGTCTCTGCCTCCCCAGCACTGGGATTACAAGCACCACCACACCCAGCTTCTTTGCATGGGTTTGAAGGATCCTATGCTTGCAAGGCAAGCACTTTACTGACTGACCTATCTCCCCTGCCTCATTTGTTTATTTTAAATAATTTTGTGAGTATGTATTTTAAATAGCACTGCACACCGTAAAAAGAAAAATCCAAATTGCATGAAACACATTTGCACCCCACATCATTCATCCTTCTGCAGGAGGCAACCTGTGAAGCTGCTTTTCTAAGTCCATGTATCCTTCTAGAAAGATTCTTCCCACGCATAATGCAATTTGTGTTACCTTGCACCTTTCTAAACTCTGACAATTATCTCAAACTGACACACACCACCTCATGGTCTCTTACGGCTGCCTGGCTGTCCATGGCACTCATCACCTGCGTAGGCAGAGGCCATTGTTCCCAGTCTCTGCTGCAGTAATCAAGGTTCCATCAGTCACTTACGATAACCTCTGTATGTATGCAGCTGTGGGCTTGCTCTTTTAGAAGTGTCTTTTCTAAATAGAGAAATGGATACATGCCTTGTTAATTTTTATAGATATTGCCAAATTGTCCTTCCTGGAGGCAGGTATCAATTTACTTCCACCTACAATTATTGAAAATACCTGCTTTCCCATAACCTCTCCAAAAGATGTATTATCAACATTTGTTATCTTTACCAATCTAGTAGAAACTGGCATCTGATTATTGTTTGAAATTAGATTTTTTTGATTATGAACAAGGTTAATCATAATTTGTTTGGAGTGGCATCAATTTAAACTCTAGAATCTGGCCATGAGATTTAAGCTCCCAAGTACATGTCTTGCTGGGCTGGGCTGACCCTCTAGGGTCACAGGTAATGCTTAAGCATGAGCAGTAGTCTCTCTACATTGGATGTACCCACTGTGTAGTAAAGGGAGCCCCTCAAATAACCAGCATCATCCTTGTCCTCTTTTGTTGTGACAACATGCTATCTAGGGTTATGTTAACCTGCCCCTGGTGACTGCCTGAATGGGTAGAGTGAAGCTGGACGGGTCCATGAGCCTCTCCTGACAACACAGGGACCCCCACCCCAAGGTTCTGCATGCCAATTTTCCTTGAACCTTTGTGAAGTACATATTTCATGCATTCTCTATGGTAAGATTGAAGGGTATACAGAAACAGGAAGTCAGTCTACTTCCTTATAGAATTTAGAAGTACAGGGGAGGAACAATAGTCAAACAAGTAATTTGAAGGGTAGTTTGTTAGGTACTGTGATAGGGGAAGAACAACATACAGGACCAAAGCCATACAGGGAGGTCCTGGATGCTTCAGCAGGAAGTGACATGGCAGTTGAGAACATCCAGAAGAGCGGCTGGCCAAGAACACATGGGGGAGGCTTTGGATGAAACCAAGACACCACTCATGGCAAGAAGGTGAGGAAGACTGGTGGTAGGGAGATTTGCAGGCCTAGGTTGCAAGGACATGCCCAGCCTGACTGGAGCCATTGCTTTTGTCCTGTGTACTCCTGGGATCTTTGAAGTGCTTTTAGTGGCTTCATCATATTTCAGACAACCTTGAGCTAGAACATTGGTATAGGTGAGATTTGCAGACCAGAAATCAGCATCCATCATTTTCATGGCTTCACCAACTTGTGTGTGTGTGTGTGTGTGTGCATATGTGTGCAAGTGTGCATGCATATACATGTATATGGAAGCCAGAAGTCAACCTCAGGTGTCTTTCCTCAGGTGCCATTCATCTTGTTTTTTTGAGACAGCCTTTCACCGGGACCCAGGGCTCAAAGATTAGGCTTACATACAGGTTTGTTGTTTTTTTTTTCATATGAATTCTGAGGATTGAACTCAGGTCCTTATATTGGCAAGGCAAGCACTTTATTCACTGAGCTATCTCTCCAGTCCTTCACCAACTCTTGACAACAGCCTCAGATTCTAAAAAGCCACAGCTTTCTGCCATGCAAAGTGGGCAGATTCATCCTGAGATATCCTAGCACATACCAGAGCCCTCAGTGCGCTCCCCAAGAAAAGGACAACAGTGAACTGTGGAGCCTTTGGATCTGGGCTGAGAGTGTTAATGCAGAACACCGGAAAGCACTAGTGAATTTCTTTCCACCCTCTGCTCCTGATCTTGTGCAAGTGTCACCAAGCGTCCCTTCACAAGTCTCTACGATATTCGTGCCCTGCAAGGACATTATGAGCTCTGTTCCACAGTGTTAGTAGATTCTTGGAGAAAGCCCTTTTTGTCCCCTCCCCAACCAGTGGTAGCCACTATTCTCACCATGTACGCACCCAAGAATCCAGGGGGAAGGAGGGATGCGCTTTAAAGATAGCTCTAGCAGTCCTCATTGAGTGCTGTCCATGCTCATAAAATACAGCGCTTAATCGTCAGAGCCATTGAGGTGGCCAATTTGAAAAATAATTACTGCCTTCTTCAAGATTACTTTGCCTTCTAATTAAAATCTCAAGACTGGGATATTAGAGGTGCATTGTCAATACAATGTTCTGGATGCACCCAGCTAACCTCATTTGGGAAGGCAAAATTAATTAGTTTGTGTTTTTAACACCCAGCTGTTATCCCAAGGAAAGAAATCGTCTACAAGTCAGCCACGCACATAGTCTCTAAATTGGCCAGAGTGACTGAGGCAATAGAAAGGAAATCGAGAGTGATTTGTTCCTGCATAACTCAGTCAGCTTCTATTACAAAGCTGCTCATTAAACAGAGCCCCCACGTCCCTGTCAAACATTGCTCAGGAGTTCTTGTTTACCCATGGAAGCAGAGTAGGAAGTAAGCAGGTCCCTTCTCCAAGAGCCCTGGCACTCCAGATTCATTCTGGAACCTTGTGGGCTGTTAACATCTCTCCCAGTTAGCAATTCTAGGTGGAAAATCTGGCCCCAGATCTGAGAGCTAAAGGGCTATACATTCTATTCCTGTCCCCAGTAGCCACTATTTCAAAGCTGCATGCATTGCTGGCTCCCCCATTTTTCTTTTCTGCATCTTCCCATTTTTCAATTCCATTTGACTCAAATGTTTGCAGAGCACAACAAAGCTCAGGACCGTCATTTCTAGACCTGCTACAGCAACAAACCCTCAAGTCCCAGTGGTTTGACATAACAGAAGTTTGTATCACTCTTACCAGGTGTGATGGGAGATATCTGGAGCTCTCTTCCAATCAGGGATCTGGGGATCTAGGATTTGTCCTACTCTAGCCAATCCAGTTTAGCAAAAGATTTTTGAAGTTCTTCAGATCTGGCGAAGAGAAACTGGGAGAGCCTGTCTTGTTGCATGCAGCCTGTGGGCCAGACTAGTCATATGACCCAGCTCAATTACAAGGAGGGTGGGGAGTATTTAAGAAACACTACTGTCTGTCTAGGGTCTCTGGTACAGTGTACACAGAGCTGGATGCCTCTGAATCCTACAAAGGAGTATAGGCATAGCCCCCGTTGCTAAGCACAGTAAAAGAAGTGGGAAAAAAAGCTCACAGTCATCAAGCAGTACGATTAACAGGGTGAGCCAGAGAAAAGCCTGAGGAACAAAGGGAATCTCTCCAGGAAGGTGTGAGGCATGTGCTTAATTTTTGGAAAGAGAGAATTCACCCAAGAGGCATGTGGGGAAAGGCATGGGGAATGACGAGAGTCCAGCATGCGTGTGATTGTGTGTGTGTGTGTGCCTGTGTGTATGTGCATGTGTGCACGCGTGTGTTGCCAAGCTCCCCTGCGAGCTCCTTGTATGTCTCATTGCTGATTCAACTCTTCTCTCACCCTTTCTAGGCATAGCACTACTGGCCTGAAAAGAAATTCATTTATCAAAGACTTGCCCTGCTAAGGCCTTACTAACAGAAAACAAACAAACCACAAATCCCTAGGATGGCATTTGACTGGTGTTAGCTAAGGGGATGCCAGTGAGTCCACAGTGAGTCCACAGTGAGTCCACATATACAAGACACCACTGGTGGCTCATGTGTCCCTGGCATCAGCTGCAGCTCACTCATCTCTGGATAACATTAGCTGTAGCTATAACCAGGACACCCCAGCCCTGAGCCACACAGAATCACCAGGGATGAAAAATGCCCCAGAAGCCAAGGTTGTGAAATCCACATCTTCTACCCAAGCTCTGGCTAACCATGTACATAAGAGGCTTGCTGCTGCTCATGAAAATCGCCCTGATCATCCGTGTTTTCCTTTGTGCACTAACTACAGACCTGTTCTGTCTCACTCACCCAATAAGGTCTCACGTGGCATTTTTAACTAAATATATTTTTGGTAGTGTAGGGGATGGAACTCAGGGACTCGTGCATATAAGGCAAGTGCTCTAACCGCTGAACAGTGCCCTAAAATTTTTTACTGGGCTAACTACATTAAAAAATTTGGAGAATTCATTTAAAAAATCCCAATTTCTAATGCTCTATAAACAACAGAAAAGCATTAGTGTCATCACACAGGGTAATAAATAGCCATTCCTGCAGATGCCGCAGTTGCCGCCACTCCTGACTGAGTAGCAACACTGAGGCTGAGTGTTGGTTTTCCTCCTACTTGCCCCAAACCTCACTCACTCGGTTATACCCCTGCCAAGCTGCAGGGCTGGATGAGTTCCCCAACTCCAGTTGTCATTAAAGTCCTACAGCTGACTTACACTTACTCTGTTCCCTTTTCTCCCTCCGAATGTAACCCATAGTTGGGTTCTTTCTACAGATCTACCTCGTAATCAGAACAGGAGTTCTCAGCTAAGGCTGCAGTTACTGGAGAAGGTTACAAAACCCAGTGTCCAGGCTGCACCTGGAAGTGGTCTCCAGGGATCTACTAAAGCTCCTGGTGTTGCAGGTGACTACATTGAGAAGTTCTGCATTAGGGCTGAAATGCAATAGGTAGTTTAGCAGACTGCAAGCTCCCACTTACTGGACACACGTAAGTCAAGGTAGATGAGCACTTTGCTGGGATGTATGGAGGCTCTTCCATCAGCAACTGCTCTTCTGGGAGTTTTCTTTACAAACAATTTATTGAGGTGTAATTAATGCCCCATTAACTCACCTATTGTAACTACAGTTTGATGAGTTGTAAATACATGCAGTTGTGAAATGGTCACCATAATCCTGCTTTAAACACTTCATCATCACCTAAGGTTCCTTTAAACCCTTTTGTGGTCCCACTGGGAGTCTTTCCTTTACAGTGTTCCTGCATTGCCCTCCTCCCCCACCCCCCGGTCTCATTGCCCCATTGACCACAGTAGTTAAGGAGCCCCAATTTCAGCATCAGCATCCCTAAGCCAGCATCCTTCCTATATGCTAGCTGGTAACCAAATAGATGGCCACAGAGGAAGGCCTACATTGCAGCACCATGACACTAGACCAAATGCTTTCCTGACCACCCGAGTACTAGCCAGGCTGCACCACAAAAGATAAAGAATGTGTATTTGGGATCAGAGGACCTTACAGGGGAACCCCCGGTTCAACTCCTTACCAACTAGAACCTTGTTCAATCCTTGAGACTGTTTGGTGCCTCGGTCTGTGGCACGGCCACCATGTGAAACATTGGGTAAGGGTAGGGTACTGAAAGAGGGCTACTGAACTCAGGGCCAAACCTTACTTGGGTTACAGTGTAGGGGGAGTGGCTATGGACTGTGATTAGGAAGGGTTGGAAGGGAGAAGGGTTCAGAAACAGACCTTTCAAGGTGTATGATCCTTCCTGAGAGCTCAGAGCAGAGTTGTGACGTGGTAGTTGTAAGAAAACCCAATCACAAAACACTGCCTTTCAAAAACACCCAATAAGTACTTCTAGCATCTTGGGGATTCTTGGAATAATGGCACTAATTCCTCACCCAGCTTAAGTTCTCTAGCATTAGGGTCCCTACAAAGTTCTCTTATATGAATTGAAGGCTGATGTCAGCTGCCCCATCAACTCAGTCAGGCATAGTCAGAGCCACATCATGTATCCTGTGTAAATTTGTCCTGGCTTATCCCTCCTCCTGTTCAGGAGGACCCAGTAGAAATGCCCATTAGAGGAGTGGGGTGGTGGAGCAGTGTGGATGTCAGTTCTAGCCCTTCTACATCCTGGGGAGCAGAGCAGAAACAGAAGGCAGGTATAGTCCTTCTGTGTTTAATCTACCCCAAGGCCTCCTGTGACCCAAGTGAAGTGGTCTCCAGTCACTAAGGGACATCATCCAGCCCATTCTGGGCCCCAGTGGAACTTGCTACACATAGGCTGCTCCTCACATTCTCAGAGTATTTTTTTTGAAATAAGTGGTACCCTACCTATGTCATTCCTCTACCTAGCCCATAGAGAATTGGGCATGACCCTGTGAAATCTCAAACATAAGAGGAGAAAAGACTAAACACAGCAGCCATTTTTGAAAATAGCCCTTCCTCCTCCTAAATGGCCATCCACTTCTTCAGCAGTCCTGGCCCATTAGCACAGAGACAGCAAAATAGATGACCCTCCAGGAACCCCGAGCACAATGGAAAAGGTATGCATGTGCACTGCAGTCCTATGAGACCACAGCAGCAGTGGGGAAAGGGGGTACTCAGGTACAGTCCAGAGACCAGGAAAGAAGAGCAAAGGAGTCTTGATAGAGGGACACACTATGAGATAGCACGGGGCCTTGGGGAGCTGCAGTCAGTCATTCTGGAGAGGCAGGTGCAGTGTGGAGAGAGGTAAAGCTGGTAGGGTAGAGGGGCAGGTCTTACAGAGTTTGCACTATGGAACCTGGATTACATATAGAACAGGAAGAGGTTTCTGAGATAAATGCCCAGGGGCCTATGAGATGGAGGGTTGAAGGACTATGGTCAGTCATCACCATAGAGGCTTCCCAACAGTACAAAGAAGGCGAGGTCTGCAACACGTCCAGACGCTTGTTCCGTGCTATTTTTCTTTTTTTTTCCCTTTTTAAAAAATTATTTATTTAATAACCACATACTTAGAAGAAGCATTTCGTTACAACAGCATTGATATATTCAATAACAATTTCCAGAGCTAAGATGCATCTCTTTCAAAATTGGCTGTAAATTTTTAGGTTTACAGTTGAATTATTACAGTTATACAATGTTGTCCTCAGTATAAACCCTATAAGACATAAAATTAAATGAGGTTTTAACGTTTAAAAAGATCTCCATATTTCATTATTAAAATACACAGTTTCATACAGAAAATTCATTTTATAGAGATATATCTGATTATTACTAGTCACAGTCAGTTACTTTCTGAGCTCCTTGGC
>NW_008355272.1:3749075-3786674 GCF_000622305.1 Nannospalax galili
GGTGAATCTAGTCAGCCTATCTAGAGGTCTTTGTTTTAGGAGGGTCAGCAGTTCCTCATCCAGCAGCAATCAGTTGTCAATATTCCTTTAAATAAGATTGGGGTTTGCTGTTCATTTTCCTAGTAATATGCTGGGTTACTGTCTGGGAGTCACTTGGTCCACACTGGCCAACTACTCAAAGGAAGGTATCTTAGGTCTGATATTGTTTCTTGTTACATAGCCTTTAGATATACACATGGACAATTAAAAATTATATTGACCCCTTTAATCTTTGGTTATACTTTCCCTTAGTTGTTCAAGGCCATACAGTTGGTCCAGAAAAAGCAATTTATTTTTATTCTTAAGGTCGTTTGAGGATCTGTTCCTCAGGGGTCACATGGGCTTGGGAGGAGTCCCTGGCTCCTTTCTTTTCTTTTACCAGTTCCGCCTATGTGAAGGTAAGTCAAAGGTCCTGCTTGACCATGGCTGGCTTTGCTTTGAAGCATGGAGGAATGTTTCCTCTGTGTTGACCCCCCTCTTTGTAGACTGCACACTGGTTCAAGTCCATCTGGTGGGGTCTCCTCGGCCTCCTTGATCAAGAGGACAGGTGACCCACCACCATTATAGGACATTTTGAGAGATGCTCATAGTCCCCTAGAACTAGTCAACCTAGGAGGGCAAGGAGCAAAATCTGTCCTTTATGTCCTTCTGACCAAATTATTATAGGCCTCAAAGTATGTCTGTTAAACATCCAAGAAGGTTAGTTCCACCATGCTATTTTTCAATTGCATTGTGTTTGCAGTTATCAGAGCCATTGCTCTGTTCTCTGTCTTTGTCCCTCCATCTGATTCACTGTTGGAAAATCTGGTTGCTGGGACATTTCTATGTCCAGAGAGGATAAAATGGGAGGAGGTGTAAGGAAGAGGGTCTCCAAGCAAGAGACTTATGAAACAATTGTGGTTTTCTCAAGGGCCAGTGGCTCCCCCTGTGCCCAGAAGAATCACTTTCCCTCTGACTGTGGCCATCTGGCCCATGCCCTTCTATTGCAAGGTCCAAAGTGAGATTCAGATCACACCAGACAGATTGTTGGGTTAGAGGGTATAAATGTGGTGTTCCTCAAAATGCATTTTATTTGATCAACATTGCAAATATTACATCATTTACTATAATTATGTGGGTTATTAGGAATCTGTTATCATGTCTGATTCAAAGGCTAATGCTTCCTCCAAACAAAAAGGCAAAGGAAAGGCTCTGGGGTTGACTCTGGGGTGCTTTTTAGCTTTCCTTTTTGAGCTGTAGAAGGTGTCATTAAGCATAAGGAAGGGGTTTCTTGGGCTTCTACAAAGTCTGCCCCCTGGTCCCCAGACCTCCAGCTAAAAGCACTGTGAAAAACACAAAACCTGGTTTCAACCTTCAGCAATATGGAAACATGTTCCTCTGGTGTGGTTCCACTTCCAGCATGAATTTAATTAGCACTTTTGATGATAGAGTCACATGCATCTCTGTACCATGGAGCCGTACAAGCTGCACTGGCTTTCACTTCAGTGGGAAAGGATGATTCCTACAGTGGCATGTGGGGACCTGTGAGGTGGTGTCCCACAGAGGTTGTTTAAGAACAGAAAGTTGTGGCCTGGTTTAGAGACACAGTGATCAGGACGCTGTGATAGGCAATTACAGCTTTGCACTAGTGTGGAAACACTGCTTTTAACAGGATTCAGCCAAGGGTAAGGGGAGCTTTTACTAGGAATAAAGCGGTTGGGCCACTCAGTGAGCCCTAAATTCATTTGCCAGAAATCAAAAATGAGAGGAAACAGAACGGAAGTTTTCTTACTTGTAGAGAAATTTCTAGATTCTCTTGGGATGTTGGAACCTGGAGGATGACTTGGAGGTTATCTGGGCTTTGCAACAGTGTGAAAAATTGGGTCCACTAGAGGGAAGTGACTTTTTCAAAGACCCACAGAGAACCAGCAACAGAATGATCTGAGTTATATTCCTCCTCCCTCCTCCGGGTCTGTTTCTCAGTCTGGACTGCAGATGGCCCCTTCTTACTGTGCTCCTGGCTAAGGAATGCAGAGGCACACAGCACTCCACTTCCCTGGGATGCCTCTTCTAACAACCTGCTCTCTGTACTTCATGTTTCATCTTATCACTCTTTGACAGAGTCCCAGGGGCTAGAGACAATGACTCACTAGTCAAGGTGAGTAACAAGATAGAGTGCCAGATCTTTGGGGAATCCAGCCCCACAGCCCAGATCACTGTCCAGAGCCCATCGGCAGGGAGGTCACACAACATGCTCACATGGCTGCCTCAGAGGGTGGGACTTTTGTGAGCAATGAGAGGAAAGATGTCCACCTGTACATGCTTAAGTAACCAGGAAGCAGGAGTGGTGACCTTCAAGGGGAAGAACAGTGGGATTATATGGAAGGCAGTGGAAGCTCTGCTAGAAAACCTGCTTCCTAAGGGGTCAGGGCCAAGCCTGGCCACATCTATGAGTGTTATTCATGGCTCCTTCAGGCTACAACTATACCACAGTTGCACAGTCATGATTGGAATCACAGGGTTGCAAAGCCAAAAGTATCTATCTGCTACCCAGTTATAGAAAACCGTTTTAGTTGTCAATGGGTCTGAGTTCAAGGCAAGGCACTACCCCTTCACGTGGGTGACTTGGACGGCCATTTTCCATCTCAGAGTCCCATTCTGCAATTGCAACAAAAGCAGACTTTGTTTTAAGACCCCATAGAATAATATGCAGGAAAGCACTAACTCAAGGTTCAGTCTAGTTGCTTAATCGGTGGTGTCTGTCAGTCTTAACTCTTGAGGATATTCCTGTTTCCACATCCCCCACTCTTCACCCCGTGATAGAGTTACAGGCACACTCCAGCTTATCTGGCTTTTATGTAGTGCTGGGCTCCAATTCAGGTTCTTCTGTTTGCATGGAAGGCACTTTACCAACTGAGCCACCTTCCCGGTCCCTATTGTTTATTTTTTAACTTCTTTTTTTTTTTTCTAGATACTGGCTGACCAACAAAGTCCACATCAAAAGACCCACCACTGGCCTCCTGATGTACACCCTGGCCACACGCTTCTGCAATCAGATCTACCTCTATGGCTTCTGGCCCTTTCCATTGGATCAGAACCAGAACCCTGTCAAGTACCACTATTATGATAGCCTCAAGTATGGCTATACCTCCCAGGCCAGCCCCCACACCATGCCCTTGGAATTCAAGGCCCTCAAGAGCCTGCATGAGCAGGGAGCATTGAAACTGACTGTTGGCCACTGTGATGGGGCCACGTAAGGTGGGCAGTTCATGGGACTCAGTGGCTCACATTTCCTGCCAGCTACACCACAGGCAGATGGGAGTCGGGGTGGCACAAACAATAGAACAAGCAGGCTAGTGGTTTTCTTTGTTAAAGTGTAAAACAGTGACCAGAATATATATATATATCTATACCTGCATATATATATTGACCTGAGTATTTATAACTGTGTGGTATTCATCTAGCATTAGGCAGATAAGCCACAGGAAGAAGGTGTGGAGAACCCACCTGGACCAGATGGAGACTCAGTCCATCTTTAGGGGCAAAAGGACTTGACACACAAAGAAGCCAGTCCCATAACTTTGGATGGCAACCCATTTCTGGGTTGGAGGAATCTTTGGGCTCATGGACGAATGGAGAACCACCCATTGTCAGCTGCCCCAAACCTCTGGGATATGTGGATTCTGGGCGGCCCAGACCCAGACAGGACAGCTTGAACCAGTCTAAAGAGGTACTGTTCGAGGAGGAGAGATTGGAGAGTTCAGTTGGGCAAGGAGCACAAAGAGACCAAACACCAGAGGCCATGGCAAAACTGATGGCCTGGTTCCTTGAATCGAAGGCTATGACTATCCAAGGGACAAGCCATGGGAGGCACATGTGTCCTTCATCGGCTTTCACAGCTATGGAAAGAAGGCTGGAGGAGACACGATGGACAGTCTATATACTTGCTGAACAAGCACCACCCAGGACTTCGGGTAGAGGAACAGATGGCCCTAAAAAGGTAGAGTGTTCTAATCATTGTTTTGAAAACTTGAGACCTTATTCTAGGGGTTTACTCCATCCCAGAAAAAGACAGAATAGTGTCCAAAATGTGGTCATTGTGCTGGGTGTGCTTTAAAGCCACTGAAGTCGACTGAGGAGGAAGAGGTCCTGGGTCTTCACCCTCCAGGTCAGCCTTCATCCCATCCTCTTAGAATGCCATGTGCAGGAACTCTGGTGTCCCTCTGCCACCAGGAAGACCCAGCAAAAGCTTGAAAGGGCACAGTCAAGATAAGTGTCATCCTGTTCAAAACACTTAGGATCGCCTGTCCAGGTGCCTCGCAGAGCCCAGAACCAGATCTGGAAGACTGAGAAGCATCTAGCTCTGGGTCTCTGAAGCAACTATGTTTGCTTTCTGCATCCAGCACTCTGTGGGTCCCCTGCAGCCAGACTGTATCAATGTCACTTTCCCATCTTGACAGTCATACTTGCCCACACTAAGCTCCACCAGTGAGATTTTCAACTCTAGGGAGAGGATCTGTTGTCTACCTTGCACTTCCCACCCCACTGCCCTAAAGGCAATGATGGCAGAATTTTTGCAAAATCCTTTCCCTTCTATTAAAGTTCTTACTTAAGACTTGTTTTTCCTTGTTAAGAAAGAAAGAAAGAAAGAAAGAAAGAAAGAAAGAGAGAGAGAGAAAGAAAGAAAGAACCCAAAGCCAAATGCAGTTCCAAAAACTGGACATAATCTCTAGGGGAAATCTGGGCTTAATGCCAATAATTTAGGGGTTGGAACCACAGGTCACACACAATGAAGCATGAGCCAGCTTGATTTGTTAGATGCGTTCCCTCACCTAATAAATAGTGTTTTAGAACATATTTGAAAGATAAATAAAAAACCATTATCTTGAAGGTGAAGGGAGTTAAGAAAAGTAATCAAGATCTGCTGCTGAGCATATGAGACCCGACATAATTAATCAATGGCAATTCAGAACAGGACATTTGCCCTAAATTAATGGCTGATTGGACGTGAATGGAGACAATGGAGGGACACCTAGAACCATTAACCCTACACATGATCTCTCCATTCCCTAAACCAGGATTAGAATAGTATGTCTCCGTGTTTCCCTCTTCTTGTTGCAGCTTAAAGTTTGAGGCTTGGGATTCGCATCATAAAACGAATATTTTAAAAAGCAACAGCCCTAACAGCCTCAGTGGGAACTGAACGGTTTGGCCTCCTCATGAGCAGTGGAAATAATTAGTATCATATTTTACGTGTCTCCAGAGCCTTTCATCTTAAGGATCTCAAAGGCTCCAGAAGACACTTAATTTCTGAAGTTTGCAGTGCCCGGGGGAGAAGGTAAAATTACCAACAGGGCCTTGAATTAGTAAAAGGCCAGATGACTCCTTGGGTAATCAATCCTTAAGAAAGCCCAGATGTCAGGTCATGGAAGTGACCCTGAGCTCTGTCCACCACACCAGCATCTTCTCCCTGCAGAGGAGCTACAGGGCCAGACTTCTAACAGGAGTTAGGCAGGCTATAATCTGCTCAGAGAAAGGCAAAGGTCCCGGGACCACCCACACCTTTTCCTAACTCAGCAGGTTCTAAGCCCTCAAAATGCTCTGGGTGTGTAACAGCAGGTGCTCCATGGGCCTTGGCTTCCCTCTCTCCTCATCCTTCATCTGGGCTCACAGTCAGGAGCCAGGTGCCCTTCACTGCCTGTGTAGAGCTCACTTGGAGCTGGGTTCCACTGTAGTCTCTACAGTAGGCTGGCTGACCTTGGCTGGCCCCAGGGAGGCACAGACTATACTGTTACCCTGATCACTGCCCTCTCAGGCAGTGGCAACATTCTATCAGCCTCAGCCAGTCCTCCCTGTTGTTAGCTATCAGTCACCTCCCTAAATGCACCCACAAACACCACCTAAGGTGGTGATAATCAGACCTCCATTTGCTTTGATGCCCTTTAATGACCCCACCCTCAGCCTCCTCCTTACTTAAGAGGTGGGGTGTCTGACATGAGACCTCTCCTCAGAATGTCTTGGTATGTACTTTCCCCCTTCACCTTCATTCTCTCATTTCTGAGTATGTAAAGTCCCTTGTCTGGCCAGGGACTTTTCTCTCACACCTTCAGTCTCTGCTCCTCTATCCCCCAGCACAAGCTCACTGCACCCACGCATCTTTACTTACCTCCTTCACCATCAGACCTCAGCAGAGTCTCCAGTTCCTATAGATGCCCGTTCTCCAGACCATGCCTCTGTGTTCTCACCTAGCCCACTCTTGGGACCAGCACCTCAGTACCCTCCATCTGCTAACTCAAAAGCCCTCTGTCACTGCAAAGCTCTATAGTCAGTTCTCCTGGGTACTCCTCAGCCCTTTGATACCCAAGAGACCACGTTCAAGGTTTTTCCTCTCCCTTCCCAATCCCTCATGACCATTTATTTATATATTTATTTATGTATTTATGAATTATTTATTGGCACCTCTATCTTGATCTGAAAAAGAAGCTAGAGAAGATCTGTACATTGCTTCTCTCTCTTCTCTCTGCTCCACAATGTAAATATTCCTTCCAGTGGGATCCTCCCCTCAGGCCCATATATGGTCTATCAGCAGCTTCATGCCTTTGTTCAGGCCCAGCCACCACCTCCCAGAGAACACCCTCTGCCCTGCTCAGCTGCTGAGCTCCACACCACAGCTCTGTGTTTGGGATGATGACCTGCTTGTTAGATGTACTCTGCTCTGACAGCAGCATCATGAACTAACACATGTAAAACCAGGTAGACCATCTGTGTTCCCTTACCCACATGATCCCTTATTTTTCCATTGGAACACCCACTTTGACTCCTCTTCCATATACTTCTTCATTACTTTTTCCTACTAGCCCCAACCTTGCCTCTCTTTGTCCTTTGGACTACTTAGTAGCAGTCGCCTCTCTAAGATCTCTTCTGAGCATACTTCCACATCTGCCAGGTCCTCCTGAGCATGACCAGTGGTTTGTATCTCCAGCTCTTCACAAACCTTGATATGGTCCCCTGGCCCACAAACAAATATACCCACCTTTACTCTGACATTACAAAGCATCAATCAGGTCCCATTACACCCTGCACTGGCCAATCCAGAAGAGTTCTTGTTCCTGGAAAGGGCACCCTGTTTCCTGGTTGTGTGCCTTTGACCTTGCAGTTCTCATCCCCTGGATTTTGCTTGAATTTCTTCCGAGGCCCATGCAGAGACCACATCCTCCATGAAGCCCTTCCTGATCCACCAATGCTGGGATCTCTCCCTCCACTGAACCACCATAGCACTTTATTTGTACCTTTCTCATGGCACTTACCATACTCTGCCTTGTATTATAGTTACTTGTGCACTTGTCCTATGACTGTTCTTAGACTGTAAGCTCGCCAAGGGCAGGCACTGTTTTATTCATCTGTATCCATCACAGCACTAGGCGTGGTGCATAGCACACAACAGTTGCTGAATAAATGTTTGTTGGATTCAATCCTGGATGTTTGTAGAGACCTTTATAGTGAATGAAGTCATTTTGCATTCATAATGTCATAAGAACCTTCCAAAAAGTCATGTGGGTTGGGCCAAAGCAGAATAATCATTCCTACTGTATTGACTATAAAACTGAAGCCAAAACCTACATGAAGCCTCCTAGCCCACAGAGAATACTCACCCAGGTTATCGTCACTCTGGGGCTTTTCTTGTAAATCCATGCAATTAGATGATTTACTGTAAACTAAAAGTTGTCTTTAGCTAAGCACAGGCATTATGGTTTTAGCCTGTGCCTCATCTTCCCAGGGAAAACAGTGCGATCCCCAATGTGTGCTCATCAGCACAGGCAGGTTCCTACTATTTCTGTGGAGGACAAAAGGCATTTGGGTTTTCTCAGGCCCTGGGGGGTAGAGCTGTGGGATTTCATCCATCATTCCCACTGCTGTTGCAGGATGGCAAACCATCTGTCCAGATGGCAGAGAGACCAACAGCTCCAAGAGGCTGCTGTTTGATAAATCTCTTCATGCCTAATTAAGGCTCCCCTTCCAGAATGGAGCAGGGACTGTTATTGATGCTGGTCAGATGGGAATCCAGACATGAATGCTGTCTCATGAATGCCCTCAATAGCATCTCCAATGACAACAGCCTGCCCCCACCCACTGCCTCCCACCAGCTTTTCTGGACACCATCTCTTACTATCTTCATCCCCATCCTTTCATCTCCCTTCTCCAAAGCCCTCTCTTTGTGATGAGTGTGGCTAAAAGACAAAGGAACTGGAGCCAAGTGGCAGCTCTTCTACTCGAGCACCTGAGCCTTGACTGGGGTCAACACTGTGAGATGGCAACAAGGAACTAGGGGTAAAACAATTCCAACCCTCAAGGAGACAAAAAAAAAACAAATGGCTTCTGTTCCAGTGGTGGGCCATGCACGACAATGGGAGGTTCCCGTGGTTACCATCCAGAAGCAGTGTTAGTTGCCTTTGGGCATTAGGAGGACAGTTTAATTTCCATTCTTAGCTGTCAGGTGATGGAGCAATCTCTGCATATGATACATATGCAGCCCTGGGCACAGTTTGTCTAGTCACCCTAGTTTTACCTTCAGCCAAAGCTCAATGGTGTCACCCAACCAGGACACTAAAGGGCCTTCATGGCCTTTTTTGTCTCATCTTCCTAACCACTTCCTCAGTCATTACACCTCCCCATAGAGGGATCCTAGCAGGGAGATTGGGCTCCCAAGGGGCTCCAAGAACTGTGTCAAGAAAGGGCCAAATGTTCCATCCAATTGAATATTTAATATTCAAATATTAAAGAGACTTCTACAGTGTGATGCTAAATCAGCTAGGAGCAGCCAATCCTTGGGGAACCCCTGGAAAATGAAAACCCAAAAGCCAAGCAGTATAAAAATTGTCCATGGCCTATGTGAACCCTAGCACGGTGGGTCCTCCAACCACAAGGTGTCACGTGGGCTCTTTACAACAAACCGAGGTAAGTCATGTCTAGGTTGCTGAAGAAAACACCTCTTCAATGTGGCTAAAAGAGGCCGAGAAGAAATTGTAAAGGGGAAATCACTGGACAGTCAGTGAAGGAGCCACTGTTCTTCAGAGTCATCAGTATAAGTTAGATGCTGTAGGGAGACGCCTTTGAGCTGATTTGTCCAAAGAAAGCCAGAACTGTGCTTTCTGATCCCAATGACCAACACTGGTGAAAAAGTAATCCACTGTAATAACTGTGGGTGGGGTGAATTGCTTGGCTGTGCCTTGCACTCAGCCACATTCTGGGCAAGAGCTCTGGGACATGTACCAGATGACCAGAGTCTGTCAGGCAAGAGCTGAGAAACATGAGAATGGCCACTGGGCTTTGGTAATTTCTCATTACTGAATTAGAGAAGATACCTACTAACTAATTCATGGAGTTAATAGGAAAATACAAATCAAGAATGGGGGTGCTGGAGAGATGGTTCAGCAGTTAAGAGCATTGGGTGCTCTTGCAGAGAACCCGGTTTGATTCCCAGCACCCACATGGGGGCTAACAACCATCCATAACTCCAGTTCCAGGGGAATCTAACACCCTCTTCTGACCTCTGTGGGCATTGCATGACACAGGTGCACTTATATACATGCAGGCAATACACTTGCTTCTTGATAGATTATCAAATCCCAGGTAGGCTTCCCTAAACACAGGCCCACACAAGCACTACTAAATGGATTCAGTAATACACACACACACACACACACACACACACACACACACACACACGCACACATCCCATTCTTTGCTTGTTGCCTCCTCCATACCTTTCAACATTCAAATTGAATGTTATTTGCTGGGGATTCATTCTGGTCTCTTTCAGCAATTAGCTTCCTATTACATATTATGATATCCCTACAGGTAGCCTCCAAAAACTGCAGTAGCTCCCCCTAACTCCCCCACCTTATCTCTGGGGGATACCTTCAGTAGATGCCTGAAATCACAGATAGTACTAACCCCCATAGATGCTGTTTTTTTATGCATCCAAACCTATAATAAACTTTAATTCATAAGTTAAGCATAGTAAGAGAATAACAATTAAAACTAAAATAGAGCCAGGTGTGGTGGCACACACCTTTAATCCCAGCACTAGGGAGGCAGAGGCTGATGAATCTCTGTGAGATCAAGGCCAACCTGGTCTATATGGTAAGTTCCAGGCTAGCTGGGGCTACAGGGAGACCCTGTCTCAAAAAAAAACAAAAATAGATAATGATTGATAGATAGATAGATGATTGATTGATAGATAGATAGATAGATAGATGATAGAAAAAGAAAGATGATATATAGATGATAGATAGATAGATAATAGATAGATAGATGATAGATAGATAGATAGATAGATAGATAGATAGATAGATAGATAGATAGATAGATAGATAGATTTCAATTCCTCCCTTATTATCTGTTACCTTTCTAGAATGTTAATGGGGGATTTATTTCTCAGACAGGTCTGTTTCTTGGATGTGGAAGTAGCCACTCTCCAGGGTACTGACCAATGTCTCTGCCTAGGGTTTGACCACTTCCTGGCACTCTCAAAAGTCACAAACAAGCCTTGAATTCCTCACAGGTGATGCTCTTTTCCCTCAAGCTCTGGGGAGATGGCCAGCATTTTCACCCCTTTCGCTAAGCTGTTACGTAAAGGTTTTCCAGCTCAATTGCACATTAGAACCCCTGGGATAACTTTAAACTCTCTAAACCCTGGCCTTACCCTAGAGATTGCAGTGTGATTCTTCTGGGCTGTGGTTTGGACATCTCTAGATGTTTCCATACAGCACTCAGGTACACCCTCAACAAGAACCACTACCCAGACCCACTTCTCCTCAACCTCTGTGACCTCTTCCATAGCATCACCTGTGGGGTCTGGATTGAGGTTTTTCTTTTGTTTCTGGTTTCATAGGTTTTCCTTCCTTGCTTTCAGGCTTGGCTCTGCTTTGTGTGATGGTTTCGCTACTGCTGCTACTCTGAGCTAATGTGTGCTTGCATTGGGAAGAAAGGACTGACATGTTTCCTCCTTCTCCTTCCACACTCTGTGAGGACAGGGAACTTGACTTGCATGTTCCCTGAGGCACCTCCAGCCAGTAGAATTACGCCTGGCACAGAGTAGACGCTTAACATATTCCTGTTGCATGAACAGAAGTGGTCATGGTGGCACACACCTTAATCCCAGCACTTGGAAGTCTGAGGCAGTCAGATCTCTGTGAGTTCAAGGTCAGCCTGGACTATATAGTAAGTTCCAAGCTAGCCAGGGAACATAACAAGACCTTATCTTAAACAAACACACACACACACACACACACACGAGAGTGGACTATATGGATGTCTGAGTACTTTGAAAAAGGATATGCACCTAACTGATCCCTAGAATAGAGAGGAAGCCTCTAGTTTGCCTCCCTGTTATTATAATAAAACATTCACCAATAATATCTTAGGGAAAGGGCTTATTACGTCTTATAGTTTACAGTCCACCACTGAGAGAAGTCAGGGCAGGAGCTCAAGCAGGAACCTGAGGAAGGAACTGAAGCAGAGACCAAGGAGAACACTGCTTACTGACTTGCTTCCCAGCTTGCTCAGCTACCTTTCTATATAGCCCAGGTCTACCTGCCTAGGGATGGCACCACTCATGATGGGCTGGGACCTCTTATATCAATAACAAGGAAGAATGCCCCCACAGACATGCTACAAGCCAATATAATGGAGGCAATTATTCAAGCGAGGTTCCCTTTTCTCAGGTATGTCAAGTTGACAACCAAGATCAGCCATCATAGAAGCCTACCTTATAAAAAAAAACAGCAGGACCTCCTCAAAAGGAGAAGGAATTTCCCTTACTTTCTCAGCTAGGCCATGCATTCTGGACCCCATGTCAGATATTTTCTGTTAGTCAACTTTCTTTCTCTATAACAAAATACTTACGATAAACAACTTATAAAGAGTAGAAGTTTGGTAAAGTACTTGCCTTGCAAGTACAAGACCCTGAGTTTGATCCCCAGAAACCATGTACAAAAGCCTGGTATGATGGGATGCACTTGACATACCTGACTGGAAAGGCCGAGACAGGTGAGTCCCTAAGTCTTGATGGACAGCCAGCCTAGCCTACCCAAGGAGCTCCAGACCAATGAAAGACTATCTCGAAAACCAGGTGACACCTAAGGTTGTCTGGCCCCCACGTACATTTGAATACACACACACACACACACACACACACACACACACACACACTCACACACCAAACAAAAGAGCAAAATGCTTATTTTGGCTCGTAATTTCCAGTTTTAGTTCATGGCAATTTGACCACATTGCTTTAGGCCTAACAAGAAAGAATATTATGGCATATGGCAGAGGAAAACTGCTCACTCGTGGTAGAAAAGAGAGGGAGGAGGGAACTAGAGGAAAGAGAGAGTAGCATCCCACATCCCTTCAAAAGCACACCCCCGATGACCCTAATTCCTCCCACTAAGCCCCACTTCCTAAAGGTTTCATTACTCCCCAAAAGTGCTACAGGCTGATGACTAAGTCTTTAACACATGGGCCTTTGGGGGGACATTTAAGATTCAAATCATAGAGTTTTCTGTAATGTTTATCCTACCCAGAGCCCTCTGTGCTGTGATTTCACAGATTAGATAACCAAGGCTTTCAGAGGATAAAAGCATGTTCGAGATGCCAAAATTCATGAACACATAGTTTGATGACATCAACACTGTTCACACCAGCCGATCAGAAGCCACCAAAGTTCACAATATTATATCAACTCTCAAACATCTGGTCATTTCTTGAGCTTGTACCCAGGAGGGAAAGAAGATGGATTTGCTCTCCTACCACCCAGACTCCTTCCAGGCTCTGCTCTGCTCCAGGTCTTGTCACTGGCATAATGGACATAGATTCAGAACACATCTGGCAGCAATGTCAAGAGTTAGTGTTTTCTTGCCAGTTCATCAAGAGTCCCCTCTCCATACCATCTAAGAATCCTTGTTCCAGCACTGCAGTCATGGTCCATTCTGATGACCAGGGCCCCACTGAGGTAGTAAATATTTTACATACCCCTCAGATCCTGTAGGCAAGAAGTTAAGAGGCAGGCAGGAGGGATGTTTGGGTATTTGGACTATGAGGCAGGATACCAGAGTTTCCCTCCATGGTGTTCCTGTAACAGACATGACTGGAGAAGGGACTGGCTTTCCCTTTTCTTGTTTTCCATGGACACATCCTTGACCCGTAGTGGATGTTCTGTGTAGCTCACGTGCATACAGATTGCAAATTCAATTAAGAGAGCATTGAGAGGCACAAGAAAGAGAGGCATCTTCTGACAATGTGTCAGGACTGATAATGGGTAAATGATTACCTCAAATAGTATCTGAGGCATGCGGAGAAGTACTGGAGAGTGATCTGAACCTGAAGGAGCTGCAGAGGATCAGAGGGAGCAGGTGATGGTTACTGTGAACTGACTAGATGCTATATTACATAGACTAACTCTCTTAATTCTCAGAACTACCTCTTTTATTTAGCTGCTGTTATTATTCCTGTTCCATCAACAAGGAACTGGAGACAAATCAGTTAGCTTTCCCAAGGCCAGAACCCCAGGAAGAGGTTGATCTGCAGTTGAAGCCCAAGTTCTCAGGGTCGCAGAATGGTTCAGGAAGTCTCTAAGCTTTACCCTGACTATTATATCACCAGGGCTTAGCCTTGGCCCATGAGTGATGCAACTATTTCCCAAAGTCCTGCTCCCACACCAGTCTCATCTTTCAGCACCCCCCATCCCTGGATGTCACCCCAGACCCACCAAGTAGAGATGCTCATTAGTGTGATATCAGTGGCAGACTCTATCCACACAGCCCAGGGTTAGTGGCTACAGCTGCTGCCATTTGAACTTGGCAGGAAGCTGAACATCCACCTTGGTCAATAGCCTCTTGGCTAAGTGTCTAAGAGATAAGATGAGGGACCAGCAGGCAAACCTCAGACTACTGGAAAATGTGGAAGTGATCTCTGGCAGAAGCCAGGCTGAAGCGAGACCTGAGACAAACCAAGCAGAGGACAGGGAGTGAAGGAAGAACAGGCTGCTGTTCTAGTCAGAACCCTTGCTCCAACAGCCTGCCTCAAAATCAGGCATTTCCCCCAGGCTGTATCATAACAAGGAAGATGCTTTCTCCAGTCCTTCTTTGCAGCACCAGGGAAACCAGATATGCCCAAGCTTGGATCCAGCCTCTCCAATCTGATTCCATTTCCTTATCAGTAAACTAGAAACGAGAAAATCAGTCTGGCTTAGTCGCTCTTGGGACTGTAACAGATTAGGGCACCTCCAACCTTCACCCATGTCTCAACTTCTTTTTATTTGCTTTCTTTTTTAGATAGGGTCTCCCTGTAGCCCCAGCTAACCTGGAATTTGCTATGTAGACCAGGCTGGCCTTAATCTCACAGAGATTCTCTTGACTCTATTTCCCAAATACTAAAATAACAAGCATACTCCATCACACACAGCTAAACTGTTCTCTTTTGTTAGGATTTTTTGAGACAGAGTCTTCTCATGGTCCTAGAGCAAGAAAACCCCAGTTCAAGTTAGCAGCAGATGCAGTACCTGCTCAGAGCTCACTTTCTGGTTTGAAAACAGGCATGATTTGTCACTCACATCTTAACTAACCCCTAAAAGCTCACATGGTGATGGCTTGGTCTGTGGTGCAGCAATATTCGGAGGTGAGGCTTCTGGAAGGTGATTAGATCATGAGGGCTAGCCTTAGGAATGGATTAATCCATTTGTGGAGTCACATCTTAATGGGCTATTGGGAAGTAGTGGAGACTTTAGAGGTGGGACCAGTTAGAGGACATAGGACATTAGGGTATGGCCTTGAAGGATGTATCTTGTCCCCAGCCTCTTCTCTTCCCTTCTTGGCTTCCTGACCCCCACAAAGTGGTTCTTTCTCTACTACACTCTCTTACCACCACCACGTTCTACCTCACAACAGGTCCAAAAGCAACTGGGTCAATTATGGACTGAAACATTGAACACATGAGCCAAAGTAAACCTTTCCTCCTTGAAGTTGATGTCTCTCAGGTATTTTCTGAGCAATGAAAAACTGACAAACACATTACCCTACAGTATCCTCATACAGCATAGAGCAAGCCAAGAGATGGGCTTTCACATGTCTTTCTATAAGGGCACTAATCCTATCAGAAAAGTTGTATCTTTTGGACATTATTAGCTCCCAAAGGCCCCACCTCCTGATACTGCTCTATTGGGATTTCAACATACAAGTTTTAATAGGACAGGGAAGCTGTCCGTAGAAATCTCTTTAGCCAGTCATATCAGAAGCGTTGGGGAGTGTCCACTTGATGTTTTGACACATGGACACTCTGACCTTACTCTCAAAGGGTTCACAATCCAGTGATGGGAGAAGGCAAGAGAGGGAAGATCTATGGTACAGCACTGACATGGATACTGAACAGGAAGGGAGAAGGAGAGAGAGTGCAAAAAAATTGCCGAATTGATGTACCTGTGCAGACAGTTGCCCTTTCCTCTACAGACCATGAACTACAGAGGAAGAGTGAAAGCTGGAAAACACTCCGACCTTTATACCGCACCCCTAAAATCTGGCACCCTTCCAGCTCCGGGACTCTGGACTGTGCTATAAACACACAAGGCACAACCTACACCAGTGATCTACCCAGGGCAAGGAGAGAGCTCCATGTGTGTGCCAGGGTGTGTGCTCTCACTTGTTCATCAGACTTTACAAAGCTCAAAACCTCTAGACCCCCCCACCACTACATCTTTATCTCCCTGAACACAGACCAGATGCATTCTAACTATTCCAGGGCTCACATCTACTCTACTTATCTAGTTAGACTCTCATCACACTGTCCCCACCCCTGCTTTGGGTCTAGGCCCCCACCTGCTCATCCACTTTGAGAACTCCAGACTAGCCTGATGAGACAGTCTGCCACCAGGGCTCAGGGACCATTGTGGAAGATGGGGCAGAAAGATTGTAAGAGCCGTGGGTGGTGAATGACCACAAGGAAACAGTTTCCCGGTGGCTGGGAACTTGCTCATATGAACTTACAGCAATGAGAACAGCATGCACAAGTCCCATGGAAGTTCAAACCGGACAAAAACCCAGAATAAAAGTGGAGAAATGGGTAGGAAGCTTCTAACCTAAGCTAAGGAACTATTGACAACTGAGTGAGGGAGAGTTGGTCATCTTTTATTTTTAATATTTTTTATTTGGTTTTGTTTTTTTAAAACTTTTACAAAAACTTTACTGAAAATTTCATACATGCATATAAGGTGTTTTGATCAAATCCATGCCCACTCCCTCCCCTCCAGTACCTTCCATATCTCCCCATCACTTTTTTTCTTTTTCTTTTCTTTTTTTCTTCTTTCATTTATTTATTTTTATGGGGTTTTGGCTACTCTAGCATCCCCCCCTCTGAAGAGGTAACCCTAAAATCTCTTCCATTGATCTATGAGTCTGTTTTTGTGCCAGTACCATGCTGTTTTTATGACTATGGCTCTGTAGTATACATTGAGATCTGGTATAGTAATACCCCTAGCATTGCTCTTTGTGCTCAGGGTTGATTTGCCTATCCAGGGTCTTTTGTGCCTCCATATGAATTAAGGATGGATTTTTCTAATTCTGTGAAGTACGTCATGGGGATTTTGATTGGGATTGCATTGAATCTATATATTGCTTTTGGTACAATGGTCATTTTCATAATATTAATTCTTTCAATCCATGAGCATGTGAGGTCCTTCCGTCTCCTGGTGTCTTCCTCAATCTCTTTCTTTAATGATGTAAAATTTTCATTGTAGAGATCTTTGATGTCTTTGGCCAGGTTTACGCCAAGATTTTTTTTTTTTTTTTTTTGGGGTTTTTTTGAATGGAGGCTACTGATTTTTGTAGATTGATTTTATAACCTGCGACTATACTAAAAGTGTTGATCGGTTCTAGGAGTTTTCTGGCGGATCTTCTGGGATCTCTTAGGTATAGTATCATATCATCTGCTACAAGGGATAGTTTACCTCTTCTTTTCCAATTAGTACTTGTTTAATTTCCTTCTCCTCTCTTATTGCTCTAGCCAGAGTTTCAAGCACTATGTTGAAAAGGAGTGGAGATAGTGGACATCCTTGTCTGGTTCCTGATTTTAATGGGAATGGTTCTAGTTTTTCTTCATTTAAAATGATGGTGGCTGTGGGTTTGTTGTATATAGCTTTAATTATGTTGAAGTATGTTCCCTCCAGTCCATGTCCCTGTAGGACTTCGAACATAAATGCATGCTGAATTTTGTCAAAAGACTTTTCTGCATCTATTGAGATGATGATGTGGTTTTTTTTGTCTTTGAGTCCATTTATATGATTAACGACATTTATTGACTTGCATATACTGAACCAGCCCTGCATCTCTGGGATAAAGCTTACTTGATCATGGTGGATGATCTTTTTGATGTGCATCTGTATGTGATTTGCAAGTATTTTGTTGAGAATTTTTGCATCTATGTTCATTAAGGATATGGGTCTATAGTTTTCTTTTTTGGTTGTATCTTTACCTGGTTTGGGTATTAGATTGATGCTGGCTTCATAGGAGGAATTTGGGGGTTCTCTTCCTGTTTCTATCATTTTGAATAATTTAAGTAGTATTGGTTGGAAGTCTTCTTTAAATGTCTGGTAGAATTCTGTTGTAAATCCATCTGGGCCTGGGCAATTTTTAGTTGGGAGACTTTGTATTACTGTTTCAATTTTCTTACATGTTATGGTTCTGTTTAAACTGTTGATCTCTTCTTGGTTTAACTTTGGTGGTTTCCATGATTTCAGATATCCATCCATTTCTTTTTAGACATTCAGATTTAGCAGCATATAGGTTTTTAAAATATTCCCTTATAATGTTCTGGATCTTTTGGGTCTCTGTTGTTATGCTTCCCCTTTCATCTCTGATTTTGTTGTTTTGGATTTGCTCTTTCTTTTGGTTAACTGGGCTAAGGGTCTGTCTGTCTTATAATGGCCTGGGTCTTTTGGGTATCTGTTGTGATGTTTCCCCTTTCATCTCTGATTTTGTTGATTTAGATTTGCTCTTTCTTTCTTTAGGTTAACTAGGCTAAGGGTCTGTCTATCTTGTTGGGCTTTTCAAAGAACCAGCTCTTAGATTCCTTGATTCTTTTTTTGTTTCTATTTCATTAATCTCTGCTCTGATTTTTGTTATTTCTTCTCTTTTGCTGGGTTTGGGTTTCATTTGTTCTTGCTTTTCCAGTGGCTTGAGTTGCAGTGTTAGGTCATTGATTTGGGCTCCTTCTAATTTTTTAATGTAGGGACATAGAACTAAACTTCCCTCTTAGGACTGCTTTTAATGTGTCCCAGGGGTTGTGTTGTATTGTACTGTCCTTTTCTTTGAATTTCAGGATTTCTTTCATTTCTTTCTTAACTTCTCCTTTGACCCACTCATTGTTTAGGAGTGTATCGTTCATTTGCCATGAGTCTGTGTATTGACTAGGGCTTCTAATTTTTTAATGTAGGGACATAGAACTAAACTTCCCTCTTAGGACTGCTTTTAATGTGTCCCAGGGGTTGTGTTGTATTGTACTGTCCTTTTCATTGAATTCCAGGAATTCTTTCATTTCTTTCTTTAACTTCTCCTTTGACCCACTCATTGTTTAGGAGTGTATCGTTCATTTGCCACTGTGTATTGACTAGGGCTTCATCCAGTGTTGATTTTGAGGTTTATTGCTTTGTGGTCTGATAGAATGCACAGAATTATTTCAATATTTTTGTATTTGTTGAAGTTTGTTTTATGGCCCAGTATGTGGTCAACTTTTGAAAAAGTTCCATGGGGTGCTGAGTAGAAAGTGTATTCTTTGGTGTTTGGGTGGAATAATCAAAAGATGTCTGTTAGGTCCATTTAATGTATGGTATCATTTAATTCAGATGTCTCTCATTTATTCTTTGTCCAGCTGACATGTCTAATGGAGACAGCAGGGTATTGAATTTCCTTTTACTGATTTGGGGTTAATCTGTGTCTTAAAGTCCTGTAGTGTTGTTTTTATGAATTCGGGTGCACCAGAGTTTGACGTATATATGTTAGGTGCATATATGTTAAGGATTGTAATATCTTCTTGGTTAACTGTTCCTTTGATCAGAATGAAGTGACCCTCCTTATCTCTTCTGATTAGTTTTACTTTGATGTTGATTTTGTCAGATATTAGAATTGCAACCTCTGCTTGTATCTTAGTGCCATTTTCTTGGAATATTCTTTTCCATCCTATTACCTTAAGGTAGTACCTCTCCTTGAAGGTGAGATGGGTTTCTTGCAGATAGCAAAGAGATAGATCCATTCACTTAGCCTGTGTCTTTTGACTGGGGAGTTCAGTCCATTGATATTTAAGGTTATTATTGAAAGATGTGTATTGGTTGCCATCATCTTGGTTGCTGTTTGTATTCTCTGTATAATTTTGTGTTTCCTAGATTATACCTTTGTTTATTTTCTTTCATTGCCCCTGGGGTATAGTTGTTTCTCTCTCTGCTTTCTTTATTGGTTCAAGTATTCTTTGAAGGGCTGATGTTGTGGGCATGTATTCTTTCAGGCTATTCATGTTATGGAAGATTTTTCTTTCCCCCTCAACTATAATAGACATTTTTGCTGGGTATAGTATTCTGGGCTGGCATCTATTGTCATGTAGAACTGGAAACACCTTGGTCCAAGCTCTTCCAGCTTTCATGGTTTGCGTTGATAAGTCAGCTGTAACTCTGATGGGCTTTCCTTTGTATGTGACTTCTTGTTTTTCTTTTGCTGCTTTCAGTTCTCTCTTTGTTCTGTACACTTAGTGTTCACATTTACTATGATTGTTGTAGGGAGTTTCTTTTCTGGTCCTGTCTATTTGGTGTTCTGTGTGCTTCCTGTATTTGCATGGGGATGTCTTTCTTTAATTTCAGGAAATTCTCTTCTACAATCCTTTTTAAGATCTGGTCAACATTATTAACCTGAAATTCTTCTCCTTCCTCTATTCCTGTGATCTGTAGATTTGGTCTTTTCGTGGTGTCCCACATCTCTTGCATATTCCATTCCTGTGTTTTTAAAAAATTTTCCATACTCTTTGCTTGAGTGGTCCAGTTCTTCAACTTTATCCTCCAGTGTTGATATTCTGTTTTCCATTTCATTCATTCTAGTGGTGAGGCTTTCCCCTGTTGTTTCAAGCTGGTTTATTGAGTTTTGCACTTCCTTCTTCATTTCTGCCTGAGTTTTTGTCAATGTTTCCATCTCTTTTGTGAATTCATTCATTTGTAAAGTTTATCCCTATCTTCTTTTAGTTCTGTGATTTGTTTGTTCATGTGTTCTTTAAATTCATTGAATTCCCTGATCATGTTTATGATTGTTCTTTTAAATTCACTGTCCTGGCTTATTTCTAGGGGGTTCTCCTCATAGAACTCTTCTACAGGATTGGTGAAGTTTGGTGGGGACATAGTGTTTTGACTTTCCATTTTATTATTCTTTCGTTGTGATTTTGGCATGTGAATTTCTTTTGTTGTTTATGATTCTGATATGAGAATTAAGTTGAAGTATGCTTCTGTTTGCATTATCTGGTGCCTACACCCTTTCTTTATTGGTTATGTAAAGCTGGTTGGTACAAGGTTCATGTTCTCTCGGGTTTAATTTGGAAGAAACTGATGGCTTCATCAGTTTAGGAGTACCCACAGAAGCCCAATTCAGGTTCCAGTCAGGTACACTCAGGCTTCCTTCACCACGTGGAGGCAGGATCTGGGGGCTCTCAGGCAGTCCCCTGGGTTCTCAGGCCCTCTGCTAGATGGAGACCAGAGGGAGGTCAGAACTCGGCACTCTCTGGCAGTCTCTTTTTTAAATATTTTATTTATTTTTTATGTGTATATGTGTATTGCCTGCATGTAGGTAAAGCACCTGTGTCATACATTGCCAGCAGAGGACAGAAGAGACTATCAGATCCTCTGGAACTGGAGTTACAGACAGTTGTTAGCTGCCATGTGGGTGCGGGGATTTGAACCCAGGTCTTCTGCAAGAATAGTCAGTGTTCTTAAGCGCTGAGCCATCTCTCCAGCCCCGAGTTGGTCTTCTTTAAGGAAGAGGTACTAGATAGGTTGACCAGGCTCCAGTGGATATACTCACACCATGGGACATCTAAGGATACAAACTTGACTCGATGGGCTTTAACATATATGACAATGGATAAAATCTGTTGGGGGAGCTGTGGGAGGTGCAGATAGGGGAGGGAGTCTAAATAGGATTAAGATGTGTTGTATGAAATGCACAAAAAATTTAATTCAAAAAAATAGAAAAAGAAAAGGCAACTGTACAGAGCTCACTGGGAGGCAATCATGAGCTAGGCTACCTCAGAAGAGCATGAACACACAGTCTCTACCTCAGAAAGTTCAGATCTAATGGGAATAACAATGATGCACAAACAATAGCAGAATGAAGTGAAAGGGAAGTGTTACTCCAAGCAACCAGGGACATTTAGAACAGGACTCACAGAGGAGATGACAGCTGTGCTGGGACTGGAAAAATGAGTACAGTTTTGATAGCTGGACCTTGACTCTCTAGCCTAGTCCCTCTGGGAAGGCTTTACCCCCAGTTGCCGCAACACCCAGGGAAATCAATCAAGCAGCTCGCTATCACACTGCTGCTAAATTTCCACAATTTCCAAAAACTACCAAAGGACTTAGCCCCCTACCATCCATCCATTCCCCCATAGATCTTGATGCCCCAGGTGAGGGCATCAGGATTCATAAGACCTTTAATCTGTAAATAATGCTCTCAGACATGCCAAAGGGAAGGACAAGCAGGATTCTATGTAATATGTACAAGAGCTGCACTCAGTTAGCTGCCTCCTGATCTGAGTCTGTCCCTTATGCCTTCATCCTCTTTTTACTGCACCTTCCCTTAAGGTGTGGCCAGAGATACTTTGCTGTACGTGAGGTTTCATTGGTTTGCTCATCACTCTTCTTCTTGTAGTATCAGTCACCAGGTCTGTCTTTGAGGAAATGCTATCATTTCCCAGAATTGCTGTCAACTACATAGTATATTAAGGTCCACATCAGGTTTCTCTTTGTCTTTCTTGTGCAAGGTGGAAGTTACTGGATGTGCTAATGAGAGTCAACTAGACAGAAGAGGAGATCTGGGGATGAAAGGCATAGCTGCTCCACAGATCACTAAGCAGGACCCTGGTCTTTCTAACCATAGCAACTGGAGGTAGAAAGGAAGGGGCTGCTCAAAGCAACTTTGGCTGCACTCTCCTTCTCCTCAATCAGCACGCACCTGTGCTCTTGGCTCTCTTCACCTGTAGCTGTGCTCTCTGGCTCCCTCCTTCCAATCTCATTCCTTTCTGTTAGTCCTTATTGATCAGGACTTGCTTTCTCGGTTTAACACTTTCAATTCTATACATATAACAGACAAAGTTATGATTAACCATATATAAGGACACCATTACTTTTCAAACCCCTTAAATAATTCCTAAGCAGATGCGTGTTTGTTGCTTATCCTAGCATACATGATTCCCTAAAATAACAGATCATCTTATCATCCCTACCCAATAGTAGCGAGTTGGAGTTAGAAGAAGACGGATACTTTAAGTCGCTGCCTGTAGTCTAATATAGGAATTCAAAGTCACAAATAAAAGTCAGGTCCAGCCCAGTAACCACAAGCTCCTTTGACTAGGCCCCAGGTAGTTCTCTTGCCTTTCTGAGCCTTAAGTCCACTGTCTTTCATTTCCCCAGCCACAGGCTTCACTAACACCGGTTTTCAGATAGAGAGTCTCCATTTGTCTGCTCTTTTTGTGCTCATCCTAAGAAGATCAGAAGCCCTTAAGTCTTCTCTGGAAACTTCTCTTCCAACTGACTTAGCAGTGAGCCTCAGAGTAACTGGACTTGGTTCATCACTGGTATCTCCAAAGCATTCTTTGCTTGGGCAGCCCATGTGGGTAAAAACAGGAATGTCCTGGATCCCTCCTCCTAGTCACTTCCTCTTTGGCTAATGTTAGTGCCAGAGGCAACTGCAGCTCAGACAGGAGGAACTACCCTAAAGCACTTAACACCTAAGACTTTGGGTCACTCCATCCAATCCAAGTGGCCATCAAACGACAACGGAAGACATGCTTCTTTGTCCCTTCATAAAGTATCTCTCTATATATACTTACTCTCTTATCAGATTGATCTTGTTGTGAAAAATAAGATGACAGACTCAAATTTTGAAATAAAGCCTTGTCTTTCACCTAAAACCTGCAAGAAGAAGGAGGCGAAGGCAATGCTCACAAGCAGAAGCACACTGGCAATCACACTGCTGAACATATCAACATTACAGGCTTTCCGTTATGCCAGGATACAATCTAAGACCCTCTCCGAGAAGTGCCTTGGAGTCTTTACAGGAGGAGGGCCCCCATGGTTCTCTGCAGACACTGGAAAGACAAATCATACAGTTTAACAAAGTGCAAAAAGACTAAATGAATGGGGTATGGGTAGCATTCATTCAAAGCAATCAGGGTATTCATTTAGTAAGACATTAAACAGTCATCATTTCATTGAGATTATAAGTTTTATGCATACATGTCTGTCCAGTGCAAGGTAAAATATTAATTTCAATTATCTCTTCACTTGTTTCTGCTAGTTGTCAGTCTTCCTGAAATTACTACAGAGTATGCAAGGGCGCCTGCCAGCACAGAGCAGCTTTCTCCTGGTATTGTCAGATGATGGAAGTCTCACATCACTGCCTAGTAAGGGTCAAGCTAGACACAGTTGCTGAGGAGGAAAGGCCCCAGAAGTCACTGAGTTGAATTAACAGAAGTCTGTTTGTTTTTTTTTTCTTCTGCCTTGGGAAGACAAAAAAAAAAAAAAAATCTTTCTTTGACATAAGGAGCAGGGTTCAACACTTCATGATGTCACATCAGGATCTCATCGAAGTAACCACAACCAGGACATTTGATTTCCCACAAGAACAGGACATGATTTTAACTCCCCTTAACTGGGGAGATGAAGGATATATGACAAGTTTCTAAATGAGAACTCCTCTAACTAGAGCAAGAAATGAACGACAGAGGGGAAACATGACATAGTGAACAACAGTGTGCTCACAATTTGCTTTTGCAACTAGAAAGATGGGTTGGGCATGGATGAACAGGTGGCTTAACAATTAAGAGTACCTGTTCTTCTAGAGGACCTGAGTTCAGTTCCCAGCACCCACTTCAGGCAGCTCAGAACTGCCTGTAACTCTAGCTCCAAGGAGATCTGATGCCCTCTTCTGGACTCCTTGGGTACCTGTACACATATGGCAGACACACAGATACACACAGATACACACACATAAAAATAAATCTTTTTAAAAAAGAAAAGGGAGAATGGAAAGATAGTGCAGTCAGTAAAGTGCTTGCCTAGCAAGCAAGAGGCCATGAGTTCAATCCTCAGTACCCCCATAAAAATGCCAGGTGTGGTGACTTGTGCTTGTGATTTGAGCACTGGAGAGATGGATACAGGCAGAGCAGTGTGAGTTCCAGGACAGTGAGAGACTCTGCCTCAAGAAACAAGTTGGATAGCTACTGAGGAAAGACATCTGAGGTTAGGGTCCTTTGGACTCTACATATACAAGCACACATGTACATGCATAAACTCTACGTGTGCACAAGCATACACATGAATGTGCACATACATAAACACACACCAAAAAGAGGGTGGGAAGACTGAAAAAGAATTATACCTAGAAGCAGGGCTAAAGGACAGTGGAGAAGGTAGTGGGTTTGCACAGCAGTCATTAAGAACAGTGAAAAACCGTGAAGGGGAAGCAAAGTCAAATCAAACACAAAAGTGGTAGAGCTGTATTGATGCTCATAATCTTTTTCTAAAATAGAAAAGGTAACTTCTTTTTTAATATTTTATTTATTATATTTATTTTATGTATATGAGTGTATTGCCTGCATGTGTGGAAGTACACCCATGTTCTGTAATGCATGCACACAAAGGGCAGAAGAGGTAGCCGCCATGTGGGTGCTGGGAATTGAACCCAGGTCCTCTGCAAGAGCAGTCAGTGCTCTTAACCACTGAGCCATCTCTCTAGCCCAATGCTTATAATCTTATACCTCACAACATAGATGCTGACAGAGCTCATCCCTGGATTTTCTCCCTCATGAGAAACACTGAGAACACTCTGTCTAGACCACATGATAACTTTGAAACCAGGATATTTTAAGATAGTATTTGCCATGGGAGGGTGTAGCCTTCAGGAGTTGCTTCACAAAGAGGAAATTTATCTGCTCTTGGTTCAGTTATGGTTCTTCCAAATCCTGACAGAAAATTTTGAGAACAATGTGATTTCCAGTCTGGAATTACTGTGCTATTTCCCAGGGAAATCACAGGCTAGACTCAAATCTTTAGCTCCTGGCTGTGCAAGACAATAAACTGGTCTGATGCTATGAGGGAATAGTACTAGATCTAGAACCAGCGTCTTGCCCATCATTCCTACCATGACACTAGGCAGCTGCCTCCAAGACTTAACTCACAACAAGCTTAGTTGTCACATCAGGATTGGATGGTTGCCCCGACCTGCAGGGTGGGAGATGGAGACTCAAACTCCCAGGGACCTGGAATGATGGGACAAGAGACATGAAGAATGACAGCAAGACAAAGAACTCTGATCAAGCTGCAAAAGTTTATTTTTCCACGGGGATTCTTACATGGGCTGAAGCGGGAAATTAGCTGGGGAAGGGGAAGGGAAGGTGGTGTCTCAACTGGTTAATGAATGTCCCTTAGGATGAGGGGAACTGGCTGCAGGACAAAGAAATTGGTGGTTGCTCAAGCTTATCTTTGAGTCATCAGAAAGGTTGCTTATCTTAGGGGGCAGGGAGGGCTGATCAGCAAGTTCTCCGGAGGCTGCTTGCCCTGGGGGGGCGGGGGGGCTGCCAGGCAGCGTGGTCTCCCACAGATGGTGTCAAATGTTTACCTGTAAATATGTGTATGGGAGAGGTCCAAGTTGCTGATAAGAGTCAAGTACATAAAAGCAGTGCTGAAGCTAAGGATATAGCTTAGTCAACAGTGCTGCCTTGCCTGCATGAGGCTCTGAGTTCAATTTCCAGCAGTGTAAAAGAAGAAATGAGAGAAGGAAGGAGAGAAGGAGGGAGGGAGGAAGGGAGGAAGGAAGGAGAGAAGGAAGGAGGGAGGGAGGGAGGAAGGAAGGAAGGAAGGAAGAAAGGAAGGAAGGAAGGAGGGAGGGAGGGAGGGAGGGAGGGGAGGAGGGAGGGGAGGAAGGAAGGTTAGATAACTGAGTCTGAATACTCTTCTCAACACTATAGTAAGGCTCCAAAGCTAAACCTCAAGTACAAAGCATTCTACTTGGTTTTCCCTTTAGAAAACAATGTCCCATTTCTACTGGAGACCAAAAGAAGGCTGCGAGAGCCTATTTCAGACTACAACCTCAACAAGCTTTCCAAGTGTCTCCCATATGTCCCCCAGTCTTCCTTCGTTCTGCTGTATTCACCAAGTAAAATAATACCTAAATGTACTACCTCTTCTGAGTTGAGATGGTCCATGTTGCAGCTACATTCTGAAGGTTTATGGTAGAACAATTTCAGGTCTCGAGGGTGTGTTTGGTGAGTCAAGTTTTGTTCTTTATGGTGAGAAAGAAACTTTCCTTTCCATTGTCAGTGGTTCTACTCTACCAAGCTGTCTTGACCTGCCCATGATCTGCCATGTGCAAAAATAGCCCACACTTGTCAAAGAGAAGACACATAGGGTAAGTTAAAGATGTTCTTTTTTGCTTCCCAAGTGACAGTCAAGCAGAAGTGTCCCAAGTTCCAATAAAATCAACTTGGAAATGATAATATGTATATTAGAGTGCAGACAAGGTCATCCAATAAGTTTCCTAAACACAGTGAGAACAAGTCTCCTCTTTAAAGAAATGCGTAGCAAGTATCCATTTGCTTCTACTTCCTCCAAAAAACTCATTAAAATGATTTTTAAAGGATACAAATCCACTGGCACATAAAGAATGAGAGAGAAAACAAGAAGAGACATTTGGAAGTTAAGAAGCACAGAGAAGAGAGAGAAGCAACTTGGCTGCGTTGGAAGCTGGCAGAGGGAAGGTGGTGCCAGGTGCTCATGAGTATGGTTTGAAGATGAGGCTGAAAACAGGAAACCCGGTGAAAAAACTTTAAAGGGACAATTTGATCCTCAGATTACATTCCTCTCTGGGAAACTGAATAATGTCTTTACATATACAGAACCCTGTAGGGGTTTAAAACAAAGAATTCTGGACCCCAGGGACACCACCATTTGGCAACAAGGTGCCAAATGCCTATGTGTATATGCATGCTGAAACTGGGCAGCCCCTACCATTCCCATCTCCAGCTTCCTTCTCTTTCTCAGCTTCCTGAACATTGGCCACCAGGACTCGGCCTCCAGCTAAAAGATTAGAAGAAACTTCTTTGGGGAGTCTAAACACCTGAAGACAAAAAAAAAAAAAAAAAAAAAAAAAAAAAAATCACAAAGGTACTAGCATTGGAGCCAGCTAGATCAATGCACACAAAGCCCATGGTCCAACAGCTTGTGGGAAAGGTAGCCACTGTTGACAAGAATTCCCTCTGCTCTCTCACTTTTCCAGCACATGTGCAATCAGGCAGAGCCTGACTAACTATGTCTGGATAACCAGCTGCAGGCAGGAGATGTGTCACACTGGGCTGAAACCTATAAGAACCACACAACTGTCTGGTGCTTTGTTCCACAGCTGAGGGACTCCAAAGAGACTGTGTGACCCAGATAAAGCAGTCACAAAATGATAGAAAGTTATGGACCTAGGCCCCTAGCACGGTATAGAGTTTTGTAGCTGGATATGCTATGTGAAAAATTATGTTGCATGAAGGACTGTTTCAAAATATAAGTCTACTCTCTCCTGACTAGATCAAAGCCATGTGGACACACATGCACACACACACAAACACACATACACACACAAACACACACATATGTGTGTGCGCAAAAAGAGTTTTCAATCAACATTTCAGGGTCTAGTGCTAAAATATGAACACGTGATGATCCCCAGATTCTGAAGGAGCCTCTCCTATAGACAAGAGTTGCTGGAACAGGTAGAAGAGGTAGCTTGTAGGAACAGTGATCAAGCTAAGGAAGAAAAACTCACTAACAATCTCAATAAAGCAGAAGATATTCCTCTCAAGAAACAAGACCACACATGCTAGAAGGAAGAAATTGAATTTAGAGAACCTTGAAAAAATGGTTCTTAAATTAAAAATATGATTGTAAAAAGTGAAATTCAATAGAAAGCATTGAAAGCATTGAGAAGCTCTCCCAGAAAATGAGGCAAAAAAAGATCAAAATGGAGAAAAAAGGGACACAGAATAAGAATATGAAAGCCTTGATGCACGTGGTCTGTTATTCCAATAATTATCACCATTGTTTTTGAAGAAAACTGGAGTAAAAATGAAAATGTATAAAAATTATGTAGATAACTCAATATAATTTCCAAGAATAAAAAAATTAAGTTTCTAATTAAAAAGGGGGCTTAATATGGATCCTGACCCACATATCTTCTGTGGTATGAACAAGTGTCTATTCACCCCAGACAGAGCACCAATACCAGACCAAGAAACAATTCCATCCAAGTTGAGCTTGGTGAACCACACTTACTCACAGCGCATGGGTGAGGGGTTACTTGCAGGAGTGTGGGTGAGCCCAAAGCAGCCTTACCCCAATGTGGATGACAACTTTCCCATAGCTATATAGATGGAGACCCCCCTTCATTTACCTTCCACACTTTATATGTATACTCTAGTACCTCCTGTGACCATAAAACCACATGCAGCTGGGGTGGATTTGTAAATAACCAGGAGATGTAAGAAAGAGTCGCTGGAATCTCAGGCGAGGGTCTGAAGACCCTCCCCACCCCCTTCTGTGAGAGGAGGCTTGATCTTGAGGGTCTCTTGCAAATAACCACCACTGCTCAGATTGTTATGCTCAGAGGTCAGCATTCCACACATACTTTATATTTGCCTGTTGCAGAAGTGATCTGGGCCAGCTCTCCTCATAAAAACAATGAAAAGTCTAAGTAAAATTTTGGAAACGTCATCATATAAACACTAATGAGTGAGTAGTAAATGTCTTATCCAAAGCCTGAGTGAAAGCAGGATCTGAGGAGGGAAACTGAAAAGCTGAGTGAAAGCAGAAACAGAGGGAGGTAAATTAAGGTTGCTTTCACCCTTAAGCTATTTGTCAAGCTAAGCGAAACAGAGCTTCAGTTTTTATGTGACAGCTAAGGTCACACCAGCAGGATAAGGGAGAGTCAGAAGGAAACCCATTCCACTTGGCCCCCATGCCCAGGGGCCTGCAAAGACAGGGGCTCTGACCTCCACAAAGCAGAAGGGATAACAATCTAAAAGCCCTCTTTGAGCAGCCATGACCACAACTGGCCTTCAGAAGATCTTCAACCCATATGTGTATGACCAGGATAGAGTCCAAAGTAAACATCCAGCCATAAATGAAGTTGAAAGCAATCCCCAGCTGGTAGTGCCCCCAAGACCTCCAGCTATGGCCAAAGTCAATAGTCTCCAAAGAAAGGCACTTTCATCCTTGTCCACAAAAAGATTCCCCACAAATTAGTTTCCCAGAAAATGAACAGCACACAGTTAAGAATAACCAAGTGGGGCTTGGTTCTGTCAGCATGGGACCTGAGATGGGACAGGACAGGGGAAAGCAGTACACAGTTACAGGAGGAGTCCTCTGTTTTCCTCCTTGGTACCTAATCAAGAGACAGGAAGACGTATTCCCACAATGACTAGTACATGAATGTTCATATTTAGCAGCTCTGTTCCTAATAGCCCCAAGCTGGAAACAATCCATGTCTTAATCAATAGGGAAGTGAGCAAGCAAATTATTAAATAGTAATGCAATATAAAGCTGTTCAGCAATAAAGACAAAAGCAGTTTTTAATAGGTGAATAAATTTGAAAATCTTTCACATCCTTGCTGCTTTCAATCCTGTGTGTGAGAACTGGGGCTGTAATTCAGTGGCAAAGCATTGTCCAGCATGCGAGAGGCTCTAAGTTCAATCCTTAACGCTACAACTAACAGCAACAACCAAAAGCCTATGTGTGGGAGAGTGGAGAAGGAAGGGGAGACTCAGCTTTCTCTCTGTTACATTCAGCTTCTCCTCTATCTCCTTTGCCATAACAGATGGTTGCTCTGTCTCCAGTGTTGGTCCTTGAGGACCAAGAGCTCATACTCCAGAGACCCTGGACTACCTTTCCAGCTGTACTTCTTAGGCAAAGTTCCTTTTAAAGCATCTCCAGGTCATTTCTTTTCCTTTGGTCAGATTGAATCATGGGAAATTCATATTGCCTTTCAGCATCCCAGTTCTCTGACATGGATCAGTCTCCAGTTCTCAGACATGGATCAGTCCCCAGTGTACTATGCCCTGAAACTTCAGGGAAGATTTTCCCCCTGCTTCCTGCTTGCCAGAATGTAGAGATTGGAGGAAGAGATGGATTGCATCACATATCAAAACTGTCCCACCACATATATTTTATCTCTCCAATTTCCAATTTTAATTATTTTATAGTCTAGAGTCAGCTGATGGGTTAAGGGTCAGAATTCTGCTCATTCTGTACAAGTTTTGCACAGATGCTTAGCTCCAGAGTCTGGAATGTACATATATGCTCTTGTTCTTGGCTTTTGGCATCTCCTGCATCTTCTGTCAGGTAACAGTTTAGGTAGTTGTGAGGAAACTCATCCTGCAAGGCTCAGGCAATCTCAGAGGCCTAGATTTCTTTGAACTGAGTCTCCCTGGTCCCAGACCATAGAGATTTGGTAACTCCAGAGTCATCATTAGGGCTTATTGACACATAAATACCTGGAATATGTGGTCCTATCTTGGTAATACAAAACAAAATGAAGTTTTCTCAGGCATCCCCTTGCCTCTAGTTCACAATCATATCAAAATCAAAATTCCAGATTAGCAGCACCTATGCTTCCACAACATCTAGTGATCTACTGCTAGCACTAGCTGTTCCCTAGCTAGGAAGCAAAACTTCTCTGCAATGAGTAGATGAATATGGGAGTCTGTACAGATGTCCTAGTGTTTGAGAATGGCAGAAAGCCGAAGTCCCTTTTCTAGTCAATAGGAAGTTTCCAAAGAGCACCCAGGTTCTTGTGAACAAACTGAATCATAGCTATAAAAGATTGCTGAAAGGGACCTTGGGCACATTTTAATCTAAATAAGTAGTAAACAAGCTCACTGTCAGACGAGCATTTAATTCATGTCACCACCCTGACCACTGAGCCTCACCTTGGTAGTACTCAGCAACATAAAATGGCATAAGAGATAGACACTGCTGCCATCACCAGGTCTACCTAATTTTCCTAGGTGAGGAATGTCACACTGCCATTTGCTCAAGGTCACAAGTCTAATCAACAACAGAGAGAAAACCAGATGCTCGGTTCAGTGTTCTTTCAGCCTCCTCACCCCAGTACATGGGAAAAGAAGCCCTTACTTCTTACTTACTTTTGTTCCATCTCCCCCATGAATTCTCTCCAAAAACTGAAGTCTTAATTCCAGTTGTCAGTGAAGCCCAGTTCCACGTTGCCCAGTCTCTCCTGAACCACAGTACCTTTCTTTCATCCTGAGGTCTTTTGAGGAAGCATTAGATTATGTACAGATGCCTTTGCATGGACCAGACCACTTAGCTCACTATTTCTAGAGCCTCCTGATGTTTGCAAAAAGTTAGGTATTGTGCTTTCAAGTAAAAGGGTCTAACCTATTCCTGGAAAAGTGAAAATGGAATATGTCTAAGTGCCATTTCACAAAAGCACTAGATGAAACAGATGGCATGGAAGTCCTTGAGCCTAAAAGGGGCAAGAGGAAACAAAACCCATCACTTCAGATGCTCAACATCTTTCTGGATCCTTCTCTGATGAACGTGCCTATCTCTGTGCAGAATGGAAAGAGTTTGTGGGTTAGAGGTGACCGTGAATGTGGACGGAAAGAAATAGTGATTTCTATTCCTGGGTTGCATATTACTGTTCCATATGGGGGTTGAGCCAAAACATATGGCATTCCATCTGCAAGACAGGCTGGCTGGGTCTCATGAATAGCATTTAATGCAAGTAAATTCAGCCTGATTTGGTCTGCCTCCAAAGGAAAAGAAAAGTCAGTGATTCAAATATTGTGTAAAACCATTGAAATTAATGGCACAAAACAAGACTCATTTGTATTCTGCCTAATTTAAAAGATGTCTATGTGGTGTAAAGTAATGAATTAGTTACGGGGGTGTTTGGACTGAGCGTTCGATAGGCTCCTTGAGAGAACAAAATGCCTTTTTTCTCCCTTCTTTCAAGCCACTCTCTATTGAGTTATTTGGAACCATTCTCCCAGGAAATACACTAAGAATTTTGGCTTCTACAATGGGCCAGACTTCAAGAGGTTCACAACATCAGACACAGCTGGTCCCTCCTCAACACCCCCAATCCAGGGTGGGAAAGGAAACACAAGAAGATGTTCTTTTTAAAACTTACATAATATAGACATCTTGTGAGTGACAGAGCAGTTAGTGCCTGTCCAGGAAATCATAAACCGCCGAGAACCAATCGTCTTCAGCAGATCCAAAGGGCAGGAAACCTTCCCTTTCCCAAATGCAATAAAAGAGTGAACTTGGACTTCATTTTTGAATGATGGCACTGTGCTGCCATGTAACACATTCCACTGAAATATCACCTGCAGCTCCAACTTAACAGCAGTACCACTATTGCTCTCCCACTGAACTACATCATTAATGTGACTACAGTCCCTAATGAATGATGACAGGCGAGGTGGTTATGAAAATTCATTGTAGCAAGACTGTGGAACCCTCCTCCTTGGCCCCCTCCCCCAGACTCCCTAGACCCCTGCCCCTATTTAGGACTAACTGCTCTTTTCGCTTCTGTAAATCGCTTGGCTTGAGGAAACCAGAGGGACAAACTGCACTGTCTCCATTTTGACCGTTGATTCCTCCGTTTTTGTGATGTGTCATGGTCATAGACTAGGCAAGCCCGGGCATGTCCAGAGGGCCTGGGCAGGTTTGAGGCCTTATAAGGAATAAACAGGGTCCTCTAGCCCTGAAGATAGCAGTCAGCTCATTCCACCCACCAATGAGAGGCCTCCAAGACTGTAACCAATCAATTCAAAAGTATGTTGGCGCGGGGGCACGGGCTCTTTGGACCAGTCAAAATATAACTCTGTCATTCCCTTCCTCCCTTTGTCTGAAACCTATGAAAAGCTCCCTCCCCCTGTAATCTGGGCTCTGAGACGAACCTACCACGTAGTTTGGTCTGAGAGTCTGAGCTTAAGCCCGAATAAAGACTCTTTGTTTTTGCATGCTCTCTGGACTCCGTGGTAATTCTTGGGGATCCATTCTCTGGACACAACAAGACCCTGCTTTGTGTCAAGCATCATGAGAGACAGTACATGTGAAGTATCCAATTTCTTTCTTGTAATCCTTTTAGGAGCTAGATTCTCTGCTCTCCACTTTACAGAAGACACTGCAATTCAACATTGCCAAAGTCACAGTGAGGAAGCTGCAGAGGCAGGGAACCAGGATGTTGGTCCTACCCCAAAGCCCATGCTGAAACTAAAAAGGAAAAGTTGCTCCATTTCCCTGAAGAATGCCTATCAGGCCTGCTATATATTTCTCCTTGGGGAAGGCCAGGCTGTTGTGAGAAGTACTAGTGAGTCCAAATAAGCTGACAGGGAAAACAGCTACTCTCCCACCCTTATTCAAAGCAGAAGACAGGACTTTGTCCCAAACCCCAATGGCATCAGTCCCAGCTGAACCACAACTGACCTTGAAAAGATGGTGCTCGCACTCCCTCACACTGGCTTAACAGCTTATGTTCAGATTCAGACCAAGACATGGGTGTTGATAAAACCCCACACCAGACCAAAGATTACAACATCCCACTCTGCCCATCATTCATTCCCTGAGGGCCAAAGATTGGGGCTACTTAGGGCCCATCATTCATTGTTTAGTCACATAGTTTCAGACCTATTAGAGCAAGCTTTTTCTCACAAATGAAATTGGCAAACAGAATATCCCCATTTGAAGAGATGGTAGTCTCGTGGCTTTCTTGAGGACAAACAGTAAGAGTCTAAGGAATTTAAGATCTCCTACCATCATCATTGGAAACCCACTGTTTTGTTTTTGTGGGTTTTTTTTGTTTGTTTGTTTGGTTTTGGTTTTGGTTTTAAGCTTTTACAATTTTATTAGAAATTTAAAGAAAAAGAAATCCTCAGAGCAGGCGAACTGGTAATCTTGGCAGCTGCCTTGAGGAGGTGAATGGTGGGAAGAAAGAAAGAAAGAAAGCCATAGAGCCTTCCTGGGCAGTCAGACACATGGCTGACTGGCAGCTACATGGCTAGGAGAAGGAGGCTTTAGAGAAAAAGGAAAGGAATGCAAGATGCAAGGGGCAGCCCAAAGCCTTAAAGAAAGCATGTTTAGTAAGAAAAGCATGAAGAAGAAAAGGGAAATTATGCTTCCCTGAATTCTTCAGGGAAGCAGGCAACTCACAGACTACATGGCTGTAGCTAGGAAGTTCTGTGCCCATAGGCAGGATTACAGGCAGGAAAAAGTCACTATCTCATTAATGCACTAAGTATTCTGCCCGTCTATTTAGCATAACCTGACTTCCTATGACCAGATGATTGACCAGTTAAACTTGCATAAAATGGAGGTGCTCGGGGTATTACATTCCTCACAGATTCTGGGACATAAGTCAAATATTTGACTTGTTTTGATTTTGAGGCTCATATTGGATCCTTAGAACCCTAATTTGATGGCATTTGGACACCTCTTCATCTATCCGGTTAGACAGTTTAGGAGGCATGGGCCCACCGTAAAGGCTAAGAAGACTATTACCAGAGTTCCAGTAAATGTCAATTACAACTGAATTATTGGCATAAAAACAGCAAACCTCACCTAAGGCCATTTATGAGCCATCTTCCTTTAGGAACAGTAGGTCTGGCCCCCTTCTGTTCTATAGCACCATTTTAGCTAGAGAGTTAACCTGTCTCTCCAACCGCCCAATGGAGTCCTATAGACGTCCGATGTCTCTGTCTATCTGAGAGCTTAGAAGCCTAAAATGTTATTACTCGTGGCTAGGGTGGCAGCACCCAGGGTATCAGAGTTTGCATTGTCTGTTTCTAAAAGGATGGTGGCGAGACTTCTCTTGGCCCTTGAGAGACCTGGGTTAAGGTGAAGTGGGAAACCCACTGTTCTAGAATCATCTTCACCTTCCATCTGGAGAGAGTCTGGTAGACTCAATCATGAGCACCTTAAACGTCAGCCACCTGCTAGGAAGCAGAACTGTTTGGAAAGCTACCATGCTTGTTGGTACAAGCCATCTTCATCATTGCATACATTAAGCAAAGCATACCCTCTTGATCACAAAAAGTGGAGTTCAAGGGAGCCCAGCACTCATCACTTCCAAGAGGCAACATTATCAGAACCCTTTGGTTAGAGTGACCTTTCTTTCATAGCAGACCACACAGCATATGCAAGATGATTATGCCTCCCTTATCACTGCATTTGAAGAAAATTATGGAAAATGGTCCATGCTTTTTAAGTGCTACTTTCAAGACACAAATGAAAAGTACAAGGAAATTAAAAAATGAGTTAAATTTCTGGTATCCATTCTCAGCAAAAGAACAAACCAATAGAGGCTAGGGGAGGTGGCTCAGTTGGTAAAGTGCTTGCCATACAAGCATGAGGACCTCAGTTCAAATCCCCAGAACACACATTGAAAAAAAAAAAAAAAACAAGCTGCGCACAATAATCCTACTGCTGGGGAGAGGGATACAGGGCTCTTCTGGGGTTTGCTGGCTAGCTAGTCTAGCTGAATCAACAAGTTCACTTTCAATGACAAACCGTATCTCAAAAAATAAGATGGTGAGTAATTGAGGAAAACACATTAACCTCTGGCCTTCATGTGTATGCAAACGTGCAGGAATACACACAGGAAACAAAGAATAAACTACTAAAGCTGAGCATTCTAGGGCAGGCCTGCAACCCCATTACTCAGGAGGCTGAGCTAGGAGGATCACAAATTTGAGGCTAGCCTGGGCTACATGACGAAAGTATTTCAAAAAGACAAAAAAGACAAAAAATAATAATAAAATGTAGATTCCTTTAAAAGGTGGATCAGGGACTTTCTTGGCTAGAAAAGTGTGTGTGTGTGTGTGTGTGTGTGTGTGTGTTGTGTGTGTGTTCTCTTTTTTCATCTCAGTGGTTGGTATGAGGCTTAGCACAATTAATTTCAGGTTTCCCTATTTCAGACCACACATAATCAGAGTTCTTCATTGAGAAGCAATTTGCCAGCGTCTGACGCAGCAAGGGCCAATGCAGGTGCCAATCCCAGGCATGGTTGTAAAAGTGAAGACACAATGTGAAGTAAAAACAGGGCTGAGCTGGTCTTAGCAAGAGGGCCTGGCTGCCCATGCTCAGAACCATCTCCTGCTTCTCAAAGAAAATTTGCTTCCAAGTCCATGCCTCAGGGAATTTACCATATGCTGAGACACTGACCCCTGTCTGTTTACTCCCTTCCAGGGTTGAGTCCAAACAACATGTTCTGATAGACATTTCTTCTGATCCCCACTCTGCATCTGTCCCATATAAGCCTATATCCCCCAAATCCCTAGCTAAGACCAGCCTCTCCTCACTTTTCCAATATCTGAGCTGCAAACAAACCCAGATCTCTACCTCCTGAATGAAGGGGCCTTTAAATCTCCTAACGTGTGCAACAAGCACAAATCATAGTTTCGCAATATTATGTGCAAGTCATAAAACTTTCCGCATCATTTTAAAAGCTTATTTCTGTGTGAGGCCATAACTTCAGAGTAGGAAGAAAGTCCAACTGAGTCACTGAAGAATTCTTTCACCTCCCCAGGAATATCCTCCAATCCTGGGGGCTACCTGATGCCAGTGTACATGGGTAAGGATGCCATGTTGTCTTGGATGCCATCTGTCAACTCAGGAATATACCCATACCACCTTGGTTCCTTTCCTTGGGCCCTTCAGGCCAGTGCTCCCCTAATTTGTTGGAAGACTATTGATTCTGTGCTTCAGGGATTTGGATGGGACTGGGGGATAGTTTCTAGTTTCTACTCTATCTCCCTTAAAATGATATCTAGAGAGGTGGCTTGGCAGTTAAAGCATGTGCTGCTCTTCCAGAGGACCCAAGCTTGCTTCCCAGTATCCGTGTCAGGTAGCTCACAACCACTTGTAATTCCAACTCCAGGGATTCCAGTACTCTCTTCTGGTTTCTGTGAGTGCTTGTGGTACACACACACACACACACACACACACACACACACAAAACACTGTACAGCAAGGCTGCCCTATCTTGAGCTCTTGGCCACTTCTATGTCTGTCTTCTGAAAAACCCAAACTCCTTATAGCTGGCACCTTCCTCTACCACATGCCCAGGACAGGTACCCAAAGGCCCTTGGGGTTTTTCCATAAGTCATGGAGTTGGAGTTGTGGCTTGTGCTGGATAGCTTTAGTGTCAACTTGACACACCTGGGTTGAGGGAGCCTCAATCGGGGAATTGCCTCTATTGGACTGGCCTGTGGCCATGTCT
>NW_008355272.1:3786783-3800896 GCF_000622305.1 Nannospalax galili
GTTCCTGCCCTGAGTTCCTACCTTGGGCTCCCTGATGAACTGCGACCTGGGAGATGTAAGACAAATAAACCCTTTCCTCCCCAAGTTGGTACTGGTCAGAGTGTTTTGTCACAGCAATGAAGAAACAAACTAAGACATGGCTGTTGTCACTGTTGAGGCATTTTTCTGTTCCATTTGTCACCTCCTGGGTATAAGTTTTAAAAACCCGTGCAGGGGAACCATCTCCCAGTGTCCTGTCACCTGGGGAGAAAGGAGAAGCGGCCAGAGTCATTCAGAGAGTGAGGTTTGGAAGCAGGAGATCTAGGTTCAAACAGTAGCTGTGACTCTAGCAGCAAGGCCTGTGCTGCTTAGACGTTCCCACTGATCTGTGTGCACAGAGATGCCTTGTGATGGTTACTCTTCATGGTCAACTCAACTTGGCTTAGAGTCACCTAGGAGACACATTTCTATGCATGTCCATGAGGGCATTTTCAGAGAGGTTTAACTGAGGAGGGAAGACCCACCCTGAATGTTGGCAGCACTATGCCACGAGCTGGGGTCCTGGAGTAAATAAAAAGAGAAAACAGGAAAGAGTGAGATGAGCACCAACATCCATCTCTCTCTTTGTCCTGACTGTGGGCACTGTGACCAATCACCTCAAGCTCCAGCTGCCATGCCTTCCTGCCCCAGTGGACTGCATCCCTTTAAACTGTGAGCTGAAGAAATCTTTCTTCTCTTGAGTTGCTTTTGTCAGGAATTTTGTCACAGCAACTAGAACAGTAACTAATATACGCCTATTGGACGGATAGGGAGGTTGTGTGAAATCTGTGCAGTCTCTGGTACACAGTGAGATGTAAGGACTCAGAGAATGCAGTTACTTGCATCATCACAGCCAGCAGCCCTGCCCTTCCCATTCATTCAGCCTTGCCAGGGCCAGCAGAGTCAGGGAAGGGGTTTCTCTCTCCTCTGTCTCCTCTGATTAGAGAGGCATAGGTGTCATACTCCTGTTCCCAGGAAGGCACTGTTTTTATGACCTGACTCAGTGGTCCTGAATATGTCCTGGATCTGTGGCATGAAGGGAGAGGGAACGGGGAGAGGAATGTCTACCTTGGGCTGGGGCTGGGACACTCTCCTCCCCTTTGCTTAACCAGTCCATTGTTTCCCTCGGCACAGATTTTGAGTCACCAGGGGAAGCATCAGAGACTGGTATATTGCTCCTCACTGGAGTTCTAGCTAATTAATTGCCATGATGTCTTAGAGTGTCACCTTAGAGGGCCACCTTAGAGTGGCCCTCGTGTATGGGTAAAATTTCTAAAAACAGGGATTTCTGACACCGAATGAACCCAAGGTTTCTGGGCCCCCAATGGTCTGAAGACGGAGCCCAGAGCCTCATTTCCAGTGGCTTCAGGCCAAAGCTAGGATTTTCCTTAGGGACCCACTAGCTTTCTCTTGGTAGCCTTTGCATAGGCACATATGTAAGTCCCTGGGCAAGTGTCCAGGGACACAAGTGAGACGAGGCATGCTGAGCTCCATAAAAATCCAGTTGCAAATGCTCCTTGGATAGAAACCTCTAAGTTTAGTCAGGTCAAAAGAGTTCATCACAAAAGCCAGGGACAGCTCTCTGATAATGCATCTGCTTTTAATTTTTGCTAGCTCCAACCTGGCCCAGACACAGGGATGGAGTACAGGGTTCTAGAAGAGGAGTGAGGGTGGATGAGGGCATGAGAACACAAGACTACCTCACTACGGAGGGTGAGGCTTGGCCACTTGGCCCCTGGGCTCAGCAACAAGATTTGTTATGGGATAGGTGGGGTTGGGGCTCTGAGAGACCACAGAGTGAAGAATATTAGAGGAAGTGAAATCCTAGGGCTTATTTTAAAGTCTTGCTTTATTTCTTATAATTCACTCAAATCCTTGGTAGCACTTTTTAAGATGATTTGTGTTGATCCCTTAGAAAGTAAACAGAAGGACCAATGTTATCTCTGGGGCCAACAGACTACTGAATCAGATACCCCCTGCTAGCAGATTCCACCACCCTCTTCAGTGCTTATGGGTAGATTTTACAGATATACATGGGAGCTAGACACTGACACAGAGCTGCTGATGAGTGATCATTCATTCTCTGAGGGGGGAAGAAAGAAGAAAGCATTGGATAAGTGCTTGTTACTGTGTACTCCACATAACTTAAAGGAAAAAAGACATTTTGACTCTTGGCTTCAGATTCAGTCCATGGTCACTTGGCTCCATTATTTCTAGGTGAATGGTGAGGCAAAACATCATGGCAGAGGGCAGGGCAGAGGAAAGCCACTCACCCTATGGAAGCCAGGAAGCAGAGACCATGAGAGGAAGGGGCCAGGGGCAGGATAGACATGACATGCCTCCAGTGATCTGTTTCTTCCAGCTAGGCCCCTGGTGAGGCTATCACCCTCATAATCCAATGGCTTCTCAACAGAGCCACCAGCTGTGGACTGATTCCTCAACACAGGAGCCTTTTGAGGGGCATTTTATATTCAAACTATAAAACAATAGCTATCAATCCATTTATTCATCAGGTGGTTTTTGGCACCCACCATATTGACAGACCCTGTACAAGGTGATCAGGATGCAAGATGAAGAAAACAGGCCTGGCTTTTGCCCAGCTCTAGCTCCCAAACAGGCAGAATAAACAACCACCAAACCATCCTTCCAGCACTGTTGTAAAGATGGTTCTTCTGAGTGATGAGGAGGCCAGGGGACTAGGACAGAACACAATAGGACTAGGACAGAACACAATAGAAGAGCTAACCAACAACCTATGTTATTAAAACATTATATTTTATTATATTTTAAACATCAGATTCTGGAATAATGTGAACATCAAAATTTATTAGCATTACACCCTGACTGCAGCTAACATCTATTAAAGAACAAGGTTCTAGATACTGTTCTGCTCTGCATCTTAGTAAGCCATGATTCTGAAGCATAGCACGAGACTAAGAGTGGTCGGAAAAGCAGGCTGGTCAGAAGCAAATGTGTATCTTAGGCAGAACTGCATCTTCCTAATGTTTGTAGGTTGAAGTCCTCTTATTTGGGGGGGGGGTCTTTTTGACACAGGGTCTCCCTATAGCCCAAGCTGCCCTGGAACTCACAGCGATTTATTCACCTGCTTTCTGCCTCCCAAGTGCTGAGACTAAAGGCATGTACCACCATGCCCAGTTGAAGTTTTAACTCTTAATACCTCAAAATTTGAAAACTGGATCTGTGAAAAAAAAAAAGTCATTATGTAAGATGAGGTCATTATGGTAGCCCTAGACCAGTATGACTGGTGTCCATATAACAGAAGATTAGGATACAAATCTGCACATGTAAAGAAACAGGAGTTGGTGGGGTAGGGTACACAGCATCTATGAGGCAAGGAGAGAGACCCTAGGAAGACCACAACCTGCTGATTCCTCGCCCTTAGACTTCCATCTATCAAAATCTGAGGAGTGAATTTGAGTCCCCAGTCTTCATTACAGCCCCCTACAGGTCTTCATTATGGGAGCCCCAGCAGACTTCCCCAGTGGAGAAGACTGTCTAGAAAGGAGTGAGGCCCCTCACTCCACCCAGCAGAGCCCCTCCCCTACCTGCCCCACACTCATTTACTCTGTGTGCCAGCCAGAAGATCCGGCTTCTCCTTTACTCAGGGCAGACTTGGGGTCTCTGCCTATAGAGGTCGAGGCCACTGACATGTCCAGAAACTTGTGGCAGCACCCTGTTTTCGATAAATGCCTTTACCTCCAACACACTGTTTGCTTTCTCCAGGCTGACTGTTGCTGGGGTCTGAGAATCTCGTGCCCTCCTGCAGGTTCTGTAGCTGCCATATGCCCATATGCTTCTTACCTGCTCCCCTCTCCTTCTAACCAGGAGTGAATATAAAACAGCCTCATGAAGGTCACCAGCAACCACTGTGTATGCCCACTCCTCTTCCAGAGACAGAAACAGCCAAGTTGATAGTTTAAAGGAGATTATCTGTTCAGATATAATGAGTCACTGTGAAAACTGCATTCTGAGAGAACAGGGGAAACATCACAATAGAATGAAGATGGAGAAGAAAAGAATATTCATCCAATTAGTGGCTCTAACATGTCCTCATTATGCACCTGCTCCTGACGTTTGCTAGTCATGTTGGATCTGAGCTGTAAAAAATATATCTTTTGAAAGGCAGATTGACATTTGCCATAGCCATCCCCCGCTCACTCGCCCCCTAAAATCTAAGTACTTACCATGACAAGTGAAATTAGGAAGAAGGGAAGCAAGCAGGGCAAAGAGTCAACTCCCAGCAAATGATAGGGGTCACTATGGTGGGGAACAGGAGAGGGACAGAGCCATAGAACATTATTGCTCCATGTGAATGGCTGTCCTCTTCCACACCATGGTGTGATTTCCTTTTTAGGGAACATTTAATAAGATACAGAAGCCAGATTTGGTTGAGCTGAATGCAGGATTGCCATAGCAACCTTCCCTTGGAGGTTATCCAAGTCAGGTAGTGACAGCAAAGCTGAACTAAAGGTCACTCCTACTGAGAAAGATGGCCATTGATAAAGTATTTTAACAAGACCCAACGGAGCTGGTATTTGAAAGCTACCTTCAGAGGATCAACTAGGCACTAGGAACAGGAGGTAAACAACATCAGGGAGAGAGTGGGGGTCCAGCAAGGAATTCCACCAGAACCCAGAGCAGCCTGGAAGCTGTCAAACACTTTGCCCTCCACCACAAGCTCAGAAATGAAGTCATTCTTCATTGCTTATGGGTGGGTTAACAAGCATTTGAATAAGGCACATGGGTGGGAAAGAAACATACATGCATCACTGTGTATCCCAACAGTGCATCCCTAGAATGCTGTAAATAAGCTGCCTTGTTACAAATGGAATCGTCTTGACCACTATCACATCAGGGGTGCTGTATGTAATCTCTGTTCTCTTAGGAAGTTGCTGTTCTAGTTTGGTTCTCTATTGGTATACCAAAACACTGGCCAAAAGCAATTTGGGGATGAAAGGGTTTATCTCACCTTACTGATGACAGTCCATCATGAAAGGAAGCCTGGCTGGAACCTGGAGACAGGAACTAAGCCACAGACCATAGACATATGCTGCTTACTGTCTTGCTCCTCTGGCCTGTGCTCAGTCTGCTTTCTTATGCAACCCAGGACCACCTGCCCAGGGGTGGCACTATACACAGTGGGCTAGGCCTTTCCATATCACTCAACAAACAAGAAAATGCCTCACAAACATGCCCTCAGGCCAATCTGGTGGAAGAAATGCCTCAGTCGAAGTTCCCTGTTCTCAGGTGTGTCAAGTTGACAGCTGGAGCTATCCAGCACAGTAGCTTTAACACCTTGTGTTAATCACACAGAGGGCTGTGATTTCAACAGACTTCCAGAGAGTGCTGGGTTCTGGCCTCCCTCTGTCATAGGGGATGAGAATGCAGGAGACTGCCTGAGAGTGCCCAGATCCTGCCTCCATGTGGTACTGATCTGAAGCCATCAGTGTCCTGGGTTATCTCTAGGGAGTTCTCCTTGTAGAACTCTTCTATAGGATTAGTGGAGTTTGGTGAGGACATAGTGTTTTGGCTTTTCCTTTTTATTATTCTTTCATTGTGATTTTGGCATGTGAATTTCTTTTGTTGTTTATGATTCTGATATGAGACATGATTCTGATATGAGAAGTATGCTTCTGTTTGTATTATTCAGGTGCCTAGATCCTTTCTTTATTGGTTATGTAAAACTGGTTGGTATAGTGTTCAGGTTCTCTCAGGTTTAATTTGGAGGGAACTGATGGCTTCAGATCAGCTATTCAGGAGTACCCACAAAAGCCCAATTCAGGTTCCAGTCAGGTACACTCAGGCTTCCTTCACCACATGGATGCAGGGCCCGGGAGCTCTCAGGCAGTCCCCTGCATTCTCAGGCCCTATGCCAGATAGAGGCCAGAGGGAAGCCAGAACTTGGCCCTCTCTAGCAGTCTGCTGAGATCAGAGCTGCTACACAGATGGAGGTCCAAACCCACCCTCTCAGGCTGTCTGTAGGATCTCAGCCTTAGCCTATGAAAGCCAGATCTCATATCTGTCAAATTTTTAAATTGTCTTGCTTTAAGTTGTAAATTCCACTTCTATACATCTGCCCCCACACAGAGATATATGGACACAGTTGGTCATTGTAGCATTGTTAGCAAAAGAGTAGAACAGCCTAAAGTCCGTCAACAAGAGAACGATTTGAATGAACAGTGAAATGTTCATGAAATGGAATAGCTGTTAGAAAGAGTGAGATTCATACACATTGACAGAAAGCAACCTCCCCATCAGGATAACTGAAAAATGCAAGCATAGAATCATGAGCACTTTATGTCCATTTAAGTCTTTCGTGTGTGTGTGTGTGTGTGTGTGTGTGTGTGTGTGTGTGTTTATATACGTGAATGCATGTGTGTGTGTTCATGTGCACTTGTGTGCATATGTGTATGGAAGTCAGGAGAGAACCTCAGATGTCCTTCCTCAGGTGCTTTCTTGCTTTATTCATTTACTTTTTAGACAGGAGTCTATCACTGCCTTAGAATTCAACAAGTAAACTAGCTGGCTGGTTGGCCAGCATACCCCAGGAATCCACCTGTTTCTGCCTCTCCAGTGCTGGGATTACAAGTGCAAGCTACCACATCCAACATTTTTTACATGGGTTCTGGGACTCAAACTGCAAGGCAAGCATTTTCCTGACTGAATTATCTTCCCCAGCCCTCCTTTGCCTTTCTATAATTAGAAATTTGTACAATAGGTGTGAATTAATTTTTCAACTTAAAGGTTAGAGTTAAGGTCATCTAGGCTTGGAATTAAGCACAATTGGTTCCACACAGTGGACATTGTTGGTACCCCTCTCTCCCTTCTCTAACAGAACCTCAGCTTTCTTCAGGAGCCTATCCCACCCTTCTATCTGGTGTGACTCTAGGGACATAAAGTGACCCAGTTCCCAGGCCAATGAGTCTCAATGTGAAAATTCATCAGAAGAACCTCAGGAGCCCCCTTTTACAATTTCGATGTAAAATGCTCTCCACAGCCTGGTCCCCAGCTGGTGGAGTTGTTTTGGAAGGTTGTGCAACCTTCAGGAGGTAGGGTGTAACTGGAGGAAGTAGATTGCTAGGAGCAGACTTTATGGACTATAGTTCAACCTTGCTCCTGACTGCCAACAGCCAGGTAACCAGCTACCACATGCCACCACTGTACCAGCTCTGAGCCACCCACAGCCATGCCTTTCCTGACCATGATGAACTACATCCCCTGAACATGAACCGAAATAAATCTTCCCTCCCCAAAGTTGTTTCTGTCAGGTATTCTATCACAGTGACACAAAAAGTAACTCCTAGAGAGTATTTCAGACTGCTTTTGAAATGATACACTTAGATGTTTCCCTTCAAAGGACTTGTGTAGCTGGCCTGGAGGCCACTCTGAGGATCCTTGATAAAATCTAAGTGAAGAAAGCCTCTCCTGTTTGCTGAAACTGCCTCATAGCTAGAATGCCGATACCAAGAGACATGGTGAGATATATGATGGGAACTTCTTAGAAAAGTTTCTTAACAGAGTCGTAGGGCAAAGGAAGACTATCTCTCCATCCTTCCCTTTACCCTTGAACATGAGCAAGGGTAAATGAGGAATGACCACTCCTGGCAAGTGACCTCTAATTAGGAGAGAAATCAGCCTCCAAATGTCACTAAACTGAAAGATTCAAGTCTTTGAAGCCCAAGGTCCGTGGACTACTTGACTCCTTCTATGTTAGCCAACACATTTGAATGTAGTCTAAGCCCCTCTATGTTAGGACTTCAGCTGTCAGTAGACAAGTGCACCCTAACTTATACAAACACAATAAATACTATTTTAAAACACATATTTCCCTAAACAGTAAAATGTGCTTACTAAAATAAAAACAGATTAGGGAAAATATTTGCAACCTGCCCCTCATGGGCCTATCTCAGTGAGCAGACAGGTCACATGAACCTTTGCACTTCCTTGAATTGTGTGCCATGCAAAAATAGATAATAAGGAAATGTGACTGAGTGAGATCTTAGAGAAAGAACTTTATTTAATAAATAACTCCCAAGGGGGGTGAGGAAGGTGTCTCGGAGGCTGAAAAGGGAAAGTCCTTAGGAAGAAATTGATTAGAGCATCTATCTCCCCTGTACCCCACAAAGTAGAGCCTCTAAGTTTCTCTCACATCTGTCTTTCAGAGCACTGGCCAGCTCTTCTCATGTGACTCCTACACTCCCTGGATATGTCATCATGTTAAGTCACCCAGTCCTCAGGCTGTTAACCAACACTGCCTCTCCCAGCCATCCCTGGGTGGCATATAGTTGACGTGGGGTGTAAGAGGACACTGAACTTAGACTTGCTGAAGTAGTGACAGAATTTTAGTAATTTCATCTAAAATGGCACTTCACTCTCACCCATGACACTAATCTGTCATCAGCCAAGGTTGCAGATCCATGACATAAAAATAACTCTTGAAAATCAAAGGAAAGGGGAAAAAACCCCACCTTAATGGAAAAATTTGCAAAGAACATGAACAAAGAAATTAAAGAAGAAAAACAAACTGAAAAAGATGTTCGACCTCGCTAGTAATAACATGAGTGGAAATTAAAACAATATTTCAGCTAGCAGATGAGCAAAGATTTTTTAAAATCAATTATAACCAGTGTTGGCTGAGTATGCAGAAAGGGGAACTCCCACACTCTGGTGATAAGACAGTAAGTGAAGAAAAATTCAGTGATACCTCTCCAAATTTAAAATCAGCTGACATGGCCCCATGATTCTGCATCTAGTCACTTACCTTAAGGAGTCCATAAGATAGTGCTGTGGTGTGGATATGGTTTGTCCCCTAAAGGCTCATGTGGTAGAGACTTGGTTCCCATTATAATGAGCTGAGTAGTGGAACCTTTAATAGAAGAGCCTAGTAGGAGGTCATTAAGTCATGGGAGAGGGTCACCTCTGGAAAGATATGCCCACCTCATATGAGTGGATTAGCTCTCACAGAACTGGATTGGTTTCAAGAACAGGCTGTTATAAAGAAAATTTGTCTACATTAGCTAACTCCCCCTCCCCTCTCTCCTCTCTTTGCCTCTCTCCTTCCCTATTACATGCACTTCTACTTGGTGAGAACTTCTTCCATGTTAGGTTATACAGCAAGAGGCCCTTACCAGATGCAGGCACTGAATCTTTTTATTTACTTGCCTCTAGAACTGTGGAATAAATAAGCTTATTTTCTTTATGAAGTGTAGCCTTGGGTGTATTATTATAGCAATGCAAAATGGACTAAAACAGACAGCAAGCAAGCAAGAAATAAAGAATGCTTACAGAGCATTCTTACAGTGAGAGCATCCTCAATCTCTGTCAGCATTAAAAATAACCGACACTTCTGGGTGCTTGTTCACTCTGATTTGTGATGTATTCATTTCTACAGTATATCTCATGCACAATAGTAATATCTATATCTAGTTTGGGGTGCTGGAGTGTGAATCCCAGAGTTTTGTGCATGCGAGACAAGCACTTTACCACTGAGCTGCATTCACAGAAGCAGCAGCTGTACTTATATGAATTACATGTATTGCTAGTTAACCTCTATATGCTGCAACGAATACAGCAGCATTTCTAGAATGAGGAAATAATTAATGAATCTTAACTTGTAAAGAAATGTGTAAGACCATAGAGTCAACTGAGTTTCAACTTCAGGCACAGCTGCAGAGATCTGCGCTGTCCCTTTTCCTTTGTTTTTGCTCACTTTCAGATGTGCTTACATTCATGACACAATGGAATTTTTACTTAAGATTGTGTTTCTAATAGAGAATGTCCAATTCTATTTCCTTCCTGCCTTTTCCCTGAATGAAGAGAGCAAAACTATGAGTCTCCATGCTGGATAGCTTTAGTTGTTAACTTGACACACCTGAGTTGAGGGAGCCTCAATTGGGGAATTTCCTCCATTGGACTCTCCTGTGGCCATGTCTGTGGGACATTTTCTTGATTGTTGAGTGATGTTGGAGGACCAAGCCCACTTTGGGCAATGCCACCCCCTGGGCAAGTAGTCCTATGTTGTATAAGAAAGCAAGCTGAGCATGGACTAGGGGAACAAGCCAGTAAGCAAAGTTCCTCCATGACCTGTGCTTTAACTCCTACCCCCAGGTTCCTGCCCTGAGTTCCTACTTTGGGCTCCCTGATAAACTGTGACCCTGGAGATGTAAGCTGAATAAACCCTTCCCTCCCCAAGTTGGTATTGGACAGGGTGTTTTGTCACAGGACTTGAAAGGCAAGCTAGAACAGGCTTCTTCCAGATAAAGAAGGTAACAGGAGACCCTCCCCCAAGGAAAAGCTGGGACCCTAAACACTGCATCCTGGTTTAAGACTGCAAACCCACTTCTCCAAGGACTATAAGGAAGACTTTCTTTCTCAAGTTAACTACTTTTTGATAAGTAGAAATGAAAAAAAAATCCCCTGGGAGTTTGTAATCTCAGGTTAGACTCATTCAAGTTCACAGGCTGAATTCAAACGCCCTGGTTGACTTGAAAAATCTTCAGGTGAGAATTCAGTTCAAATAGTCCTGGGGTGGTAATTCTCCTAGCTGTTGACAGCAAATAACACCTACTTTATCTGAAGGAAGTCATCTTCAAGCCAGGCTTCAAAGCATTCCTCCAGAAAAATGTCCAAATAATAATCTCACAGTCAACAAGAAATCATGAACCAGAGCAGCTAGAAAAATAGACAGAATGAGAGCTGGAAATACCTTCGCCACTGGGTTATCACACACCAAATACAAAGTGCATTTAATGTTTTCTTTTTCTTCATGTGTACATATGAGTACAAGTTCCTATATGTGTGTTCATTTGTGTGTGGGAACACACATCTTGTAGAGGTCAGAGGTTGATGTCAATTGTCTTCCCTATTGTTCTTTGCCTTATTTGTTGAGTCAGGGTCTCTTGTTGAACCTGATGCTATACTGATTCCCAGGAATCCTCCTGTCTCCACTCCCTGCACCCAGCTATGGGGTTATAGACACACACCACTATGCCCAGATTTTCATGTAGATACTGGGGTCCTCATGTTTGTACAGCAAGCACTTTACCAACTGAGCCATCCCACCAGCCATATTTATTGCTTTTCTTAAAGTGGAGAAGGGTAAAATACATAATGCTATGTCAAAGAAAACAGTCTGAAAAGGACTGTTCAGTCCTGAAAAGGATCATGCTCATATACTGCATGATCCCAAATATACAACATTCTGGAAAAGGTATAATTATAGACACAGGGAAAGACTGGGTGATTTCCTGGAATTATGGGAAAGGAAGATGAATAGGCAGCATTCTGTGTGATACTGTAATGGCTGACAGGTCCCTATACATTTGTTGAAGCCTATAGAATGCATATGGCTTTGGGCTTTGGGTGATACTGATGTGTCAGTATAGGTGAGTGTAACAAGGGTACCTCTTTGGAATAGAATGTGGATAGAGAAGAGGCCATGCACGCATGAGGGCAGGAGTACATGGGAAATCTCTGTGCCTTCCACTCAACCACATACCTAAAACTTCTCTTAAACATGTATTTTATTGGCACAATAGGCTAACAAAATACAACCCAGGACTGGACTCCCACCAGAACTTGTTGGTAAGACCCTTTTGCTGAAGACGATACAAACATGAGCTGTAGAACAAAGAAGGAGAAATCAAACTGGTGCTGACTTCAGAACCTCAGCTGTATGGGCTAGATTTCATAGTACTGGAAGGTGCTGCACATGCTACCTGAAGGAAAAAATAATCAGCTGTACACAGCTGTGAATCCTGTGAACTGGCCTGGCAAGATATGCCTTCTGGTGTAATAGTGGTACAAATATTATGTGAATAACAAACCACTTTCTAGTTGGATTTAACTAAGGTCTACTTCATAGAATGAAACCCATACCTGACATTGATGTCAGGCCCAAGAATATGAGGCTACATGGGTTATAGGGGAGCACCTACTACTAGTTTTCTACTAAATAGTTATAGTATTAAACTGATGCCTAATGACAATATATTTTGGCTTTTATTTTATTTTTATTGAAATTTTGTGATCTTCATACAACATAATTTGATGATATTTAGATCCTCTTCCCTATCTGCACCTCTCTTATTGGCCCTCCACCCAGTTTAATGTACTCTATAATATATATATATACATTATATATCATATAATATATATAGTAAGGCCTATAGAGTCTAATTTGTGACTCCAAATGTCCCTCAGGGTAGCACATCCACTGGAACCTGGTCAACCTACCAAGAGTTCATGTTTTCTTTCGTTTATTTATTTAGAGACATTCTATAGCCCACACTGGCCTCACACCCAGGGTCTTTCTGCCTCAGCCTCCCACGTGCTCTGATAATAGGCATGTGCCCTCATGTTCAGCTCCATGTAGTCTGTTATGTGCAGTCACTTAAGTAAAATAATCTTCTTGTAATCAATTTTCTACAATATATACATTATATATCATATAATATATATAGTAAGGCCTATAGAGTCTAATTTGTGCCTCCAAATGTCCCTCAGGGTAGGCCCATCCAGTGGAACCTGGTTAACCTACCAAGAGTCTTATCCTCAAACATGGTGCACCTACTTACGTGCAGGCAAAAATAAAAATAAAATTCGGGCCAGAGAGATGACTTATTGTTATACCCATAGATTAATGAATCTCTCAGCTCTCACCAGACAAGCTTCTTTATGCAGCAGATGGTGATTGACATAAAAACCAGCAACTGGACAATGTGCAGAGAACAAGAGACTGCAGAGTGCTTATCCCTGGGTAGGACACCTATATCAAACTTCTGCCCATCAAGGCTCAAGGATCACTGTGGAAGAGGTAGCAGAAAGACTGTAAGAGCCAGAGATGGTAGATAACCATAAGGAAACAGTGTTCCAGACAGCTGGGCAGTTACTCATATGAACTCACAGCAATGGTAACATCATGACAAGTCTCACCTAAGCTCAAGTCAGAAAAAAAACAGCATAGACATGGGGAAGTGGGTAAGAAGCTCCAACCCTACCTGACGAATTATTGACAACCCAGGATGGCTTGGAGGGGAAGAGTCAGTCTCTTTCAGAGATGTGATTCTTGGTAAGCTAACCAAGCTCCAGTGGGTGGAATTACTCTGACAGACATTTGGGGACACAAATTAGAATATAGCTCAAATATATATATAATAGAGTATAGTAAATGGATAAGGATAGTAAGGGAAAGTGTGAATAGGACAGGGGATCTACATACCATCAAATTATATTGTATGAAAATCTCCAAAATTCAATTTTAAAAGTTTTTTAATGTAATATTGAAATTCCAGGTGTAGTGGTGCATGATGAGATAGGTAGCTCTCTGTGAGATCAAGTCCAGCCTGGTCTACATAGGAAGTTTCAGGTCAACTGGGGCTACAAGATGAGGAAAGTTCTTGAGGTGAAAATGCTTCTTATCTGGATGGTGGTAGCAGTTGCACATGAATGCAAACTCATGAAACCACTATGGAAAGCAGGAGGCCACTGCACAACTAAGGCTCTACAACTAAGGCTCATGGACCATAGCAGAACAAAGGATAGAGAGAAAACTAATGCATCCCTCAACTCTCGCCAGTAAAGTTTCCTTGTACAGCAGAGTGTGATGCACACAGAAAGCCACAACTGCCCAAGTTTTAAAGAATAAGAGACTACAGAGTGTGTAACCCTGGATAGGACTCTTTTACTGAACCTTACCCACCCATGGTCCAGGGATCATCGTGGAAGAGGAAGCAGAAAGATTGTAAGAAGCAAGAGAGGTGGGTGGTGGGCTGGCCCTAGATTGAAAGAGGGTGGTTGTGTAGGACCCCCAGACTGGGGTACCCAACATCCACGGGAGGCTGCACCCCAATAACTCAGTCCTCAGACCAGGAGATGCAACAAGCAAGAGGATTTAATCGTTTGTGCAGACGAGGCTCCTGCCTCACTCAGAGAGAGAGAGAGAACAGCAGCCCCAAGCTCAGTTTACAGGCAATTTTAAAGGCAGAAACCACAAACCACAACCGGCAGCAGTGGGAGGGAGCCGGCAGCAACCAGCAATAGGGGGCTGGCGGCAACCGGCAGTAGTGGGAGGGGG